>NC_134786.1:59260399-59265399 GCF_046742065.1 Oratosquilla oratoria
CACTTCAACTGGAAACTTCAAATACCTGACTTGTGTGAACTGTTTTCTCTTTCACTATCCTCTTCTTCTCTTGTGAATCTTACACACTGCCTAATTTCTTACACCAATCCGTATTAAGAACCTTCTTTCCAATGCTTACAAACTACTCTAAGTTTTCTACATCTTCTTTCCAATGCTTACAAACTACTCTAAGCTTTCTAACTCCAAAACAAACCCCTAGACTCCTTAACTTGCCAAGGATGCAGCCGACAAAAGACGAAAAACTGTTTTACGTCTTTCGTGTCATCAATTCGAGTTTTTTTGTTCTAGAATCACATTCTTGGAACAGCTCGAAGAAAATGAACGCGACAAAACTGATGAAGTGGTGGGCGTAAGCTAGATTGCATCTGCATGTACAATATGTACATAACGTACTGTATATGCATGCAAATATGCTGCATGTATATAACGTATTTATGCATGCAAATATACTGCATGTTTATAACGTATACACGCAAATATGCTGCAAGTATATAACGTATGATGCAAATATGCTGCATGTATATAACGTATATACGGAAATATGCTGCATGTATATAACGTATGCACGCAAATACGCTGCATGTATATAACGTGCGCACGCAAATATGCTGCATGTATATAATGTACGCAAGCAAATATGCTGCATGTACATAACGTATGCATGCAAATATGCTGCATGTATATAACGTATGCATGCAAATATGCTGCATGTATATAACATGTGCATGCAAATTTGCTGCATGTATATAACGTATGCATGCAAATATGCTGCATGTATATAACGTATGCATGCAAATATGCTGCATGTATATAACGTATACATGCAAATACGCTGCATGTATATAACGTATGATGTAAAAAGGCTGCATGTATATAACGTATGCACGCAAATATGCTGTACGTATACAACGTATGCAAGCAAATATGCTGCATATATATAACGTATGCATGCAAATATGCTGCATGTATATAATGTATGCACGCAAATGTGCTGCATGTATATAACCTATGCATGCAAATATGCTGCATGTATATAACCTATGCATGGAAATATGCTACATGCAAATATGCTGCATGTATATAACATATGCATGCAAATATGCCACATGTATATAACATATGCATGCAAATATGCTGCATGTATATAACGTATGGATGCAAATATGCTGCATATATATAACGTATGCATGCATATATGGTGCATGTAGGCATGAGGTTGTGTTTAAATGCAGCCATTTCATAAACATATGTATGTACGCATGAAAATATACATGTATTAGCATATCCATGTACAATATATTAAAATATATATGTGGGCATGTATTTTTGCATTCACATACATGTATGTAAGCTTGTACGTATAAATCTGTATATGAACTGCATATATGCATGTATATATAGCGTGTATGCATACACGTGTTTATGTAGATTTGTATGTATATGTATGTTTACATATATATACTGTATGCTTGTACGTATGCACGCATATATAAGCTTCATATGTTTATGCTTGGATATACAAGTATATGCTTGTCAGTTTCATTGTTTTGAGTTGTTTATATATAAAGAAGTTTATTAACTTTTCAATGGTCATATAATCAAACAACCAGGAGGTGCTTTTTTCTATCGAAAATCAAGAATTCTTCAATATTCACAACGAATAGAAAAAAAAACGTAACCGACCACGAACAGCTTTTTCAGGTATCAGATGAATTAAGAAAAAAAGAAGAAAAAATATATATATATATATTTCTAATACTGAAAATTTCGAACATTTGTGACTTTTTGGGAACTTTCTTCTTCCTCCTATTGGAGCATTATGAGCGAGCTCAAGATCTTTCGAATCTAATTCTGAGCAGTTAGGTTTGAACCACGACTATTTCGCTAAGAACGAGTGGGCGGCCCAAGCAACTAGACCCTGACTGTATGAGGGGGCGTGTTATGTGGGTGTTGCGAGGGCGTTTCTGCGTCTATTCCAAACAGACCGAGACAATCGCATGTTATAAGGAGCGCTTAAAAATCCATTTCGTGGAATCTTCTCCCTATGTTTTCCTTCGGCAATTCATTGAATATTATGTTTGCGTAGGTAGGTCGAAGGAGAAGGAGGGGTAGTACAAGCAGAAGCTGGGAGAGGAGTGGGAGGGAGTGAAGGATAGAGTAGAACTAGGAGTGGTGGAGGAATGGGGATGGTTCAAGGAGGGAGTCACAAGGTGTGAAAAGATGGTGTGTGGAACAAGGAGGACGGGAGGAAATAGAAGGAAGGGTAGTGTGTGGTGGGACAAGGAAGCAAAGAAGGTTGTAGAAGAGAAGAAGCGAACTTTCAGATTAGTTACAAAATAACACGAGGGAATCATATGGGAGGTACAAAGAAAAGAGAAATAAAGCATAAAATAAAGGAGGCAAAGAGGAGAGCAGATGTGAAATGGGATATGGGTATGACAGAAAATGTTGAAAGTAATAAAAAGATGTTTTGGAAAGAAATTAAGAGAGAAAGAGGAGGCGAACCAAGTAGAGAAGAAAAGGTAAAAGGTGCAGATGAAGAGATGATAATGGAAGAGAAGACATTAAGAGGAAGATGGGCAGAATATTGTAGGGAGTTGCTAAATGTGAAGGAGGGCAGGGAGGGAAAGGTAGTTGCAGTGGGAAGCGCTACGAAAATGACAGTGATGAATGAGGAAAATGGAGGACAAATAAGGAAAGATGCGGTGAAGGCAGTTGTAAAGATGATGAAAGTAAGGCACCTGGGTTGGATGGGTGTCATGCAGAATATCTAAAAAGGGAGGTACAGTGATGGTGGACTAGCTGGTGAGGTTATTTAATGTTTGTTTAAGAGGAGGCACAGTGCCGGGATTGAAAAGTGTAATGAGAAATAGATTTTTGGTAATGGATACTAAGAGGAGAATATATGAAGGAGTGAATGTGCCGACAGCACTGAATGGGGCAGAAACATGAAACATAAGAGAGGAGGAGCTTAAATGTATTTGAGATGAGGTGTCTGAGAAGTATGATAGGGGTTACTAGGCTGGATAGAGTGAGAAATGAGGAGGTGAAAAGGAGAACGGAGGTGGAATGGAAGATGGGAGATAGGGTAGACAAAAGAGTATTGGGATGGTTTGGACACATGGAAAGAAAGAGTGACGAAAGATAAAGAGGTGTAGAAGGCAGAGGTAGGAGTGAATATGAGGGGGCGACCTAGGATGAGATGGGTGGACGGGGTAAAAGGGGCATTGGGAAAGAGGAGAATGTCTGTTGAGGAAGGACGGGAGAAGACAGAAGATAGGGGTGAATGGAGAATGGTTGTGTATGGAAGAAGCTGTGATGCATGAAAAGGAGTGGGTGGAGGATTGGGAGTGAGGGAGTGTGTGTGAAAAATAAATTGACGTAGCTCATAGGGATTTCTCCCCGTCTTCTCCATTTCTGCAGGAGGGGACGGAGAGGTGGTGTCGCCGATTTGATGAAGTGGCCTTGCTGTGGTTGTGTTGTGTCTTACGACACTGCTTCTGACCCAGGGCAGTGGGCGAGATGCAAGGATGACCCGTCATTCAGTAGCAGCCATGATAAGATGGAGGGAAGGAGGGGGTGGATGGGAGTGAAGTATGTGGGGATGGAATGGGTGGGAGTGGATTTTTTTTTTTTTTTTCTACCTCCTTTGTGAGGGGCTTTTGGTACATGTAAGTACGCACACACAGACACATAAATGACAGATTCCCGAGCAATGTTCTGATAATGACGAGAACAAAATCGCAAATAAACATAATCAATCAAGTAAGTAAATAAAGAAATTAATAGATTAATTAGATGAAATTAAATAAAATCAGATGGAATTATCTAGTAAAAATATAACTCAAAATATGTTACCGCGCTCACGAGATTTCTAGGACTGCCAGCAACATTCGCCCTTATGCTCTTCGTTATCATGGCTTGGTTTTATTAATTAATTTATTTCTACTTTTTTTATTCATTTACTCTATCTATTTGTGGAAGCTCGCTGTCTGGGAGGGTTAGGACGTCGATACTTGCGGCGAAAGTCGAGGGGATGGCGGTTCGAACCCTGCCGCCGGCGAAGTTGAACCAAAGGCATGGTTCATTTATTTCCACGCTACAAAGTCCTCCGTGACGGACACCGCCCTAGCCTCCCGATAGGGGGAGTTTGTAACGTTACACCACATTATTATCATCTATATCTCTATTTATTAATCTTATCTGGATTTACTTATTTATTCATTTTGCAAAATAATAATTATCCCAAAATGACAAACATCATCCAAATTGTTTATAAATTCGATTCCATCTAACACTAAATCTTCACACATATACAAAACTACACTAATCATACAATATAAAAGATAATATGAATATATACTTGAAATTTAAATAATAAATTTGGTGAAAATATACATTAATAAGTAGCTTTGATCTATCTATAATATATATATATATATATATTATATATATGTGTGTGTGTGTGTGTGTGTGTGTGTGTGTGTATGTGTGTATTTATGATATTTAATTTTTCGCTTAGAAGACATAATCTTTATATTAATATTATTTTCTCAAAGCTTTCGCTGGCGTAATGTACTCCACATATCTTATCATGGTTAGCAACAAACAAGTTTATTATTATCATTTTTCCTAGCGAGAAGGCACAATATGTTCAAAGCAAACACCAAGCAACAATTCACACTTCAATACTTATCTTTTATTATACTGTCGGAACTGTTAGAGAAATCCTCAACAAGACTGTTTGGTACTTGGGAGAAACATTATACAACATTCAGTAGCTCCCACAACTACCTTTAGTGTGTGGTAAGTGTAGTATGACAACATAACGTGTAATGAATTGGCAGCCTGACTTACGCGTCGTCTCGGCAGGGTTGGTTCGCCTGATTTACCCGTTGCAGCGCATAGACAGTTTTCAAACGTTCAAAAACTTTACATTTAACCCTCTCATTACTATACTATAATAAATAAATATTCTG
>NC_134786.1:59270399-59272899 GCF_046742065.1 Oratosquilla oratoria
ATAATTTACGATTCCATAAATAATTACTGTAACTGATGAAGATTCTAAATCAAGGACATAGATGAAAGACAACATCACCTTTGTAATTGTGTTATATTTGATAAAACATTTCCAAATCCTTGGTGGCATGTGCTAAAATTGGAAACTTAATCTCAACCTAGGAAGGTCTGTTTCTCATTCTGTCTGTCACAATTGGAATTATTTTTAGCAAATGCAAAACAGTCATGAAACGTAATCATAATCTATGGAGCAATTATTTTATACGAAGAACTTATTACAAGGGGACGATGACAGACCCCCGTTCGTGGTGATCCTACATGAGGGACGTCAGATTGGTCCCCCCCAATCGCTGCACTGTGTGCGTGTTATGTGTGTGTGTGTGTGTGTGTGTGTGTGTGTGTGTGTGTGTGTGTGTGTGTGTGTGTGTGTGTGTGTGTGTGTGTGCCATATATGAGCTCTGAACTCTCATCTGGGAGGGTAATAACTGACCTAAGACTGTAGTGAACCACACATTCACATACACACAAGCACACGTTGTCGACAATACTATGAAATACAAGGGACCTCTTCACTGGTGACATACTTCTACATTTACCATCACACTAACCACTGAATGGATGTGTAGGTATTGATCCTCTCCTGAAATGATCATGCAAGGCGCCTGCATCCCCGGAATTCTACAATTGCAAACTTGCAAACCAAGCACGCAAGCTAGGCCCTCCCATCCACCCACACACACATACGCACACATACACGTACAGACACACACGTACACATACACATATACACTATCGTGACGCAGTGGTAGAGTTACTGGCTGCCACTACGGTGGTCCGGGTTCGAATCCCGCCCAGGGCTGAAATAATTTCAGTATCGCTGCGCTGCGGGTCGTTATTCCAACTCTCGTGGACGGGGAGTTGTGTGTGTGTGTGTGTGTGTGTGTGTGTGTGTGTGTGTGTGTGTGTGTGTGTGTGCGCGCCTGCGCGTGTGTGAGGTCACAGCATTACCCATAGATCGGTCATATATGAGCTCTAAGCTCTCTTCCGGGAGGGAAATAGCTGTCGATCACGAGTCCAAAACGTGATCCAAGACCATAGTGAACCATGGTGGATCACATACACACACACACACACCTTCAATATGATGTACCTCAATAAAATGACGCAGGTTATTTCATTCAGTTATGGGGGGGGGTTAAACTTTAGCCTGAAGGAATGGGGAAGGGTTTGTTCGTTAGTCTCCAATTATTAGGGTGACGAACTTTACACTTTTTGTTCTCGCTGAGAACGGGCGTCTCTGCGTAGCTGAGAGACGGACTCTCCTATCCAAGGTTCGCCCACTCAGATACAAGATATCGTCTGTGTTTAGTTACAATAAAATATTAAAAGAACGTTACAGTATTGAGCAGATTAGACAGAAACCCGAACGGCCACAAAGTGTGCCTGTGCCACAGCGGGAGGACCACTGGGGCGTTGGAACAGTGTTTCCCTATTTCTATTTCGGCCGAGCTATCTTATTCACCTGAAAAGGTTCACCACGATAGCAGAAGAATTATCATTATCTTCACTGACCTCTCCAGTACGTATACTTGCGTTTACGCGTCTTCTTATATCAATACGGGTATTAATAATTATCAAATTTGCTTCAGTAGACAAGCCCAACAGATTCCTTCCACTTTTTGTTCCTGGTAAACTATACTCCATAAGTACACCATGCGTTGGCTCATCTACTTCTGCATGGAAATCGTCCATCACTACTAAATTCACATTTATTCCAAAGATGGTCAGTGGTCACACATCATCTCACAATATTCTTTTCTTTCTTCTTTCACCACTAAGACCATATGCAAATTCAAACACCCACACCTAACAGCCTGTTCTCATCTTACTCACATAACTCTTGATGACATTTCCTTCCATTCAACTACACAATAACACTAATGCATCCCGTTACTCACAGACTCACTCCTCTTCCTCGCCCTCTCCCCGCTCCACACACCCTACCGACCTCACCTTTCCCTTTCAACTTAGTCTTAATCAACCACTACACATCCATCTTTGTTCTCGCAACCATTGGCCTGTGACATTTTTTCCCTCTCTCTCGTCCCAGAAACATGCTCGAGATCAAATTACAAGAGTTCTGGTTGGAGTCGTACTCCACAGATGACTACGATCCCAGTCCCCTCGTCCCACTCCACTTAATTGCCTTTTACGACACGCAAGGAATTATGGCGACTGCATCCACCTCCCCCACCCCGCAACAGGAGTACGGGAAGAAGTAGTCTTAGTGGTAAAGGAGATAAGAACAGCAGAGAGGAGGGATAATAAAAATTCAAAAAGTGGTTCACCTCTCCTTTCAGAGTGGAGATTAGTTACCAAACAAAATATTGTATGTATGTATGTATATATATATATATATACATATATATGTATACATGTATGTGCGTATATATATATATGTACATGTTATATGTATTTATACACACACACACACACATATA
>NC_134786.1:59277899-59393326 GCF_046742065.1 Oratosquilla oratoria
ACCCTCAATTCATCACAATAAACAAATATTTTATCTGTCTTGGGGAGTCATATGGCCGAGAGCAAGTGCAGCAGAGGACACAAGCTCTTCAACATTTAATGTGTGCAGCAGTCTCTGGTTTCTGTTCAGACGAAGAAAATGGTCGTCGTGCATGGTCATGAATGAACACACAAAGTTTCTTTGTTTACCTATTTTCAAAAAGCTCACAGACTGCATTTTTTTTTCAATTATACGAAACTTATAAATAGTTTTTACATCTATGCGTGCTCACAAACCCTTGACAAACTTCTTTTCCCAATTGAGCTTGCATGAGTTTTGTCTACACTGACACCCGTTTTTTTCAGTTACATGAAACTTAGAACTAGTCTTAATATCAATGCATGCTAACAAAACCTTGACAAACCTCTTTTCCCAATTGAACCTGCACATGGGTTTTGTCTATTTGTATGCAAATGGCAGACGCCGGCAAGCCTGTCACAATAAACCCCAAGTGAGGATGGAGCTCACTCCATGACAATGTACTTGATAAAGCTGCAACAACCGAAACGTCGAACTAACAATGGCTCCGTTCTCAATGGTGTTTCTATTGACAGACCTTGTTTATTACTTTATAGATCAAGTTCCGTTTCAAGTCAGATCACCTAAACATGACCTTTACCCTCTTCAATGAGGTGAGGACCCTCAGCTGAATAAAATACACTGGCGTTGGCTGAAACAATGGCTGACGACGAAATCGTGAGATTAACACTATATATATATATATATATATATATATATATATATATATATATAAATGTATATATATATTGCAATCGACTTTTCCAGATTTCTAGTTTCTTTGGCTAGTTAAAATCGACTCCAAAGACTAACCCTCTTTTTGACAAGCCTTCTAAGCTACCCTACATAAGGAGGAAGACTCCTCTTGGTATAAAGATCTAGACAAATCTCTGAATTATACAAGACCTTAGTTTCAAGAACATTTAACTTTTCTCGCGAACAATAATTACTCTCCCATCAACAACATTTACGTTCATCTTTGCCCCCAACCTCGCACAAAGAGGCTTCCCCTCGATGCAAGTTAGCTTCTGGCCTTTCAGTCTATTTTCCACCACTTAGCCTAATCAACACGTTGGCACACTCGAAACACTTTATTCTGGCTAAACACGGACGATTTTCTTCATCTGAGGGAACGAATACCGAGCTGAAAAGGGACTCCATCGGCGGAAACCTTATGATTCCGACCTCAACGACCGAACAAAATCGTCAGTCTTTAGCTTGAATAAAGTAAATCATGTGTGTCACCGTGATGAAGTGGTCACTGGTTAACTGGAGCGAAAGTTTCTCTTCGTTAGTATCGCAGTTATATTCTTCCCACGCCCCCCATATGCATGTTGGTAGAGTTTGTATGCTGGCACTGCCCCACCCCCACCCTAACCTACCTTACCCTCCCCGAAAGAAAGAAAAACATAAAATACGTTCGGGTACCAAAACAACAAGAGGGTGACCAGGGTTCACATAAAAATAAACAAATAAATAAATAAATAAATAAATACAAAATAAAAACGTTCAGGTAACAAAACATCATGAGACTGACCTGGGCTCACGGTTCAGACAACTAAAGAAAAAGAACATCAAAGAAAAGGAGAAAAAAAAAAAAAAAAAAAAACTTCCGTAGCCTGGAACAGGAGGTACAGTCGGCTACCAAAGTCCAGATCCTCGGTCCTGACGTTTTGCAAGCCGAACCCGAAACGTGTCACAAGCCATGAAGAACCTTTATACAGCATGGGAGTTTCCTATCAGGTGAATAAAATTTCCTGGCGACAGCCATAAGTAACATGAACAATCGCCGCAGCCTTCGAGTTCATCGAGGCAGGTTTTGGACGAATAAAATCGTTTAACGGAGGTCATCAAATATTGAAATAAGCGTTCCCTGTCGTTTCCGCACGCATCGACTTTTCGACGTGCGCCGTCCACGACACGACGCCGTGTTGTCAAAAAAACATGGGTGGCTATAGACACTCATACGTCACGGCCACAACACGTGTCAAGCGTCCATAGACACTCATGGTTACTTGAGAGCACGACGTCGTGTCGTGGACGACGCACGGCGAAAAGTCGATACATGACGATCCTATCTCGTTCGACGCCGTAGATATATCATGTATTCTGGTAGCCGTTAGGCGATTTTATTCAGCTGTGAGTGTCCGAAGGTCCCTGGAGGAAAATGATTTTCCTACAGCACATCAGATTCCTTCCCGAAAGCTGCGAGCTGCAAATCTGGTCCAAATGTCGCAGGTATAATAGTCAAATGTGATATTGCCTTTACTGCGAAAACATTCATCTTTGTATTTTCCCAGAAACTGGACTATGGAATTAAGTGGCTTCCTTCCTGGAAGGAAAGTTCGGACAGAAGTCAACTCGTTTAAATAAATTAACCTGACAAATGGTTCACATTTCCTATATTCTGAGTAAATTGTTTATAAACAGGATGTAATCCTCTTTATATGGGTTGGTAGTGGGCAGGTCTGAGTATACGCCCACAGCAATGCTTTACCTAAACATTTCTTGCTTCTGTGTGTTTGCATTAATACAAATACGTCATTACGCCCACACACCTTGCTTCTCAGCAAATAGTGACACTAATAACAGCAAATATAATATAACAAAGGTCCTTTCCCCCCCACCTATAAGAGGGGTAGCCGAGTCAGAACACACCCACTACATTCAACGTCCTTCCCCCCTCAGCACCTCATGGATATTTTTCCCACTTCGTTGGCGATAACCAGCGCTTCTTTTTTTTTTTCTTTTTTAAGTTGAGATAATTTTCTAGTCATAAAATAATGCTGCACGATTATGGTCTTCAGATATGTCACTAAAGTCCATAAAAATACTGATTACATATAACTTATGTAGTCAATACATAAGGAGAACACGCGGATGAAGGGTATCCCTGTTCCCTGCCACACTGCTCGCGATGTAGGCAATGCAGTATGGTACAGTTCTTTCACGGCAGAACCCGAAAGGCGAAGCTGGCTTAACCCCAACTCTTCGTCATTTGGCGAGCCCCTTTCACATCTACTTAAAATAATAATAATAATAACATAATATTAACAATAACCTTAAAAATTCAAGGAGCAGATGAGAACATTCCTTTGGGCCGCGTCAGCCTCTCATCCACCCACAATGTTCCTCTACTCACTCCTCTCTTTTGCACTCTTCCTTGCTCGACAGACATTCCTCATGTACCTAAGGCCCCACTTTATCTTACATCCTATCCATCCACCTTATTCTGGGTCTTCCACTCAAGTTCACTCCATCCACTCAGGTTTTCCACACTCTTTTAGATATCCTTTACTCATTCTTTCCATGTGTCCATGCCATCTCAGCATTATTTGATAACAGTAAATGTAAAGAGAAAAAAGTAAATAGTAACCCTTCATTACAAGACCCGCCCTTCCGCTAAATGAAACCGGCTGGCGTCTTGCTGAATTATATATATATATAAATTTTTTCATCGAATTGAAAGCAAGTGTCAATTCTTTTAGTCGAAGTAGTCCAAGCACATAGGTAAAAGGTGACGGCTTCGGCCGTAACAACGCGCCTCTTAGTGTATGCTCCTCATCACATTTTTTCTTTACCTTCATTACATTCTGACTTCACCTCTCACGAAAATCGTTTGGCGTTTACCCTGGCCATGAACCTAATCAACAAGTCAGCTGTTTTGACAGAAATCAAACATTGAATTAGGCCTGGTATCATTGCCGTTTATCATTATTATTATTAGCATTATTATTATCTGACAATGTCCACAGTCTCTCCAACTTGGCGAAGATTTCTTGGAAAAAAAATCAACCGTTACATTAAGAATTCAGAATACATACAGGATAAGAGAAAAACAAACAAATCATGAAAACAAAAGCCAACATCCTTAAAGTTCAACATCACTAAACTCTCCAAAAAATAAAAAACTGACAGACCCTATTACAATGGGATGCCGCAGTTGTTACGGACTATATTTCACCAGCGGTTCTATCCTATTATGGACGAGACCTAATATATACAAACCTTGTACACGTTGGCCACTGTATTCGCATAACCCATACACTCTACCCAATCTGAGAAAAAAAGATGACGTAATACAGGTCAAGCTCCCAAACTCAGCACCCTCGGGACCATCACCGAGCCGAGTATTAGGACTTGTCGACTCTTAGAAAATTTGTGTTTTCTTGACGTTTGGGGGCCATAATAGCAATAATAGGGCTACAGAGGTACTGTAGATACACGAAATAACAGTGGACTCAACACACAACAAACCACTATACTTAAACTGGTGACGGGAAACGATCATGGCGGCGCTAAGCGACCGTACCGGTAAATACTAGTCCGTGTTTTGGGTGTTCTGCCGGGTTTTAGAAGGCCGAGATTGGGAGCTTCGACTTGTATAACTCATCTCCTGATCCGAACAATTTCCATTCATAAAAAATTCCATACGTAGACAGTCTTGTATGTTGATCATAACTACCACCCGACGAATCGATTCGGAGAAACCCCATCCCCACACACAAAGTGGGGGGGGGAGGTATAATTCTAATTCTCGGAACCGTGAACCCACTCAAGAAGGCATATTGCACCCACACTATATACTATTATGATATACACTTTATAAAGACACTATAATGATAGTACACTATTATATACTATTCAACGCCTGTACTGGTAGGCGCCATATACGCATCACAATTTGTGTATATCCTATGATGACCAAATACACACACACACACACACATATATATATACATATATATATATACATATACACGTACACACATATATAAGGGATATTGCTTTTATTTTTATTTTTTAATATTTTATTTTCCTGTTGTTGCATTTGATGAATCTTTGCCTCCATGTTTATATTATTTTGGTTATGTAAAAGCCTCCCGAACCCAACATTATTAATTGTCTATGTATACAGGAAGTGAGGGCCTGATGGGGTGTCAGCAGCAGTATCGGTAGCAGCTGTCTGAAGTAAATTTTGCTGGCTGTAGTTTTGAGTGTGTGTTGTGTAGACAAAGAATCAGTGACTTTACAACATAACAGTTCTGTACTATGGAATAAGTTTTCTTACCATGTAGCATTTTCAAATACATATTACTTACATATTACTGGATAGTACACACCTTTCGTGCACTATAATACAAAATAAAAATTGGTTTAAATACTCTTTGCAGCAGCTAGTGTATTCTCCATTCTCATTTTTCATTGCATGTATTCTGCTTCCAGATCCAAACATGTCTTCTAAAAGTATACCAGAAATGAAAAAGGACATAAATGAACAGTGACATTGTTGGTAGATTTTTGGGGTTGTACGATGAACTCAAATGGCGAGGAGACCGAATAAGGAAGATGTCTCAAGAATCGCTGAAGCTTTAGAAGAAACTTAGCTTCCCTTTTCTTTCTAAGCAGCAAATTTCAGCAAAGGTTGACAAGGTAGTGAAAGTGTTTGAAAAATATAGAAAGTGGCAAAATGATGAATTTGAAAGAAATCCCACTCATCTTTTCGATAGTACAAAACCGATTGGAAACTGGCTTTGCAGTGAAGAGAAAGAACTTTACAGAAAACAAATAGAATCGGGAGACCGGGCGGGATACACGACTGAGAAACTGGCTCCTGTGTCAACGATCCACCCTTCGAAACGGCCAAGAAATTCATCAGAGCCGTCAACAAAAGTGCAAAAGTTGAGTAGTAGTGGTGAAGAAGAAAATAACAGCTCTGGTTCTGATGTTGCAGAAGAGTTTCCTTTCATTAAACGAAAATATCACGCAACAAAATCTGCTGCCAAGCTGGTATTAGTGTACTTGTCAACAAGGAAAGCATCAAATGTTCTTCAAAACTTGGCTGAAGAGGGAATGTCCCCACATCACAAATGGGAATCTGACGTCGAGTGATCAAGAACCGGCTGAAAGAAATGATTGGCGAAGAGGAATTTTGCTTGCATTTTGATGGGAAGAGAATTGACAATAAAATTTATCAAGTGGTCTGTGTAAAGAATTCTGCAAGAACTCTTCACCTCGGCATTTCAGCTTGTGAAAGTGGATCAGTTGAGGACATCTTTATTCCACTGCAAGCCCTGCTAGATGAATATAATGGATGGAGGAGTGTCAAAATTATTATTTCCGACACCACAGCAGTCAATACAGGCCATCAAAGTGGTGTTGCTGTTAGACTTCAGAGACAGTTCGGACAAAAGGGACTAGAAGAGCCTCAATTTATTGGATGCTAACATCATATTCTCGACTTGGTTCTACGGCACGTGGTGGATTCCTTTTTGTTAACAAAATCACGGTCACCTAGCATCAACTACATTTCATTGATGATGATTTGGCAGGCTATGAGAACTTACAAAAAAAGCTATTCTGGTATAGAAATGATCCCAACAAGAGACAACCCTGGGTGGAGAGATGGCTTCAGGTTTCTTTTTGAACTCTGAAGTATACAAGTACTACCACATGGAGGGAAAATGGCCTTATATGAAATGGCGGAAGCTGCCCTCCCTTCATAGTGCCAGGTGGAATTCACGGGCAATATTTGGATTGATTGATTTTTTTCTCTTACCGAAATGAAGAGATCAGCAGAAAGCTACTTGTGACTTCGTCGCAGCTACATAGGGAAAGGCATGGTTCTCAAATAAACACTGTTTAGAAGACAATGAACTGTATGCTGCTACCTCTAAATTGAAGTGTCCTAAGGCTTTAAAATGTTTTTCTACTCACTGGATAAAGAAACGATCAGCGCTTGATGTGTCTCGCTCAAATATGATGGCCGAGCGAGCTGTGAAGCTGATAGAAGAGCTTCACACCACTTACAAAACTGACAAATACATCAACAGCAAGTTCATAGACAGTAACTCACAAACTTAATATTATTTTTAAGTTTACTGCACGTGATATTCATTTGCAAATAAATGTTTTTGTAAACGGCAGAATTTTCTTTTGATATTTCAGCCTAATACAAAATTTCCTTAGGTGCGGGAATTTTTTCGTAATTTGATCAAAAGAAAGGCATTTTTGTGAGTTCTAGGCAAAAGTTCATCGTTTGCCACTACAGGCTTTTAAATCTGAAAAAAAAAATCCTTTATACATAATATATATATATATATATAAATATAATATATATATATTATATATTATATAATATATATATTATATAATATATATATGCATATATACATACATACATACACACACACACACCCATGTATATACTGGTTAAACTGAGTAAGAAATATCCCAACAAGCGAACTTTAACAACAAACTCCACACATGAGATGAGCCACCTCTCCTCCTTGACCCCCGCAGAGGAGGGCACAGAGGACGACAGGGGAGGAGGAGGAGGAGGAGGTGCGGAATGAGGAAAAGGGGGAGGGGTAGAACGGTAGGAGAGACAGAGAGATATATAAATAGAGAGAGAATGGGGTGACGGAGGAAGAGGGAAAGGGAGGGAAGGCGAAGAGAGAGGGAAGAGAAGGAAGAAAGAGGGAAAAAGAGGAGGAGGAGAGAAGGGGTGGTGAAGGAAGTGAAAGAAGGAAGAAAGAGGGAAGCGAGATGGAAGAGAAGGAAGAGAGGGAAGAGAGAAAAGATTAGATGGAGCGAGGAGAATGGAAGCAGGAGACAAATATGAGAGAGAAGAAAGAGAAGAGCACAAGAAGGCAAAGTGAGAGAGGGAGCGGAAAAGAAAAAAACAACAACTAGAAATAGTGAAAAAGAGAGACGGAAAAGTGGATGAGAGAGAGAGAATAAATGGGAGGTAGACAAACGTAATTCAATTTTCACCCTCCTAACATATAATTGCGACTGAACATACGCATGGAGACATTTATTATATATATATATATATATATATATATATATATATATATATATATGCCGACTGTCATGCCTCAGTCAGAAACATATGCACAAAACAAATTATGAAACGTGATAAAAAAAATGCATCTCCATTATCATAACCTAAAACATGTCTGTCGAATGTCATAAATTGTACACTCACACATGCTTTTTATATACAACACCTCCTGAGTCTTGCTTACAGGCACACTGTACAAAATCGAGATCACGTGTACGGCACACAAACCCACGGCTAACCAACACGTGAACAAATACATAGTCCTATACACGCATAGGTCCAAAAATCCCCATACATACATATACACACACACACTCTATTCAACCAAAACGGAAATTCACTCAAATACATATACACAAGTACAGCTTCATTCTATTCGCTATGACAGTTCCCTTTACAGATTTTCTTATATAAAGGTACGTTTAGCTCGGTGCGATTATCGTTCAACGATTATTGTTCATGGCTCAATGATCGTCATACGATTATCTATAACGCTAAATATTTGTTTTGTGAATGGGCCTGTTCTGCTCTGAGCTGCAAAGTACGAGACTGATCATTTTATCCGGCCCTACCAAAGCGTTTACGATCATCGTTGAGCGATAATTAATCACACCGACCAAAACGTCAACAAACCCGAAATTTGGCGACAATTACCTCAATCCCCTGGCGACAGGGAAGCTAAACAATGAAAATCATAAAATGATACGAAAGAGTTAATCACTTTTAATGGCGACGACGCGGATATACTCCACCCTGATCCGTCTGTTGTGTTTACATTATCTTTTACAACCCAACCCTTCCGCGATGGAGTGATTTACAGGCCGAGTTGGTCGCCGTGGCCGGTTCCCTGGGGGGCGCGGGCCTCCTAGAAGAGAACCGGGGCTATAGGCTGACTACCTGATTCAGGAAATCCTCAATCAAGCAACTGCGAGCAACACGACTCATAATTTCTTGAAGAATGACGCTCGAAAAACAGGACTGTAAGTGTACGTGTACAACAAAATTACATCTCCTACATTTGAGCAAAAACTGAGCAACAGATATATCAATAAATAAATAAATATAGAGATAAATTAATAAAAAGGTAAATATATAACAACTCTACGTGTATCAACAAAATTTCAAATTCCGGACAATACCTGCCACGTCTCAACACTCGCCAACGACATCAATACCCAACACCACCTCTGGAACCCATGTGCAGATCTCATGGGAAACGACTTGAACACAATATTTTATTTTTCCCCATTTAACATAACCTAGAGAATGCATCCAGACCACAAAAATATAAATATGTTTCCTAATGCACACGTGCAATACAAAAATGTTTAGAGTTCAGGGTTACAAGCAGATTCCAACGAATACACAAAATGAAGACGCCTCATCCTGATCTGCAAGGAAGTAAAACAGACACGGGACGCATGTAAGCGCACGCACGCACACAGATATAACCCCTGAGCCGGAAGGGTAATAACTGTTGATCACAAGTTCAACACGTGATCCAGGGCCCTGGTGACACACACACATACACACACACCGTATTTGGAGCGCCCAGGTAATCTGGACACGTGCCGAGTTCAAAATAAAATAGAGAGAGAGAGAGAGAGAGAGAGAGAGAGAGAGAGAGAGAGACGGACGTTATTCCGTTAGCTAGGAGATAACTACAAAGAGCTAAAATTTAAGAGGAAAATCACCGTTTTCTATCTAACGACACCGTTCACTTGATGTGATTAAAATCGGCTGGCGGCAGTAACGTGAAGGTTCACAGTGTTGCACTTTAATTTTTTTCAGGTTGGCGACAGGCGATTTTTAATGTGTCTACTCCAGGTGCAAACTAAAAACGTCGCATAGACGGAATCACGGTTAAGACGCATGCAAAAGTCACAAGCAAAAATTTCGACCCAACAATTTTTTCATGATACAAAATTCAAATTCTTCGTCTGACATTTTTCTTATTTATCTAATTAATAAAATCACCTAACTGTAAGCTAAATACTGCATTGGAAAATATATCACGTACTCGAAAAAATGAAATCATATTGACGTTGTGAGAAATGTAGCGTGGGTCAAAACTTTTGCTCGTGATTGTAGATATGCATTGCCATCCGGTGTATGCATTGTTTGTTAGCATACTGTGTTCTCTTCCCATGCACAATACAACTGCAGACACAAACCTGATTCAGAAGACATTAGAACTATACAAACATATATGCCACATTTGCTTTGTTAACACATTTAAAAAATTATAATAAAAAATAAAAAGGGAGAGAGAGGAGAGAGACAACAGCGAGAGAACGGGAGAGAACTAATATATACATAAAACTAATATATATTTTTCTTTAATATTCAAATGTCTGACACGCAACGATAATAGACTTTTTTCATTATATTCTACCATGGATGTTCGCCTATTACACAGAACACGAAAACACGCGACACGTTTCCAAACAACATACGCATCCCGTATCCGGAGAGACTTGTACACATTTCCTGTCGGGAGACGCTAAGTATCATCCTGTGGATCACATTCTTAAATAAAATTTCGAATCTCACGTCAATACGTCAGAACAACGAACGACAACACTTACGTTCCGGAGAACGTGAGGGGGTCTCCTCAGCTGAATAAAATCGTTCTATCAATTTGTGCAATGAATTTACAAGATGGCGTCCCTGCTCGATCGAGACCATGAACCAAAATACTCGGTACTGCCCAACATGTAATACATGTTTACAGATATAACTATTTTTCTTACTATTTATCTAAATTCATCGGAAGTGGGAGGACATGGCTGTAAAGGAAGTCAATGGATACAAAAGGGCGCCTCCTCACTGGGACTCACCGACATCTACGACAAACACATGATCGCCGTCAGCTCAAACACGATTAGAACTTAATTCAAAGATTTTGTTCTGGCTAACGCTACACGGTTTTGTTTAGTTTAGAGAATATCAGTCTACAGACTGGATGCGTGTGAACACACTCACACACCTGCAAAATATAACACAGCTTCCCGCACAGATGTACAGACGTGTGGAACAGCTCCGAAAGTGAAAACAGTACAAAGAATAAAAAAATAAAAAAATAAAAATAAAATAATATGAAAATAAAATAACAATAAAATAAATTATATATATATATATATATATATATATATATATATATATATATATATATAGAGGGAGAGAGAGAGAGAGAGAATAAGAAAATTAATAATATTAAACAAATAAGAGTAAATAAACATAAATGTATTTAAAGACAAGTCTGGTTGATGGAGCTAGAGACTGTACCCCACGAGCTTAGCTACTTCTTCACAATTAGGTAAACACAAACAAACACATTGTCATGGGAACAAGCTGATGAAGATTAATGTAAGAAAAATGTCACGAAACACATTTTTCCGTTTAGATATATCATCTGGAATAGCTTAGATGACATAGCCCAAGCTAAAAATATTAAGCAATTTCAAAGGTAGGAATGACAGATGAAGAAAAAGAGACTTCTACGATCATGGTTCCTTTTCTGTATATCACAGCTAGATATACACACACATTTGGTCAAATAAACAATTCGGTTTTAGAGTTCAAAAAACCATGCCTATCGAGCCTACACAGGTCGAAGTTTACCAAGAGAGGGTTGGGTGGACTTCGTTATCTATATCTAAAGAGACCCTTTTGGCGAAGTACCTCACAATCGACTTTCGTGGTAATTAAAGCATACTGAATAACTTCAAGATATCTGAATGGTTACAGAATGTCCTAAGGAACATGATGACAGTGTTGACGGACGATATGTTAGGATGGACGGCGGCGACAGGCAGCGTCCCACGATCAGTAAAGGACGCGGTAACTAACATGTTTACAGATAATTCAAATATCAGGCGAAGAATGCATAGGTAAACGATAAAAGACTGCATACTGTTACAAAATCTAGACTGTGTTTGGAGTAATTGTGGAAGGTACTGATAGTGGGTAATGGGTAAAGCTTAAATAATAATAATAATAATAATGGTCATATTTCTATAAATATATATATATATATATATATATATACATAGATATATATATATATATACATAGATATATATATATATACATACATATATATATATATATAATGTCTAAACAGAAATGTAGTAGACGAAATATAGAATCTTCTTTTATTCCATTTTTTCTCCGAAATATAGAATCTTCTTTTATTCTAAGTTTATTGTCTCCGACACACACACACATATTATATAATATATATATACATATAATATATTCCTTTTCATCTAAAAATAATAATGAAGTAAAACAGAGCACCGATGAACATATGTAACTCTCCACAACATGGACGTGGAAATGATGAAAAGTGAGTAAATTAATAAATAATTAAGATAAATAAATAAAACCTGATCCTCCCGAGACCGGAATATGCAGCAGTGCATGGTCTCCTCACAAGGTGATATAAACAGCAATGAAAGAACAAACTGAACGGCGACCAAATTGGCTCCTAGCCTTGCATATGAAACGCACCACACGCCATTAAAATCACTAGATCTGCCATCTTTGGAAGGAAGAAGACAAAAACGTGACTTGAAAATAGTGCTTAGGTCATCAAAGGTAGTAGATAAAACCAACACGAGTGTCGCGAAGACATGGCCACAATTTGAAGCTGCATAAGCGAAATCAAAACTAGGTATACATAGAGGAAAACAGACAGGAACACACGAGTGTTGTACCATATTACACTTTGGTAAAATACACGTGACCATAGGCGTTCAGCATGGCTAGGCATTCACTGGCATTTTACACAAATCCAGAGTACTTGATACGAAACCCGACATATTTGGGGATTACGAGTATATCTATTATTACACACACACACACAATATATATATATATATATATATATATATATATATATATATATATATATATATATATATATATATATATATATACACACACACACACACGTTTTACGGTGCCCTCTGGACAAATCTGCTAGAGCACGCTCACCGCCCAGTCAAACACGATTTCAAACATGTTAACCTTAGAGTGATATCGACTAGTGTAAGGGTCTATGTAACTTCTTTCGGCTGGAAACGGTTAGGCATAAATATTTGATTACATAAGCACACGGTCTGGGACGGTTACATACCATTTCAAGTGAACATATGTGATTCCCTTCAGCATTTGGCAAACATGTCTTGACTCGCCAGTCAGACGCGACTCTCGAACATGTATGACCCAGCTACACACTGGTCCCTGCATATCACACAATTCGTCACGTACACACACACACAAGCTACCGCGCGCGCGCACACACCTACAAAACACACATACACACACACACTCTGTACACACATGCCCCCTACACGCTGTGCACGCATGACAACAGCAGTCGGGTCCATGCAAGCACGAAGAGGCACGAGAACCAGATCAACTTGACTTACTCACATGGTTACAATATTTTTTCTTAATATCTATATGACATCACTGTCTCTGCTTTTCGCATCGTTCAAGAAACATTTTCCTAAGACCTGCCACACCGATTATAACATGTATAACACTATGGGAGCAGTAACAGAAAACTTGACCCAACTTTATCGCTGTGATGAGGACGCATCATTATTCAATTGACATAGTAACAACAACATACCTCGACTACAGGATCCTCCAGTAGACTAGTTAATTCTCCATGTTTTTTATTATAATCCTGTGTAATTTGAAAAGCAGGATTGCATGAAGCCAGGAGCGTAAGCTTGTAGGCAGGCTAGGTGCTCTCAAGGCCAAGGCAGCAGCAGCATTGCTTGGCTAGCGGGGATGGGCCACGCTGTACAACCACTCCTTTTTTTTGCATTGAAAACTCCTTAGCACTCAATGACATTCTTTGTTTCCAACCTAGCACTTATTTTCTCTGCGTGCTGTAACCTTCTGACACGTAATTAAGACTGCTCTATCTTCCAAAAGAACATAAGAACCACAAGGCTAAGATCAACACGTCCACCCCTCACCATTACCACAAGGCGTTGTCGCTAAGACGGCAGCAACACTCCCGTGGTAGCCTGACGCGCGAATCTCACAAGTCGAAAGCAGACTTGGATAAGCAAACTTCTTACAGCACTGATTCTTGTCTCGAAGTCTGACACGAAATTTCGACTAGAGTAGTGTTATATGTTTAGAAGGGATTGCCGTTCACTGTATTCAATGTACACGTCAGGAGCTTACATGTAGCTGAAATTATTTCCAACTAGTAAGTTATTACCACTTCGGGTGCGAGTAATTTGGACATTATTATGAAATCATGCCAATTCGTATTTATGTCATTTGTATCAAAATGGCCATGCTTAATATGCATTTCCTGAATTCGACTCTTTCTAACCTCAGTATAAAATTCATTTTCATTATTTTCTTACTGCATTATCAGTTACTGATGCACTTGCGAAACATGCTCAATTGAACTTTATTCTAATATATTTCGGCAACGCCTCAACTTGATCACCAATCAATATAAGCCTTCTCACTAGTCTCTGTTTCAATTGGTTGCAATCTAGTGACGTACGATGTTCACACATCGGTAGAACTGAATGTGAATGGCTACTTGAAATGTAAACAAACTGTGCTGAAGGGTTAGTGTTGCTTTATTAGTTCATATTACTTAAAGTTTTCGTTATCTATGTATGGTAGTGACATTATTAAACTTGAGATAATTTGCTCTATTAAGTGAGAGACGGTACTCATCTTAGATTCAACTTCGTAGTTTGGTTGTGATTAGCCCCATCGGATGTAAACAAAGTTAGAAGAAGGGTACAGGTGTACAAAATTACGCTAAAATACACTGGTATTAGGACTTAACAGTTTCACAAATAGAGTTATGTTGTTTCGATGATGTAGAAGGAGTTTGATTTCAAAATTAAGCTTACTGATTTTGGATATTGTCACGTATGGTGGCTGCCTAACCACTATCTAGTAAAACTGAGACGAAGTTTCCTCAAACTTCAGACTGGAAATCCGGAATCCAAGAGTTACAGAGCAACAACGGTCCTTGGGCACTTTTGTAAAAATATGTGGGTAGATATTTTGAAATGTTATCAATTAATGAATGTGGGACAGCGTATTCTGTAACAGATAACAGAAGGGGAGCAGACTGTCGGCTCTCGTATGAATAAGCGTAGAGTAAATTTTGTGTATATCTTGTCCTGTCAAGGACAAAATGGTCGTCTACGAGGGCTTCACTTGCAAATAGAGGTGGAGGTATCCATCATTAGTCCCCTTATCTGATATAAAATATCATAATTAGAAGTGTCAGATGGTAAAGAGAGATTGCTGGCATTTGCATTCTCATTAGTTGTGTTCTGAATGATGACAGTTCTTAAGTGTAGTTCCTTTCATGATTTCAAATTTGATATTACTTTCAATACACCTAGGTCTCCTAATCCAACACTCGCCAACTGCCACTTGTGTGGACATTTGGACCTCGGACATAAGCCCATTTTGGGAATTGGTGGTGATTTATGTTCTGGACACAATTATCTGCAAAAGTGGCAGTTGGTGAGTGTTGCATGAAAAGACCTAGGTATACAGTTAATTTGGACCAATTTGCCATTGTCAGAATACGGTAGTTATAATAATAATAATAATAATAATTTTATTTGGCATTGAATCAATATACATGAAGTGCAGATAATGAAAAGAACACATAGTTCGAAATAACAATTACAGTTGCAGAGGATAACACAAAAAAACATGTAAGCTTATTTCCATTGTGGTCCTCATATTTCAATATTGTCTCCCAGTTATAATCATACAAGATAATTTTCCTTATGAAATGTCTGGGTAGGGTCAGAATTAGGTTTGGCTGGTTAATTTGTGCCAGTTATAGATGATAATGACGGAAAAATTTGACAGTAAAATAAACAATATGGCATGTTATTCAACCAACACCATATTCTAGTGGCTACTGTGAGGTTCATCAGTTTAAAAAATATTATATAATAATAAGTTTGGCAATACCTATCCTAACATAATGTAGCCTAGCCCACCCTAACCCAGTCCAATCCAACCCAACCTAACTGAACCTAATCTAATACAAACATATTTATAATAATGAACACTAAATCACTTGGCATTATTTCTCTTAGGACACAGTCATTAATCAATTAGTTGTTGCCTTGAGTTTCACTAAGTGGAGAACATGTTGCCCCACTGTAGCTGACTATGGTCTGTGTTGTATTAGTGTGGGACTGTTTCTAGGTAACCAGCCAAAAGTGGTGTTGGGAGGGAAGACTGTGCTAGTTGTCAGCTCGCCATGTGTGAAAAAGTGTAACAAATACAGTTGACATTGGGAAAGAGAGATTTTAGGCCCAGGATATCTCCTAATAGGGGTAAGGGGGAACAGGATTTGAAAATGGGCAGCCTCTTTGTCCATCTTCCAGGACCACCACATGCAGGTACCCATCTGTCATACATCATATAGTGAAAGTTCCAGTTTAGTTATCATGCAGAGAAAATAAGTTAGATACAGTATCAGGTTCTTGAAATTGGTTTGAGTAGAATGACTGCTGCAATTATGATTGATGATATGTACATTAACTCTTAAATAGTGTGGGTTTTTCTTATTCAAATTAAATTGCCAGGTAGCAGAAAAATATGTATAAATATAATCCCCTCTGCCTACAGGCATATTAAGGTGGGCTGGAATTCATAAATGGTATGACTTCTCAGAGGTGATTAGAATAACCAAGCAACCGGAAAAATTGTATGTGGACAGTCCCCACTATCAGTGAGGTAAAGTCTTGTATGATTACACCAGTATGAACAGCAAAATGACAGCAAATGTCAATTTCAGAAGAAATGCCATGTGCCACTTTATATACGGAGGTAAATTTGACATAGAATTATAGTAAGCAGTGAGAGCTATTTATATATATATAAATAGGCTTCACACAAACCTAATAAACTCTGCAGAACCTCTTGATGGGGAGCTCTAGCAACTTGGCCTATATTGTGGTTACTTGTAATCCAAAGTTGACTGACCAAACCTAGTAGAGCAGCCCCACCCTTACCTTATCATGTTTACCTATTCTTAATGGGGCTATAAGAAAATACAGTTGAACCTCAGATAATGACCACCCCATTTAATGAACTAATTGGTTAATGAACAAATTTTGTGAGCAGTTCTTGTCTCTGATAATGAATGATACTTTGAAGTACAAACACACACACACACACCTGTATGCTTAGTCCCACTGGCATATTAGTGCTTTGGTGCATTTGCCATAGTTATTTTGGTTAGTAAATGTTTCGGTTTAAGAACGGAGTCACGGAATAGGTTAAGTGTTATCCATGGTTCCAAAGTACACTTCTTTTGATATTCCCACACTTTTAGCAGATTGATCGTCAACCCTACTTTGCACACATGAATTTGTTGTATCATGTTTTAAGAGATGCAATGCTTGGGATTGTTACTACATCCTCCAGAGGAGCATTTTAAGGCTCACTTATCCATGTGGCAACCCAGTTCCATTTCATACAAGTACACCAATGATTGGGTGTAGCCAACTTCAAACTGTGGCCTCAGAGGTTAGAAAAAAATGATGTGCTTGACTCCTGAAACCATGGAGCAACCTGTATACTTTATTTGAACTCCCACTCTGCTACCGTTGTTCCTCATCCATTGACAGGTTTAGGACTAAGTATCTCTCCTCATTTGATAGGTTTTTCACCTCCAGCACCAATTTTATTGCTCTATTCTGGACCTGTTTTTTATGTCTTTAACCAGGTAAGGTGACCAACACTGAATCCTGTCTTCCACAATAGGTCTGACCAATGTTAAACAGATGGAATGTAGTATTTCTTTGTTGAAACTGTTGAAACTTGTCATGGTCAAACCAGCCCTGCTATTAACCATGATCATCACCTCAACTGAGTGCATCAGTTTGATCAGGTCAGTGGACCCAAGCACTTCCAGGTCCTTTTCCATGGGGGGTGTTTTTAAGGATTGCATCATTCAACTTCTAGTTGATGCCACGGTTCTGCCACCTAAAGTGAAAGGTCTAGTATTTGTCTGTGTTGAACAGCAAGAATCATTCAAGCATGACAATGCATTGGTGCCCTTGTGTGTTTTAATGGTCTGGAAGATTTTTACATCATTTGCTTTTACATTACTCACCAGATGATATTCATAGATGATGAAGAGGACTGGACCCACCACAACCCCTCAGGCACTCCACTTTTAACTGGTAGCTATTCCAATGTGGTTCCCCTGATAACTGCTCAAAGTTCTTCTTGAAACTGGTCAGCCAATATTTTATGTTTTCTCAAGTCTCGTACATTTGTTTTTGCCAGCAAAAACTTATGTGGCACTCTGTCAAATCTCTGCCCCACAGTCCCCAGGAAATCAATCTTAGCCACTGGTTCATCCCAATGTCACTCAGTGAAAAGACTTTTGTATCACTGTATGGAAAGAGCACATAGGACTAGGTCATATATGGTGCTCTGTCTCTTCTGTGTTGTGGTTGTTTCTGGGGCAGTTGATGTCTGTTGCTAGGCCAATTTGGTGTTGGTATCATACTGATTGAAAGTGGATGGAGACCTGAATGTATTTATGTCAATATAGTTCTTGCTGGTCTTGGGAGTGAATCAGAATAGTTGCAGGCATGTGGTGTAGAAACAGCCCTACACTGATGCAACACAGACAATAATCCATAGATTCTTTCTAGGGAGATCTGTGGGAGGGCTCAAGGACCATTCCTTGTCACTGAAATCAACCCATGCAGGAATTGCATTGTCATCCCGACATTCTGGTTATCATCCTGTATTAAAACAATATCAACACAGAATTGGCAGGGCAATATAGGGTCTCCTGCAAAAGAGAATTGGGGCAATGGATTGGTTGATTGGTTTGAAGAATGTTTTTTTTCTACAGATTCTTGTATACCTGTACAAGTGTACATTCTGTTTCTTTCTAGTTCTTCCCCATTATGAGGGGATGAGGAGGAAGGGTTATTGTGGAAGTGAAGTGGCCCTGCTGTGGATGTACTATATCTTGCTGCATTGCTTCTAACCTGGGCAGTGTGCAGGAGACAGGGATGACCTGTTTCTAAGTCATAAGAAATATTATATCACTCCGCCTGTGATTTTTATTTTCTTATGCCTCATAAGTTACAAAAATTGTGATCATCCACATTGTAGAATGTTTTGTAAGCCTCTTATTTTTCAAATAAAATATATTGGTTTTCATTTTTGCGTCCTTTACACTCAGCCCAGTGTTCAGTATCTGGTAGTGATCTCATTGAAACTGAGTTGACCCTGGGTCACTAGTGGCTTTATTTGGTAAAAGAAATAGTCAATTCAATTACACTTAACCCTCTGCTATCATGTTTTATTGCTATCGCGAATGCTGAAAAAGATGCACATTACTCGTGTGTTATGACGTCACGTGATAGTTGAGTTTCTCCATATACTTTTATTGAGAAATAGCTCTTCACATATTTCCCTAATTGTTGGTGGTGTTGCAATGTTGTTCTCTTTATATTATAGCAATATTGATATGATTTAATTTGTTATTACTATCTGGCCAGTATATTGGTGGGAGTTTAATACTGGATTTGCAGACATGACTGGTCAGGACATCAGGGAAATGATTTGGCCTCTTTTAGCAACTGCTGAAGATATTGTCGATAAGGATGAAGTGGCACATGAAGAGGAAAGTGAAAATGTGATGCATGTTGGTCTTTCTATCGCTGATATCAAGACTGATAGAATTAGGTTGAAGGCTACACCACCTCATTAAACAAGATCAAAGTGCCAACAGCAAGAAAAGTGCTCCTTAATTAGGAGGACACTGGAAATTCATGAAGATTGATAGCACGGCCACATCAACTCTCTCTGTCAGTATCAGATCATGGACTTCTTACAGTGCCACAATCAGGCACAACAACCAGAGGGGGAACCAAGACTAGGACCCTCCAACCAGACCTCTGACTTAAATCAAACATGTGACTTTGAGGGCTTCTCTGGTGCTATGGATGATGAAATCCTAGACAAGTTACAGGCTTGTCGGGATGGTACTAACACTCCACCCAAGCCTTGGAATCAACCCATCCACCTTAGCTCCTAATCGTCCACAATGAGGTATATAAAATGCAATACAATGTATGTTGTTATTATGATTCTTGATTAAGTTTTTTGTATACTATATAAGTTCTTCATATTTATACTATTAAATGGTATAAAAACTGGGCAAAAAGTGACAAAAAATGACAGCTTGGAGGTCCTAGTGTCAATTTGAATTATTACCATAGGTTCTTCAGTTTGGCTATCGTGATTTTGGCTACTGCACAGTGATAGATGCACCAATTAGGTGCAATAGCAGAGGGTTGAGTGTAGATGGAAAAATATCAGTAGCTAAATCTGGTATGAAGTTAGAAACAAACATTATAAATACTGAAAAAGAAACTTCTGTAATTTATAGTGGCCAGTATGTGATGTGTTTGTAGCTCAAGGTGACTCTAAATAGTGCACTCATGGATTTGCCATAGTCTTGGTATGTAAAACAGCTGATTCAAAATTCAGCGATAGACGCCACACGTTGTTCACATACATATCTACACCTACACCACCATTTGCATACATTATACCAACACTTATCTCTCCTACCATAATGACTACACTGAAGTATACACTCCAGCTGTATGACCCATGAACAACACAACCACAAATATACAATACAGCCACTCCTACATCATCATCTTCAACCACAGCAACAGTCAAGTACAGTACAAATATGGCTCATCCTACACTATGTATAGTCATCATGACAAACAGACACACATACACAGCCTTTTGTGCCACCAAATATACAATCAAACAACTTGTATTACCTGAAAATGCTGCATCTAAACATAGATGACATCAGAACCAAGCACATACAATCTAAATAATTTAAGCACTTGTATGACATACTTATCACCTTTATAGAAGATAAGAAAATTTAGTTGTATCAATGAACACCCAACTTACCACACTACTTAGCCATCCAATTGGACAGTTTAGATTCTAAGGGTGGCAATCTCATGATATACATAAGAAAGAACATAAAAAAGAAGGAAGACTGCAAGAGACCATAAGGACTAAACTAGACAGTTGTTCTGATTCTCTATTGCAAGAGATCCACAGCCCCCAAGGAAATGGCTAGGGACACCAATTTACCTTGTATGTTACTCAGTGAGAAGATCTTGTGTATCTGTCCAGAAGGGGTGAGTTTAGAACACAGTAATCCAATGTGTTTTGTCCTCTGTATGGTGGTTGCACCTGGCAAAACTGGAGTCTGTTGCCAGGCCAATTCAGTATTGGAACTGTGATGATCTAAATGTAGGAAAGCCAGTGCAATTCTTACTGGTCTTGGGAGTTATATCTTAGTTTGGTTGATTTCTGGGGGAGCTTAGTGAAGTATAGAATACTATTGTTCTGGAGTGCTTGTTTTGTGATTGTGTACATGTTTTGGGATGATAAAGAGAGGTTATTATAGGTGTTTGAGTAGAATATTGTTAGGGTTGTTTTCATATTGGATTTAGTGAGCTGTGTTTGTGTGATGTGATGGTAAAGGTGGGTGGGTTCAAGGTCTCTATGGAGAATTGTGGTCACCATTCCCATATATTACTCCATGGAAAGGGTTTTAGTTTTTGAATGTTAATGTTCTGTTGGCAGTGCTCTAGTGCAACCAGTTATTATTCTTAATGCTCTATTTTATGTTTGTAGAGTGTCTTTGGGTTCTCTTATTGTACATGTAGTTAATGTTCAAGACTAGGATCTACTCATAAAGATGCAGCAGGTTTTCCCAAAGTGCCACTGACTCTACAGAAACACAAAGGACACAAGAGGAGCACGACCCCATCCTGAAGCTGATACCCACTGAAAGACTAAAGAGAAACCGACAGGACCAAATTTGTCCATAAACTGGGCTAGAAACTTTTGATAATAATAACCAATTAATACATTCAATGCCTATTTGCCTTTCAACTTGGCCCTTATTACACAGTTCCACAATAAATGTCAGTACCCTGTGAAACACATTTCAAATATTGTGCCATGTAAGACTTGGTTGATGACATCAATCCTAGAACAACCATAGGGGCATGCTGTTAAGATTGTTTTCTTGACACTTCATAATGAGAATAAATAAAATAACAGTTTTTTCAATAAACTGGGCTGGAAACATTTAATAATAATAACAGTCCCACAATAAAAGTCAACACCCTGTGAAACACATTTCAAATTTCACATCACGTAAAACTTAGTTGATGTCAATCCTAGAATGACCTTCAAGTCACGCTATTAAGATTTTTTCTTGGCACTTTGTGATAAAATGCAAGTGAATAATTTATTTCCTACAAGTGGTATTGTCTGGTTTGGGTAATTAGTACATATGAACAAAACAAATGAAAGGCACGGAGTTTTACTATCAACCTATCAGTTCCTCTTTAGACTGCCACAACCTCTTCCCCCCCACACACACACACTTCCACTCAGAAGTGTGGTCCTGAGGTGCTGGTACCTGGTCTCCAGAAAAGGCCCAGAAACTTGCTATAACTCTCCCACTTCCTTCTAACCTATCTTCACCACTTTAATATTTTTTTCACACCTAGGCAATGACATAGAAACCAACCCATATGTCCAACATGCACAGAATCCATCCATTATACATAAACATCTGTACAATGCAATAAATACAAGTCATGGGTCCATTTCATATACACCATACTCACAAACATTAACAGGTACACAAGGAATTAGGTGTGCAGTCAACATGCATTCACACACACCCAAAAACATACCAATACAAAACAGACATTAACCATGTTACAAATAAACATCAATAGCATCAGACAAACACACACAGCTGCAAATATTATTGTGTAGACAGAACACACACATACCACTTATACAGGAAACCAAACTAACACCCCAGATCATATTATCCACATTCACTAAATACATCATAGTCAAGGAAGGTAAAACTCACCACAAAAGTAGACTCATAATACTAATACACAATACTCATAGCATTCTTTTCTCCATCAAAACAAAAGAAAGTAAGTAGTCACTGACAAACATCATTCATCCAGTCAATCAATCAATCTGTTGCCCCAGATCTCCCTTGTAGGAGACCCACAGCTCCCATGTAACCAGCAGTAGGCACCAGATTGGCCCATAAGTTACTCAAACAAGGAATACTGTCTTGTTGTCTTGGTGTGGTTAGAGTTGGACAAGAGCCCTAAAATCCTGGATTGCACTGTTGATATTCACATGTCCTTCAACCTACACATAAAAGACCTAGCAGAAAATAAATATACTAAGATCAGTAGCAAGCACAGATTTTGTTAAGCAGAAACTCTAATTACAGTCAACAAACAGTTCATAGAACCACATTTGACCATGCCTTCTTGGCATGGTTCTCTACAATGAAAAAAACATTAACACCCTACAAATTACACAAAACAAAACATTAAGAATAATAATGGGATACATGAAGATGACCCCAGTAGAACATCCACACGCACACAAACCAAAATCCTCCCAATAGAACAACACGTAAAAATTATAGGCACATACTTTTTGTAAAAAACCTTAATTCTACCCATCTCTCCCATTACATAACATAAACACAACCAACTTAAACAAAAATAACATACAGTAGACCCTTGATAAAATGAACCACATGGAGGGAAGGGCCTGACATTATATCTGAAAGGTCCTCAAGTTACGATGGAGTTCTGTTTCTATGCAACATCGTAAATAAATTTTTGGTATACAGTAGGTTGGAACCAGCCTAAGTAAGCACCTTTCTTGGTGGCTGCTTTTTTATTTTTATCTTATTAATTTATTTTGTTTTATTTATTTATATTTTATTAAATATACAGTCAACTCTCAATTAACATGAGTTTAAGTAACGTGTTTTCGATTTAACACGAGTTTATTTTTAAGGATTTTTTTTAAATAACACGACAATTTTGATTTAACACGATTTGAATTTAGCAGTAAAAGCACTGAGAGAGAGGGCCTCCGCACTCTGTTTTGATCTCAGTCTGAAGCTAGCCTGCACTGTGAGTGGAAGTGTCTGTGTACAAGTTACAGAGAAATGAATAATTGTTACAGAGAAACAAATAATTTTGAGATTGTAAACTCTCCTTTTCTGTTCTACACCAAAACAAAAAAGAAAACGGTGTCACCAACCCACAATTAATGGTAAACTAATTTTTAAATATATGGACCATGATTATAAGTCATAAAAGCTTGAAAAATTGTTACAGAGAAACGAATAATTTAGAGATTGTAAACTCTCATTTTCTGTTCTACAAGTGCCTGGGAGTCGGAGGAAGAAGCAAGTGAGGCGGAGAGTGACTGGTGACGAGTGCGCACATAGAATAAATAAATGAGTACTACAAATAAATACAAAGAATGTGTGCTTTTGTTGTTTCTGTAACCTACAAATGTATTAATAATGTGTTTGTTCAAGTTCAGAGTAATAAAATCCCAAAACAGACAAGACTTTCCCAGTGTCCGGGAACCTAACCCCACCTATTACCATTATTTTGTATGGGAAAAATATGTTTAATTAATGCAATTTTGATTAACACGATGTCTCCTGGAACATAACCCTCGCATTAATTGAGAGTTGACTATATATATATATATATATATATATATATATTTTTTTTTTTTTTACCTCCTCCTCCTCCTCCGCCAGTGCACTGCCATCAGAAGTCTGCCTTACCCTTGGGATTCATAATGAAGAGCAAAAGCTCCCAAACAAGGAACACAAATGAGAGAGCAAATGAAAGTAGTAATCCAGAACTGCACTTCCTTCATCAGTCTATCATCAGATGACAATATATTCTTCCACTTCACTCACCAACTAGTTCTTAGTATTATTATTACTGTATTAGGAAAAAAAAAAAAAAAAATCATCATAGAGGAATGCTCAGGGACAAGTACTGTTATTATTGTAATCACAAAGCAGCGATAATCGAGACTCAAATCAAGGGTATATCTTGCGCTCACATCTGTTCAAATATAACTTACAGATATGTTGTACATGTAAATACAACAATAATAGTAAAATAGAATATACTGCAAGGCATTTTTATAGCACTGTTCTGTAATAACCATGTCAGGAAGTAGAGTTGCATTATTATTTGTGAAGACTTGCATAACAAACTGTTTATATCAGTGGGTAGTTTGGAAGGATTATGGCTTTTGTTATATCTGAACTTGCTATAATAATACTCAGCTATAACCTCAGCTATTCATGGATTTGGTCATCTGTAGTTGTCCCCCTTGAATGTACATTAATACACAGTGGGTCATCCAGAAGTCCTTTGGTGATAGTAAAAGCAGGAGATGGTAATTTCTGGAAACTCAGTCACAACCCAAATAGGAGGATGTGTATACCCAGTGATCATTCTGTGCAAGGATGGGGAGCATCAGCATATACAATGAAGCAGCTCTATTTAGGGTCCATTCAGCTCACCCATTATGAGGAAAGGGCTAGAAAAGATTCCCAAAACCTAACCTGCCTCCTGACTTAGACTACCCAAGATTCTTGATCCTGAAGTCTACCAACAGTTAATCAATATTAAAGAAATGCCCCATGAGAATACAGACTCAGAATGCATTAGATTTGAGAAGCCCAAAAGCAAGTATAATTCAGGATGATCAGACTAAAAGTCACATATGCAGAAACACTTCATTCTGTTAAGTGAACACCCCCAATAGTTCCATTCAAACAACCACACCAAGAGAGCCACCCATATGATACAAAAAACCCATATACAAACCCCTATTTCTTTCTCACCGGTGTTACTCTTGACCAATTCAAAGTGTAAGAACTTCCCATACAAACCTCTACCCCTTCCAATCCACCAAAACCCTTCCCTACAAACCTATTCATCACCTCTCCTCATTCATTTCAATGTCCTCAATGCTTCCATCCCATGAAAAGAGCCCAAAAACCTCCTGTATAGAACTCCACCATCTCCAAACCAACACAGTCTTCACACTCAAACCCATTCATTCACTTTCCTCATCCACCTCAAAACCTACAAGACTCTCCGTCAAAGAAAAGGTAAAACTCTCCAGGAGAAACCTTAAAAGATATAATGGAGTACATCAACCATACTACACCAGTAAAGCCCCAACCCCAAAAATGCCAACAAACCCTTCTCCCTACAAATAACCACAGTAAGTCCCCCCCCCCCACAGCAGCCTCCATACCTAAAGTACAAGTTGAAACCCATTCTATTCCAATGCCAAATACACACACTCACACCAAATGGTATGTAAGCTTTCTAGATCTCCCAATGCCCCCACCAAGCCTAATTGGAGTGAATGAGTACATAGCAAGTACCAGTTTGTACCCAAGTGAATCCCTCACCCCCTAGAAATAATACCCAAGCACAGTGAAAAATTCCCAACTGACACAACTAACAAATCCTACACCAATCTCCAAGAAAACATGATCCAAAAGACGTCACACCACATCAGACCAAACAATAATGTACTTCATCATATAGCAGAACTGCCGAGGACTCATCCCAGATTGGGAAAAATGTGTATCTTTTTCCAACAATATAAACCTGACTGTATTTTTCCCAAGAATCACAGCTAGTCACATGCACACACACCCCATTACTTAAAAGGCTTTTATTATGTAATTTGGGGTTGAAAAATTTGACAGGGGTAGGGCAGTTTTCTAGGCATCAAAAAGGGATTTGACAAAACAAATCCCCTTCATCTTAGCAGACAATTTGTCTGCTAAGATGGAGGTGATTTGTGTTTTCAAGAAAAATATTTTGATGCCTCAAAAACTGCCCCAACTCTGTCAAATTTCGAGACCCCAGTGTACCTGTCCCCCCCGACCCCTCTACCCAGTCCAAATGAAGAGCCACAGGAATTCTCATCAGTTCAGATGCCTCATCACTGTCACACCCCATGCTCCTCTCCAGGCTGCTGCACCTAAAATTTTCCTATACCTGCTGCTTACACATCCCTCCATCAAAAAACTTTACATTAAATAGTATCAGACCTCCTTAGTCAACTAACCCATATTTTCTACTAGGAGTGCAAGATGACCCCTTTGGAGAGACACCACCATAACCCTATAAGATAAACTATTATCCTCCCTTCTAACAAATCACTCCCAATCACTATACCACTCATGATGCCCCAACAAAACAGGCTTATCAAGACAGACCACTTAACTCAAGTCTCCTGCCCCTCTAACTGGTATTAGCCCCCCCCCCAAAAAAAAAAAAAAAAAAAAAATTGATAGGAACAAGAATCATAAAAGTATACTTTTGTTCAGGACACCAGCCAACATTGCCAACACAGAACATGCCTGGTCACAGGCTCAAACTGCCTTGAATGTATCCATCACACAGATGACACTGAAGGCTTTATCTTTACATTGCCCCACAGTATACCTAGACAACAGCACCATATATATCTTCCTTTAATGATCTATTGGCCTGTTCAGTGGCCTTTGCCAGTTATCTGGGAACCGTGGACCTCATGCAAAACAGACTTAGGGCAATAGATTGACCAATCCTTTGAGTGGGTTATTACCTGTTCTTTTTTGCGATTCTCTCCCACTCATTTTTTAAAAGGCTCAGTTTGTTGAGTGTAGTTGAAGAAGCTTTTAGCAGGATTTTAATTGAGGGGATTAGGAGAGGAACAGAGAGAGTAATTACTGAGGAGCAGTATGGGCTTAGGAAAGGTAGGATGCATGGATCAGATTTTTGTGGTAAGGCAGATTTGTGAAAAGGTTTTGGCAGAGGTAAGGATGTGTTTTGGAGCTTTATGGATTTGGAAAAGACTTATGATAGGGTAGACATGAAGACACTTGGAGGTGTAAATATATGGGATTTGGGGAAAGCTGTTAAGGGGACTAAGGAGTTTTTACAAGAGTAGTAGAGACTGTTAGAATTAGAAATGAAGAGAGTGGTCTGAGGTAAAAGTGGGGCTACATCAGAACTGTATGATGTTGTCACATCTGTTCAATGTATACATGGATGGGGTGGTATGGGAGGTAAATGCAATGGTAATGGACAGAGGACTGTAGATGGTTAGAGATAGTGGAGAGAAGTGGGATTAAGGGAGTCATTGATGGAGTTTGGGGTATATGATAGGAGGAAGTTAAAGGTAAATGTAGGTAAAAGTAAGGTAATGAAATGTACTTGGTGAGAGGATGGCAGAGAGTTGGAAGTAAGTCTTGAAGGAGAGAGGCTGGAAGAAGTGGACAGTTTTAAGTATTTGGGGTCGCATGTGGCAGGAAATGGAGGAGTAGGGATGGAGTTAAATTGTAGACAGAGAAGCAAGTATATGTCTTGGGGGATTGAAAAGTGTCATGAGAAATAGGTAGAAGTTTAAATGTGTTTGAGATGAAGTGTCTGAGCAATATGGTAGGGGTTACAAGGTTAGATAGATTGGAAATGATGAGGTGAGGAGGAGAGTGGGGGTGGAAAGGGAGCTGGCAGATAGATTTGATGAAAAACTTACAATGGTTTGGACACATGGAAAGAATGGGTGAAGAAAGATTAGCAAAAGAGGTTGGAAGGCAGAGGTAGATGGAGTGAACCTGAGGGGATGAATGAGGATGTGATGGACGGATGGGGGTGAAAGGGGCTTTGAGCAAGTGGGGAATGTCTGTTGAGCATGGAAGGGAGAAGACAGGGGATAAGGATGTGTGGAGAATGGTTGTGTATGGATGATATTTTGATGCAGTCAGAAGGGACTTCTCCCCATCTTTTATTTTCTGCATTAGGGTACAGGGAGGGTCTCCATGTAAGTGAAATGGCCCTGCTGTGGGTTTGTTGTGTCTTGCTTCATTGCTTCTGACCCAGGTAGTGGGCAGGAGGCAGGGATGATTCTTCATCCACAAGGGTGGTTGATGAGAGTGAAATGGGTCGGAGCGGGTGCATGCCTTTGATTGGGCCATCTCCATTACAAGGTGGAAGAAATCCTTGCTACATAGAACAGAATACTTTATTCATCCCTGTGTTTTGAATTGTTTGGAAGGCTTTCATTTTTCCTCTGTTTCTTGTCTTGATGAATTCCTTCCAGTTCCCTCCTTACCTGCACATTTTTGTATTCATCTTTTCTTTCCAGTGTCCAAGTTAGGAATCATATTCCAGTTCTTGTATATTGGCATCATTATACATAATTGCTTTCACGATTTCCTCTGCTTTCTGTCTTTCTTGTGGTCCCCTTTCGAACCTTTTTGGGATATGTTCCTGTTCCTATCCTACTATAACAACATGTTTCTTTTTATTCACCGCCACTCTTGTCAGGGTTTCTCTTGAGTACCTTTATCACATCTTATTCAAGACTTTCCCACTCAACTATTTGAATCTTTCTATTGCACTCTTTCTGTCCTGTAATAATCTCCATGGTATCTTCATTTTGTTTTGACTTTTCATTGTTTTTTTCTGGGTGGTTTTCTGTTGTTTCACTATTTTGAGTTAATTGTACCATCTTTTTAGATAGTTTTTTATTTTCTCATGAATTTTCCTCTCGACACTAGCCACATTTCAACCCTTTAATCTCACTTTATTATTTTTTTTTAGCATGTATGGAGTCATTTTAATCTTTTAATGTCTTCTAATATTGCTTCCATTACTTAATTTATTTTTTGCATGTGCAGGTCATCAATTAATCAATTGTTGCCTAAAGTTTCACTAAGAGGAATACCTGCAGCTCCACAGTGGCTGGCAATGATCCATGTAACCTTACAAAGATCTCTTTGGGAAGAAACTTTGGACTGCTGTTTGTGTTGTATCATTGCAGGACTGTTTGTCACTGGCTGAATGTAGTAGAAACAAAGAGAGCAGTTTCTGGTTGTCAGCTTCCCGTGTGTGAAAATGTGTAGTAAACACAACTGAAGTTAATAGAAATCTTTGCCCCAGAGACTGAGTGTCAGCCCCTCAGGGGTTGAAAGATTTTGAAAATGGACAGCTTTTCTGTCAGTCTTCCAGAACCACCACATTCAGGTACCTGGCATTGGTCCTTGCATAGTTCAAAATTGGTCTGAGTTCATCTATAATTATTAAAAGATTATTGTTTTGTTTAGTAATGATACTGTAATTATTGGGACCAATGATGGATCACTGCATGTAGTAGCCCAGCAAGATGAACAGCAAAGCTGCCAATTTTCAAAACCCATCAACCCTATCACTACCATCAGGATGTGCAGCCCAGAGGGGTTGAAATTCAGTCTCAGAATTGGGGCCAAGATCTTTCTCTTTTAACTTGAATTGTTTCTTACACTTCTTCACACATGGAGGGCTGACAATCAGCAACTGCTCTCCTCACCCTACCATTTTCGTTGCTATGGAAACAGTTCTGGACTGATACAACACAGACAAGGTTCATTGACAGCCACTCTGGTGCTGCGAGTTATCCATTTAGTGAAACTTGAAGCAACAATTGACTGACTGATTATTTATTGATTCCTTACCAGTCACCACCTGGTCGCCATCTCCTTGTTCATAAATTTATCTTATAAGGTCTTCTACAGCTCTTCAACTCTTCACATGTTAATTTTATATATTCTTATTTACAATCTTCATAGTTGAAAGAAACAATTTTTTCAGCAATTCCAAACCTTCATTACAAAGTAGGTAGTTGCTTACCTGATGTTGATCCTTTGTCACTTCATGTTTTGTGTTTATTTACATAATTATATACTATACAGGAAGTAAATTATACTGATGGGTTTAATTTTTCTCCACCAATCAGATCTGGCTTTTAAGTTCAGTTATGGTTTTAGATTGGACTATATCTTTTAGGCTACTCCTTGAGTTGATATTTATGTAGGAAAACTTTTTTGATGTTCTTCAAGTTTGTAGTCTATTGGGTCATGAGGTCCTGCGAAAGATCCTCTGTCAGTTTTATTCATCCTATCATTGACCTAAGCACCACAATCATTTCACTTCTTTCTCTTTTATTGATGGCGGCTCCAGTTTGTCTAATCTTTTCTCATATGATTCTTCTGCTAGGTTGGAGATAAATTTGGTAATTGTTCTTTGCATTATCTCAGTTTTATTTATAACCTTCATTTTATATGGAGAGCATACCACTGCTACATATTCTTATCTTGAGCAGATTAGTGTTTTTTTTTTTTTTTTTTTTCATTATCTCTTCCTCCATTTGATGAAAAGCAACTTTTAAGTTCATCAGCAAATTAGGAACCAGTGACAGGTACCTACATGTTGTGGTCCTACAAGATAGACTACAAAGCTGCAATATTTTTTAAATTGTCAACTCCATTAGGAGGTGCAGCCCTGAGGGGCTGACACTTGGTCTCTGAACTGACCCCAAGATCTCTCTCTTGTCAACTTAAACTATTTCTTACACTGTATCACACATTGAAGGCTGACAACTGCTCCCTGTCCCCTTCCATATTAAATCGGTGACATAGAATCAGTCTCACATTAAAACAGCATATACAACAGTCCAAAGTCTCTTCCCAGAGAGTTCTGTGGGAGGGCCTGGGGACCATTGCCAGCTACTGTGGGGTTTTCCATCTAAAACTCTAAGCAACAAATGAAAGTAATTGATCAAATCATAAATAGTTTCTTTGTAATTTTGCCAATTTTTAATAATTGTTTGGGGGTTGAGATTATATATTTATTTACCTATAATATTACACCTTGGGGCAGAGGGCATCCATGATGAATGAAACAACTTGAGAACTAGGAAACTCATCGACTTGATTATGCCCACCAACTTTTTCCATACAAGGTGACTTTTTTCCACTGGACCCATGCCTTCCTCCATTTATTATTATTATTTTATCTCTCCATTCAAACACCCTTCCTGCCTCGGAGCATATTGATATTCCCAAGAGAAATACCAGTCATCACTGAGTTTCCCCAACTATTGCTGTCGTCGACGTGCCTGCCAGCTGCGACTAACGCAGCATGCTATTTCCAACAGTACCCACGGGATCACCCGGTCTTTCAAAACGGGCCCCCCCCCCTCCCCCGGGGGAGGGTTGCATAGAGTACAACCAAAGCAGAAGCGATCCCTTACACGATTGGTTAACGACGATATATTGACTAATTAGTATCGTTCTCTGCACATAAATCCATCAATATTAGCCCAATATTGTACAATGCGAATTTTTTTTATGAATATTATTGAATGTGTATAAATAATAAGTTGCCTAAGTTTCCGTTTCCACTCAAAATATACTTCAGATCATATAATATATTTACATTGCCCTGACCAATTATACTGTATGCTCACGGGAAAATACAGTAAAAGGTATACAATATCGCTAAGAATATAATCTAAATTCTAAGGAGTAAGAAGTTGTATAGAATAACATTGCAATAAAACAAAAGGTTTAATGTCCACGTTACCGTACCGAGGTACCATGTTTTTGACCTCGGCGACCATGGAACGCCATCTTCGATCCTGGGCCAATCTCGTCAAGTCTTGAACTTTCATTCCCCCTCGCTGCCTACCACGAGTCCTCTGCCCCTCAGTCATACTTAGTAAGCTGATTTTTTCCAGTTCTGCTTGGAATGTATGTTTTAAGAAAGAAAGTTCTCTATTGATCAGTGATTTTTTTTTAACTTCTTTATTTGTGGTCCTTTTAAGTCCATGACATCCTTGCTATTCTTCATTGCCTCAAGGGAACCACATTTCTCAGAAGACTGGAGATTTCTAATAGCTGATTAAAATCGTATCGTCTGACTTAAACCAAAATAAGATCCTTGATCTGCTAAATAGATACTTCCCAAGCGAAGACTAGGTATTTTCTTAGAAAAATGGGATTTTTTGGGGGTGGGTGGGGGGGGGGGTGCAGGCCTAAACTAGTTCTTAAGGTGACAACACTGAGCGGGACTTCTAGACAAATCACACTTTATCATAAAATAATTTTCGTCTTCCACTGCAGAGGATATCTTTAGATATTTCGTTCTGGTGGCTGCCGCCAGGTGATTTTATTCAGTACAAGGGTTATCGTCTACTTATCTTGGATGATTTTTGTTATTTACATAGTTTATTTATAGTTATTATAATTACCTTCCTTTGGTATCCTTCTAATCATTCCTGTTCACTGTTCGTAAGTGTCGTATGGTTTGTGATGCATAGCTTAGTATTTCACCATTTCATCGTGACTCATAAGTTCACCCACAGTCTTAACTTATTTGGTATTGAATCGCACGTATTAAAATTAAATTGTTTCTGAAATATTATGCAAATGAATAGAGATGTCTACAAAATCTACTGCGTTCAAGGTGACATCTGTTGGCGCGTATTGACTACACACGAATGTCGTTGAACTTCCCTAACCTAAGTAAAATCTTTCACTAACTAAAAATCCAACCCTTCACGTGAATTACATAGACAACTACAGGGTCAAAATATCGTGGGGGAAAACATGATGTTACCTGAAATGCTGAGGGAAGGGATCGAAGACAGTTGAAGTCGAGGGAGGGACCCAAGGAAAGAATTGTCTCTGTGAAGATTCCCTGCCTGGTACAGACCGGGTGACCGGCCTGGGCAACGCGACATGACGTCAACGTTCAGGAAACTAAAGAACTCGACACTACAATAGATGAATATAATATATATATATATATATATACTAGAATTAATAGAAATAAATAGGTAAATAAATGCAGATATGAGAAGATGCATTAATTTTTTTCACTACGTTTTACTTGTTTCAGACAATTTCCGATAATTATCAAGTTATCGCAGGGCGATTTTAATTCACCTATGGGAACCTTTCCACAGTGAAAAAATCCAATCCATATAAAATCGTCTAGCGTATGACACAATACCCTTAAAGAACTATGTTACGAAAATGTTTAGTCAAAGCAACAGTAAAATCATCAGTCTTGCCCTAATGGCCTATCATTTGTTAGAAACAAAATAATGAAGAATGACAACTTAACGAATAAATAGAAGTGATTTGACGAGAAGAGATGAATTATCTGTTAAGTGTATTTACATTTAGCCACAAGAACTAATACTTCTCCCCCCCCCCCAAGAAAGAAAGAGAGAGAAAAAAAAAACGTGGAGAATGGCTGGGACGACGTGGCAGTGTTGTGCTGTGGTCTCGCTCTCTCGTGCAAGGTCATTCCTCCCTCGGCGCAGAAGCAGCAGCAGCTAGGAAGCATCTTTCTCCAATACAATTGCTTCCACTTCCCCATACGTACATACAGAATGTTAAAAAATACTCATTTTATTATGTTTTCAGCTGTTATTATGGTCATCAGTTTGAATTTAAAGTAAAGTTAGTTTTAACGCGTCTACACCTCCATGTGAGTTTGCAAATGAATTATCTGTTAAGTGTATTTACATTTAGCCGCAAGAACTAATATTTCTCCCCCCCCCCCCAAGAAAGAAAGAGAGAAAAAAAAAACGTGGAGAATGGCTGGGACGACGTGGCAGTGTTGTGCTGTGGTCTCGCTCTCTCGTGCAAGGTCATTCCTCCCTCGGCGCAGAAGCAGCAGCAGCTAGGAAGCATCTTTCTCCAATACAATTGCTTCCACTTCCCCATACGTACATACAGAATGTTAAAAAATACTCATTTTATTATGTTATCAGCTGTTATTATGGTCATCAGTTTGAATTTAAAGTAAAGTTAGTTTTAACGCGTCTACACCTCCATGTGAGTTTGCAAATGTTCAAACTGATGAACACAAATTTTCAGACAGATGGCAAGCTGGCCAACATTTGAAAATTTTGGGAAAACTGCTTGGGGACCCCAAAAACCCTTGAGAATTCGAATCAAAAAATATATAGACAAAACAGGTGGCCAAGGAATTTACACAAAGCTCAAAGCTTACCCCACTACCTAGTACTTCCATTTTAAATCTATTTCCCCAAATTAACTTTTGTTTCTTATCTTTTATAAAACAAAAATATATAGAAATAAATAAGTAGAAATATGAATATATAAAATATGTAATATAAAAATATTTTTGCTTATATTTTTATAGTAGTATTTAGATGTGAATGCTTATGGTATAGTTCTATGAAAATATTAAAATATACTAAAGTTACTGATTAATTAATATTTTAAGTTCATTTCTATTTGTTATAGATAAAGTGTATAAATTAAATTAAATTTGTATTTACACATATATTAGAATTATTCTTTATTCTACACTAAAGCCTCCCTCCCCCTCCCCCTCTCCTCCTCCTTACCTATCATTTCCGTGATTGATTGATTGAAACCTGTAGAAACGTTCACCGAAATCAAGGATTCAATTTCACAATTAAAATACAACGTATTTCATTGGTCAGTCAATCAGCAGGAGAAACAAACTTGCAAACGGATACTATCAAATGGATCCAAATTCCATACTCCTCAATTTCACCGGGATGAAAAAAGTTACTATGGATTAAAAAATATTGGGTGTTTGTATATGGGCAACTCTCATTCGGGAAGGTAATAGCTATCAATCACGAATCCAACACGTGATCCAATATTGTAGTGAATCGTTCTCACACATACACACACACATATGGTGTATGTATGTATACTGTATGTGAGTGTGTGTGTGTGTGTGTAATGATATTCACTAAATTCAAATTAATATCTTCCACGGTGTCTTCGTTAGTTTTTAAAGCTTCAAATATATTTCTAATTTCTAATTGGAATTTCTTATTATTATCCTTAACATTTGCAAAGCTTATTTTCTTTCTTAGAACTAGTCTATTTCTCTCGGCTCTCAAATTGAATTTAGCTGGGCAACCTACCATTCTATGGTCACTACCTATGTTGACTTTATTTATCACCGTAACATTGCTAATCCTAATATGAAGTTTGTTTCGTTCTTTGCTGTTCCATTTGGACTTCTCCAGGTCCATTTACGACCGACACGCTTTTGGAAGAAAGTGTTCATTATCCTCATGTTGAAGGTCTCTGCAAAATTGATTAACGACTCTCCTCTGTCGTTTCTTTCACCTACTCTAAACTTCCCTATGCTCATCTCATCTCCCATCTTCTTCCCCACTTTAGCATTAAAGTCGCCTATTACCAACGTGTATTTACTTTTTCTTGATCCATTACACCTGACTTAAATCATCATAGAAGGACTCAATTTCATTTTCTGAACTTTGTGAAGTTGGTGCATAAACCTGAACTATTTTTTGTGATTACACAGCATAATCACAATCCAAGCCACCCTGTCCGATAAACTACTGAACTTGACTACGTTACCAGCAACCTCTCGGTTTATAAAAAATCATACTCTAATAGATCTTTCTTTGTCCTTAACTCTGTAGTAGAACAGGTGGTGACCATCTTGTAATTGTATTAGCTTTTCTTCCATTCTTCGGACTTCGCTCAGTCCTACGATGTCCGATTTAATGTTGTCTAGTTCATTCATTAAACTCTCCAGCCTGTGGTTTTCTGAGAGAATTCTTACGTTGTAAGTATAGAGCTTCATTTTCTTCATGTTGTTTAATGTCCAAGACTTGGATTTGCTTGGACAGTGCTTACTCACATTCGGTGGCACACTGCCCGTAAGCAGTGTGTATATTGCAGAAAAAAATACACTGGAAAATAAGAAACTTAGACCGAACGTTTTCGTGTATTTAGGACATTATCAATGTCCTAAATAGACGAAAACGTTCGGACTAAGTTTTCTATTTCCCAGTTGTTGTTGTTTTTTCTGCAAATAATTTTTCACGTGTGCCTTGTTGAATTACTGCAATATATATATATATATATATATATACATATATATATATATATATATATATATATATATATAATCACTACATTTTGTCCCAATTATATATATATATATATATATATATATATATGTATATATATAATATATATATATATTATATACATATATATACATATATATATGTATATATTATATACATATATAAATATATTATATATATATATATATATATATATATATATATATATAATCACTACATTTTGTCCAAGCGATATATATATATATATATATATATATATATATAATCACTACATTTGGTCCAAATTATATTTATATATATATATATATATATATATATATATATATATATATTTATTTGTGTGTATATATATACACATATATTTCTGTTCATATATATATATATATATATATATATATATTGTGTATATATATAAATATATATATACATATAGCCTATGTATATTTATATATATATGTATATATATGTATGTATATATATATATGTGTGTATAGAATATATATATACATATAATATATATATATATATATAATATATATATATATATATATATATATATATATATATATATATATATATATATATATATATATATATATATATATATAGCTTAGTGAAGGATACCTGATTCCATGAGTAATACCATCCATATCTGCGTCACTCATAACTGTTTCTGACCTCACCTCCCCCTTTTTTCAGAAGTTTGGTTCAGCATAACAATGATTGATGTTTACAAATTGGTTTCCACCTTTGTTTTGCCAGTCATAATATGGCATATGTCTCAGGTAGGTTCCGAGAACAGTTATGATCTGACCTTTTTCCTCATTCGAGTACTGGTCCCCTGTACCCTACCTCTGGTGCTTCAGGTTATAATGTACTACTCATAGTAATTGCCCACTTCGTCCTGAGATTCAGGTAAAATGTTAGATTTAATTAATAGGTGACCCTAGCTGCAGTGTAGGATTCGCTATAACTACATGTTGTTATAGATGTAGAATATTGTAGTATATCATTAATGGTCCTACTCTGATATAGTACTCACTCATACATGTTGATACAGATGTAGAAAAATGCAGTATATTATTAATGGTACTACTCCGATATAGTACTCACTCATACTGTTTTGTTACAGTTTAACATTATTTTGTTGTTCCTTTGCTTAATGCAATGTTCCTTTTGGATGGTGCTCAAATATTTGGACTCAATGTTCCTATGTGTACAAACATTTCAGTAATATTAGCAAAACTATAACAATGTTTATGTGTCATATGTGTACTGACTGGTATTACTCATGAGTGTCTCTGGTCCCCTCAACCCCCAATGTATGTTTGTCCGTGTGACTTAATGTAGATAAATAACCTGATGAGGACCACAATGGAAATAAGCATTCATGCTTTTTGTGTTATCCTCGGCAATTTACATTTGTTATTTCGAACTGTGTTCTTGTCATTGTTTGCACTTCATGTACATTGATTTATTGCCAAATAAAGTCTATCTACCTATCTATATATATATATATATATATATATATATATATATATATATATATATATATATATATATATATATATATATATATATTTGTGTATATATATATATATATATATATTTGTGTATATATATATATATTTGTATATATATATATATATGTATATAATATATATATACATACATATATATATATATATATATATATATATATATATATATATATTTATATATATATACTTCTCATAAATGTTTCCCATCAAAGAATACTAGAAAATGAAATATGAATGTACATACATAAGAAGGTATTGAAGTCAAATATGATGTCACGTTTAATACATACATATACTTATGGAATAAATCCCTCGTGACCATGAAGGTTTTCAAACGGTCAAAGCCGGCCGTTCCGAAGTCTCAATACGGGGTCCCTCAAAATGCCTTAAATCCGCCCTACCGATTGTTTCTTCACTGAACTTGGCTATTTAGCATCTGGTATGATGATATAACCTAGGATGAAAATGACTACCATCTGCCATCTGATATCTTTCGTTTTACCCAGCTCGCCGATGCCATACGTAAGGTAGGCTACAGTAACTTATGACAGGCTCTTATTTGCTTCTCCGTTGTAGCTGATGTGGAACAAACCACTTGTTACAGTGATGCTTACACTTTTGTTTGATTTCAATTCATCTATTTTGGGTTTGCATTGGATCTTGGACGTCTGTTTATAAATTGCAACAATGTTCCGTTATATGTACAAGTAAATAACTAGTATGGCATTGGCAGTTGCTGACAGTATAAATCTTTGGAACAAACTACCTGTTAATTTTGCGAGTTCAAATACAGTTGACACTTCTAGAAATCCTTTAGATGAATATATGAAACCAAACCTTAGTCTAACTTATTTCTCAGCTTCGTGATCTCATACACTTAAATTAAGTCAAAGGTTTTGTAGTAACGAGAGATAAACCGCTCATTTGTTGGTAAGTGTTGCCAATCACAAATAGCGACATTGTTCGCGTGCGTCACCAAGTAAGAACTAAATGCCAAATCTGGGGTTGCGAATATGTATGTCCGAATGTTTCAATTTATTCCGTCATTACTGAAGCAGCTAGGATGTATCTCTACCGAGGCCCAATGAGGGACGTGCAGATATGTTGTAATGGGACCTTTCGCAGTCAGGCTCGTAGTTTCCTATTAGCGCTAGAATTTTCAATTGTGTGGGAATTCACGGGGCAAAGGGGTGACTTAGCTAATTTGGAAACCGATATTAAGAAAAAAATACGACATAAATTGCTGCATAAGTGTATTCAAAAATTAAAACATGACTCTTAATGTTATAATTTTTACTTACTGGTGTGTGATAAGGCTTTGTTAATCTAATTATAAGATAAAACTAAAAATAGGTAATTATTTTGCTGAAGTAAGTGTAAGCAGTAAAAATTAGAGGATGTCGATTTCGGTTTGTGGAATTTATCTAAGAGTGTCGAAAAATAATGGATATCACTGTCACGTCCTGTATATGAAGATAATCAGTGAGATAAAATATAACAACAGTGGTGGTGGACATACGAGTATTTGATGCGCGATGTATTGAAGCGATGATTTGAAAAACGTCGCAGCGCTGCGCAGTGTCAACAGTTGAAAGGGAAGGAAGCACGCGCTCTGCTTCGCTCTTCTAGTTTCATACAATGGCACAAGCAACTTCCGCAAAGCCTTTCGAGTGGACGAAGACTATTATCTTACATTACATTAAGCTACTAAAGCAGTACCCAGCCATTTGGAATATCAAGTGCAAAGAATATAAGATGAGAAATATAAAAAGTACAAACATCGAAAGCTGACTTCTTTTCTTTAACAAAATGTAATGTGCGGAATGAAGACATTACCAAAAAACTTTATACCCTGAAAACACAGTTTCACAGGAAAATGACTGCCCTCAATGCATCAAAGAAGTCTGGTGTTGGCACGAAAAATGTATACACTCCAAAGCTGTGGTGGTTTAATGATTAAATGAGTAGAGCGTCGGCGGACATCCTCTTCTCGTGAAAGCCAAATGATGACCGAGATCTGGTTGTTCGCGTAAGGTATTCGCAGTGGTGCAGTTCGTCCGTACGTTAGTGTTAAGGTATCAACCAAGGTCTAAATATACAGGTCAGACCGTTTGAATTCTACTGCGCAGCTTCTGACGTCATTTGGCTGAGTCCATTTTCTCTTTGTGATACACTGAAGAAAACTGTGAAACGCCAAGGAAGACAGGAACTATAATATTTTATATATTATATATATATTATATATTCATATATATAGACAGGAACTATAATATTTTATATATATTTATATATATATTTTATATAATATTTGTCAGAATATAACTAATTGCGTGGAGCAGTGCGAGCGAAGGCAACGTCATTTTCGAACGGCGGACCAACTTCAACTGACAGCTATAGGACCCGCTAACCCCACTTTGAACAGCCAGGTGACGTTCACGGGCCCGCTGCGCCAACTCCCTCGAAATTCGGTCGGAAGTGGTTAGACCTTATATTCTTAGATCTTGGTATCAACACGACTACTGCATCAAATCGCTGATGCGTGATGGTACGTGTGGACGGGGCTTTAGTAATCGTACCGGAAAAAAGTCTTCGATACAAAAATATATTTTCTATACATTACATAGATTTGAGTATTGCTTGGTGCATTCAATTGAAAGTATATATCAGTATATGTCCATTGAAGTCGGTAGAAAATGACAAATTGCTTGGCTTGATACAATTATAGGCTGTTTTACGAATATCATCTGTAATTATAAATAGAGGCTCAAACAATGCTATATGCCGTTTGCAATCATGAAATTAATTGACTTGAATTTTAGACACAATAATGTGCAACGATATACCTCTGTAAGTCTATAATACTTGCCCCAAAAAGTAATTATTTTTCGGCAAGAATTACAAAATCTGGCGGTGTCTGGTATCAAATCTCTCACTGCGAAAGGTCCCATTGCTATGCAGTTCATTGTAATTAAGTGATAATTTAAGATATGTTTTATAAGTTATATGCTTGTACCATTGCTCTTATTTGTATATATAATTGTAGGCCTTTACCCTTTACTCTATAGTCTATTCGTTATTCCCTGTTCTCAAGCCTCAATTTTCTACTCCCTACCTTCTTTTAATATATCAAGCAAGAAACTTGTCACCATTTGTGGTGACTGGAATTTTTTTAGCTGTTTCCACTGTTTACGCCCCCTTTCAATTGACAAGTAGCCCCGTAAGGAGTAATAAGTATGTTGCTGTATGGATCTCCTTTGACTTTGTATTCTTATGAATGGATGTTTCCCCTTTTGAAATAAAAGTCATTCCTAACGTCAAGCAAGGGATTCGTATTCTACGATACAAAGTAATTGATAGAAAACAGAAATGTAAGGCGTAACTATTATTTTTAAGCGAAATAGTTTATAATTTTATACTGATGTTCACGCATGTATTCTTTCAATGAGAGCTAGAAAATTGAAGTATTTCAACAATAGAGAAGAAAATATCTTGCTCATTTTTATTAAATTTATTACAGTTATTTATTTGCTTATAACGTCATAGGCTCTAACATTCAACATTGTTTATATGGCAATATAGTGTACCAGATACTGTGATGTGTATTTCATTCAAGCAGTTGGCCATGTTACGTAGTCCAGATGATGATAACCAACCGAGGAAGTGGGTCTGCCCTACACCTATCAAAACTCTAACTTCATTCCATTTCGTTCTTTCCTTGCACAGGTCCTCCAACCCCCCCCCCTCCCCCCTCTTCCCCATCTTATCTGTCCTGCCCTTTACTTACTTACTAGTCCAGATGTGAGTGGTCAGGCACTCTGTACACTCTGTTTGTACAATGGGAATATGATATATATATATATATATAATGTGTATATCTATTTATAATTTACGGGATAAGAGTATCTATGTTGGGTATAGTTTTTGTCTTCATTTATGAAACTTTGCTTTAAAAAGTATTTAAGTTGTGTGTAGACTTTCTCTTTATTTAACCTACAAGTAAGTACATCTTTGTTGAAATTTCTATTTTATTTTCCAAAGTGTCTCCTTAAATTTCTTACTATGTTCTCTTGATACTGTTTTAGGTCAATCAAGTTGACAGCATAATCTTTATTTGCAACTTTACATGTCATTAATCATCAAAAGCCATAGAACAACAAGTTTATCGACACCTGGTAATATATCAGAAAATGTGGCATTCTTTGAAAATCGTTGAAATTCTAATTCAACACGAAATGTTAGGATACCAGAGGACCACACTGGAAATAAGCGTACATATTTTTTTGTGTTATCCTCGGCAATTTGCAATTATTATTTCGAACTATGTGTTCTTGTCATTATCTGCACTTCATGTATATTGATTCTTTGCCAAAAAAAAAATCTATCTATTAGTTGCTGGGTGAATTTTTTTTTAAGTTGTCATCTGAGCTTAGCTTAGGTTGATAGGACGGGTTGGATTGTTAAGCAGGGTCAGGTTGTTATGTTAAATTAAGTTGGGTTGTTAGGTTACACCATAACAGGGCACAACCGTTCATAGTTTAAACATGGAGTTTGTAGCTGCAGGAATGTGTAGGGAAGAGTACAGTTATGGCGATGACTGTGGAGAATATTATGACTTCCGACAGATAATCTAGGTGACCGTCCCACCGAGTTAATACTGGGATACTCTGCGTGAACTTGTATACAACTTTCAACACTACAAAACTACGTACCTGTGAAGGGCAGGGAACTCATCGAACCCTGAAACGTATAATGGCATCACAAAGCATCATGTATCTTTATGAATATTTGATTATTTCAATTATTCATATTGGTTTGAATATTATATGTAACTCAATATATGACTTACCGTGGCCTTGGGGCCACTTGGAAATCTTCTTCGTCTTTGTTCTGGTTAATGACGGTGATGTGCGTGACGAACTTCGGGCGTGGCATGGAGGGTGAGTATGGGAAGGGGAAAGGATAAAGGTATGTTGAGGGGAATGGTTCTCTCACAGAATCCCCTCACTGATTTAAGACACGCTTCGTCGTATATGCACTTCACACATGATATATAGGAGGTCTGTGATTGGGGTGAATTCATATCATCCCCTAGTCACGAATCACTAACAGGTCAATTACATTTCTTGTTTCGGACTTGTCTTGTCCTCAACTAGTACTCAACTCCTACTCAACTTGAACTCAACCACGCAACTACGTTGTATAAACGCGAGAGGGGCCTCTCTTGGTCCCGAACGCCTAGTCTATTTACTCTAAAAAATGCTTCTGTCGGGATTTATTCCCGACACCATCCGGTTCGAAGGACCAGGTGTCGGGAATAATCTATTTGCCCTTCGAGCTGCTTGTCTCATAGGACGTACTGAAGGTGTCTCATCAATTATCAAACATTTTGAAAGAATTTGGAAAAAGGATTATTTGACTTCCCTGAGAGAAAAACATTATGGCTCCTCGAAACCAAGCAAGGTGGGAGAAGTGGTGATAGTGGAGAGACTTGGACCACAACAATGACAGTAGATATATGGGCTTGGGTATTGGCATAAGGAGTCAGCTATTATGTAAACAAGAAAATAAATCCGTGATAAACAGATAATGTTGATGGAAGTCTGTGGACCGGAAAAAATGGAAGTGACAAACATTGTTAGTAAGAATTGTGTGCCAAGTGTACTAGTCAACAGAATGCTTAAAGTCCAACTTTTGCATTCGTCCATTCTATAACAAGTGGTTAGACGCGAATCCAACCTTACCATTTAGAGATGTTTCCACCAATCATGTTAAAGGAGCTATGCCATGCCCCACCCTCTATCCAGAATGAGGAACTCTCATTGGGAGGGTCTGCGCTATGCCAATTTCTCAACATTTTACTCCAGATAACTTAAATGACTCACGATCTCTCTAAAAATGCATATTTCACGATATTTGCATCTCTCTTACACACACACACACACACACACACACACATTACAAAAGCAAAAGAGGAGAAACATTTGGGAGTGTTGATAAAAGACAACCTATCACCTGACAGACATACCAGCAAGATTGTGGGAGAGATATACGGACTACTGCAGAAGATCAAAGTGACGTTTCACTGTACGGATGAAGAGATGACAAAAAAAAAAGACAGGAATATGAGTCAGTAGTTTGATATTCACACAGAGCGAAAGGATGTAAGTCAGATCGAGAGCATAGAAAGGACAATGACCAAACTGGTCCCCAGCTCGGCGGGTAAACCATATGAGGAAGGACTAAAATCACTGGGTTTGCCAACTTTGAAAGATCGAAGAGAAAGAGGTGATATGATCACAGTATTTAGATCACTAAAGGGATAGATTGCACTGACAGAAGAGATATCTTGATTAAAGATGGGAGGGCTTTATGAGTTCATGGAAGCAAATTAAGAAAGACCACATGTCTTCCATATAGATGCATAAATACCTGGAATAGGTTAGGAAGTGATATAGCCCATGCTCGAAGAATACACGAGTTTAAATCTGAATATGATAATTGGAAATCAATGATATAGATCAAGTTGAAATCGTACATAAATTTGAGGTTAGGTAGGATAAATAATTAGAGAATAGGAGAGGTGACCCAACGAGCGTTGTTCCTTTTCCTGTTTACTACAGTTAGGTAAATAGAAACATGAATTATCGAACACAAGGCAGAAGACGTTTGTCATCCACAGAAAACGGTAAATGGAGGGGTGACTCAGCGAGAAAGAGAGAGATTATATTATCATTATTTCTTGATATAATCGGGATGCTTCACACCCCAAAGCTCTTCTTGTGGTCGTATCTGCTTTATTAGAGCACGGATAATTTCAGTATGCCACTCCATCACGGCAAAAAGTCTAGATACTAAACAAAATAATGGTGAGAAGATTTTTCGCGCGGAAAATATCGAGCCATTACAGCGGTAGTCAAACAACCGTTTGATTATTGCCACAATATACATCCCATAAAATTGATCTAATTTGTCAAGATAATGTTATACTATTGAATAATTTATCTCTTAGTACTGAACAAGTTGTATATACGAATATATATATATATATATATATATATATATATATATATATATATATATATATATATATATATATGTATATATATACATATATATATATGTATATATACATATATATATATATACAGTATATATATACATATATATATATATATATATATACATATATGTATATATATATATATATATATATATATATATATTTTTTTTTTTTTTCAAAATATGTCGTGAATATGAATAGTGTTATCACATATTTTTTCTTCTTCGAATGTCTTCCAAGGTATGGACTACAAGGGTATTGGGTTGGGCGTCCCTAGGCTTGGATTCCAACCCAAATCCTCCAGCCTTGGACGAAATCCATCTGAATTGTTGGAATCCAACCCATCCGTTGACTAGTGTAACCTAACCTTTAAGTGAAGAAGTGGGAGGTCTAGGAAGGATGAAATGGTGGTATCTAGCGAGATGAATACGGAAACAAGCAGTGGCATTGTGGAGGGAGTAAGGGGCAGAATTGTAGTAAATGATACTACAGTTGTAGGTGGAGAAAGAAAGCAAAGGTGGGTACAGGGCTGATGTACGAGAGTTTTGGGCGTTTATCGAGTGAGAGGAAAGCAGTTGATGAAAGTGACGACTTAGTTATAAGGATGGAGAGACATATCCGCGAGTGTGGAGACGAAAGTGGAAACGACATTCAGGTGAGAATATGTTACGTCACCAGAGTTGGTTAATGCAATCATGAATTGAATTAAATAAGTGAAATTCAGGATTAAACAAAAGAATGCTGTGAAGGAAATATGTATGGTAAACAACAAATTCTTCACAAACGGTGTGATATAGGAGGTCGTGAGAAAGAACTTAAAGTGAATGCTGTAAGGCATGAGAACAGGAAAACGAGAGAAAACAACCCTAAAAATTTATTTGAAAGGACGTAGGTAGGAAGAGTGTAAAGTTTTTCCTATATATGAGAGTAGATATAGCAGGAAACGTGTGGCATAGAAAAGAAAACGAAATATGTAATTCTAGAAGTCAAGCATAATATAGAAAAGGAAAAGGAACTGAGTACTGAAAAATATTTTTGAGGGTAAGATGTCGATTCAGATGAAAGTGGGCTTGGTTGAGGATGTATTTGAAACCACGCTACTTTATGGAAATGAATTGTAGACGCTGTGGTCAGCTCAATGTAAGATGATAATGTTAGTGTGGGATGGAACGTTTGAAGTCAATATGTGGTATAAGGAAAGAAAAGAAAAATACGAGAAGAATATACGGTCATATAATTCAAACACTTTGACAATATCATTTTAATCTATTGAAGAAAACTGCCTAGCTGTAAGATAAATACTACTTAGGAAACCATGTCACGTACTCGATCAAAAAATTATACGGTGGTACTCTTAGGAAAAGTTTCCTTATATAAATCTTATATGAATCCTTGGAAGGGAAAGATTTATATAAGGAAAGATTTTTTTAAGAATACCACCGTAAGATTCTTACGGTGGTATTCTTAAGAAAAAATATTTCCTTATATAAATCTTTCACTTCCAAGGATTTATATAAGGAAGTGCTTGGAGAGGATGAAGATAACACTAGAGGAAATGGATGTACCAGTGCATGACAGGGACGAATGAAGGACGCTGTGCATGGAAGAAGAGTGAGAGGAAGGGGAGAAGGTCAGAGAGAGTGAAGGAGTGAAAGGGAAGGGAGGGGGGAAGTGGAATGGATGTCTTAATGTGGTGTGTGAGAAGACAAGGGAAGTGTATCATTAAGTTTTAATTTATCTTTTTTTTTCATCGGGAAGGACAAGGAAACTAGAACAGCCCTTCCATTTTTTTTTTCATTTACTATTTTATTCATGCATAAAAAAGGAAAAAGAAAATCGTAAATTTGTTTCCCAAGGAATACAAATCAAAGAAGGCCTTGTCATAACCATATTTTTGTATAAAAGTCTTAGTAATTCTGTGAAAATTTTGGGGGGAAATTCTGGCACTGCATGAGTATTGAGAGAAAGATTCAACAAGACATCAGCGAGGGAAATTCATAAATTGTTCTCAATTATTTCCGTGAAGTGCAGTTGGTTGGGTACGGTTCTCGGATATGGGGCGAAGGGAGGACATAAAAGGGATCAATCTGTTAAAAGAAATTGATTCAAGTGGTGGTGGTGGTGGTGGTGGTGGTGGTGGTGGTGGTGGTGGTGGTGGTGGTGGTGGTGGTGGTGGTGGTGGTTACTGTAGTGACAGGAGGAATGATGGTGAAGTTAGTCGTGGTAGTGATAACAGAGTTAATGGCAATGGAATTATAGAAGGGATGGGGGAATGTATGCTAATTATACTGCATATGAGGAGTTATTAGGAGCCTTAGTCATGGTTAAGTTATATCTAGAAACGGGAATCTAGTCAAAAGACCGGGACCAACTCAAGATATGCCATATAGAAAAGAAAATAGGCGAGAATTAGGGAATGGTTGATTGATAAAGAAAAATGACTACAATAGGAGTGAGTTATCAATATGTACACGTGAGAGAAGGGAGTTACAAGGGAGGGGGACGGGGCAGTGGGAACATTACAACATTAATCTTTCTTGATCTTACTTCTTTGACAGTTTCTGCGAAGAGGATGGGGAGCTCGATCTGAGAGAGTCTGGAAATGGGGGGGAGGGAGAAGGGGAGGGGGGAGGGGAGACACTCATCCTCTGCCGCTCCATCTCCCCCTTTGAACAACCCACGGGAAATCCAATTGAATCCAGGGAAAAGTCCATTGCTGGACGACACTACAGCTGAAGGAGTTATAATACTGGGCTCCCACGGGCTTCACCAGCGCCGACAGTTGAAAGTTCGTTTGAATAAAAACGACTTCGGTTACAATGTTTAATTTTTCAAATCTCCAAATATCAAATTATCTTTCCGTCACGTATAGCAAAGCTTAATGATAAACTAAGAGATAATAAACCTATACGAAGGTTAGACATACTGTTGAAATGTTCTTCGAGAAGTCTAGATTTCTGTAAGTGAAGTCATATTCTAGTTATCCAAATGGAGGTTGAAGGTAGGATGTTGGAGGGAAAATAGCCCAGTGTGATAATACCTTGAGGCGCCACATGATAAGAGGATTGATAATCATGCAAGGGATGTATATTGTGGATCTGAGGATAGATTCGAAGGCCTACCCCAGGGATGCCATTTTGTGGGAATTTTCCACAAAAATATGTAAGAGAAATTCGCTCACATGGTATGGACATATGAAGAATTATATGTTGCAATGAACTTATTTGTGTATATAATAATTCCTTCTTTTTGTGGGAAAATGTGGAAATCCAGATTTCCTTGTGTGAATTTTGTAGAAAAAATTTCACTCATTTGTGGGAACTGGCATAGATTACAGTGGCAACCCAAGCCTACCTTATATGCTGACGTTGGTTCGGGGAAGGCGTTTATCATCACTGATACACAGTGCTTCCATATTTGTGGATAATATCGTTCAGAAGCTATGAAAAAGAAAAGGTAAAGGAGGGTAATAGAATAGAGGGACAGTTGAAGTAATGCATTTTTCATGTATGCTTTCTTTCATAAAAAAAAAATGCTGCGTGACTAGTTCAGAGGAGTCACCAAAGTCTAGTACTGACTGTATAAAACTCATCCAGTTCATATTCCCTATGGAGAAGGGGGACGGAGAGGGAAAGAGATTAGAGAGAGAACGGGACAAGGACGAGGAGAATGAGGGGAGCAAAACGTCAAGGGTCTTCAACCAGATCCTACTCCTTCTCCTCCTCCCCTTCCCTAGCCTCATGCATCTGCTTCAAGGTCTCTAATCAATTATCTGGCATCATCTTCCGCCACTCCATCCCACACCGCCTCCCTTCCAGACCCCGTAAGATTCCATACTTGGTGCTGCGTCTCGAGCCTGCATCACCAGCGTCATCCAGTTGACTGGGTGAGCGGGCGGGTGGACATGTGGGCGGGTGGGAAGGGAGTAGGGGTGGTGAGGGGTTCTGGTCTCAGTAAGAACGGTTGCAGCACCTGAAATGCTGCCATGGCCTGGCTACACAACACTTTGACCTTATGATTTGCTGTCAAGCGTTGGTATGCAACCTTTCGAATTTCTTGTCAGTAAGTTACTGCAACAGTCACAACAAATTCATATATATATATATATATATATATATATATATATATATATATATATATATATATATATATATATATATATATATATATATATATATATATATATATATTACAAGATATTTCGTATCTCGATGGAGCTGATTGTACAGTGCACAACTGTTGTTGTGATTAAAAGGAACGTCTTAAGGGATTTGAATACTTTGGCAAGTCGGTCGTCAGCCGCTGTGTGATCCGAGCAACCGAGTGAGTATTCGAGCTCAATGAACCAGTGAGGAGCGGAACTGGCTGGTCAGATTCTTGTTTTTCTCGGGAAAAGATCAAGACTGGAGAGAGTTTTGTGGTTTTCTGTAGTTAACCTTCTCATGGACCAACGTAAGTCAGAATAAGATCCTTAGATCGCCAATGGAAAGTGTCTTGAAGTTCAATATTTTATTTTATTTTCGTCCCACATTAATAATAACGTTGCCATCCTACGTACTAGATGTCACTTTTCCTTTTGTTCTGAATGCCGACATGCAATTTCATTAGTGACCATTCGATAATGAAGGGGTTTATCACAATGTATAAAAATCTTGAATATTATTAGGGATTTCTAAGACATCTGAATAGAAAACAGATTATGATATATCACCCGCTGCAATGTCTGTCGTCTCATACTGTAACGGTTGCAGACGCCTACATGTATTTCCTGTTTGTTATCCAATTTCATTTAAGGCCTGCCACACCAGTTTTCTTAGTGACATAGCTTCATGCAAGAGAAACAGAAGTTTAAACGACCGTCTTTGGTTGTTTCCTATCGCGCAGAATATTTTACTGATGACGTAATGTTTGAGGAAAGTCTGTCTTAAATTGCCCATTGCGAGAATTTATCTCGTTGCGCCGAAGGGTATCCAATACTTTTATCATATGCCAGCGTTTTCCTTTTGTTTATTTGTTCACATCCAGGGGGGGTTGTGACTGAACTAAGCGCTTATAAAGTTACGAGCAACATATATCGTTGAACTACAATACTTCAACTTGTTCATCGATATTCAAATGAACAAATACCACAATTCAAGTTCTTGATTGAGTCTCGCTGCATTCGATTCAGATCTGGCTGTGATGCGCAACTCATCAAATCAGGAATCAAGATTTTAAATGATGGACGGTGCCTAATGTGAATGTCAGTGGTAAATAAATCCCGCTTAGATTAGAAATAATTTAGGTTTACTGTCCCTACGTCATGTCTGGGTCAACAAACTTTCTGATTATTTTTCCTTCAGCGCATGCGCACCTGTTTCCATTTCTTTACGGGAAATGTATGCCACTTTGTGCATGAAGTAATCTGATATTCCCACTCAAATACTTAAGATAAAGGGTCCAACACTTAGATTTTTTATCTAATTTCGTCAACAAATTATTAGTCCGTGCATGCGTTTGTGACGTGAATCATAAACAGAAAAAATATAATGTCGACAAAAATTCAAACACATATGTCTCGTATATAGCGGCATTACTTTACCCTTGAACAGTAGAAATAATTCAAACAACATAAATAAAAAATTGTCACAATATAAATATTACATAGAAGGACTATATGCCTCCACAATTTGGTACCCTACAATTAAGAATACAAAGAAAACCTGCAGACAATACAAATCACCCTTCGTTCTGATACCGTCATTAAATATATTTATTACGATCTCTTCGGTGCTGCATTGCCCTAAAGAATAGAAGCCCTGGTTATTGCCAACGAAATACTAAATGCGTTGTAAACCAGAACCTTAAGAATAACAAGATATTGCAACAAAACGTCTCCAATAGGCTACCTATGCTCATAAAAAAAAAAAAAAAAAAAATCACCACTATAGAACTGATCGTTGGAAATAAGTGATACCCACTTCTGTGTCCTGAAAGACACATACCCACCACACATCACAATCTCAGCTCATAGGACCCAACAAAAACATTACACCTTCATCATGCAACTTACATATTTTCTATAAGCAATCCATTGCGTCCAACAATATAACCTTACGTAAACTAACACATACACACGCACAAGCACACACAGACTACTAAACAAGCACGGCTGTTAAGACCATTAAATTCAGTACTAAATCAGATACTCTCAGTCATAAACATAAAAGAGAAAGCTACTCCTAAGGCACATCAGAACAACACTAGCCTGGCTAAGCTTAGGTCAACGCCCGACATTGAAATAATATCAACACAAGGGGGGGGGTGATCTCTATGTGTTGGGACATTATGACAAGTTACGAAACTAATCAGGAATACACTCGGACCAAGACCCATGTCTTCTTTATTCACTTTCCTTAGACACCATGTGTCCCAGGCACAAATCACCACATAGAAGACACATAGAAGGTCACGTGACGTCACTTGTAGAGGTCAAAAGTTGACCTGGGGATGGTGACACGGAGGGGACGGGAGGGAAGTGAGAGGGGAAAGAAAAACGTAGCCAGATGGAATTAGAAAAAGATGTAATCTGTTATATTATCTTACATTCCTCAATACTCATTTCTCTCTGACAACAATATAAGGTGGACGGATTTTCAAGGGCCGTGGGTTTCCTGGAAAAGAGATCCAAGGCTACAGATTAAGATAATAAGCATAACATATATGATAAGACATTTAGAAGATTAATTTGTGTTCTGCTTCCATATATGACGGTTGTCTATGCTCAAAGCCAGTAACAGTAAAAGCACTGAGTCAGTACCTCTCAACCAGTGTACCGGAGAAATGCTATCATGATGTCTTTGAAAGACTGAAAAGGTCAGTTTTGTAAAACATATCCTCTGGCATCATCAGCTATTCCCCTCTTCCCCCACCCCAGATCGATCAGTTTCTGCCTTTCCTATGGTGTTTGTTCAAAATGTCTACTTAATTTTTAGTAAAAAATAAGTAAATAAAAATTTTGTGTTATTTTGAAGGCAGAAATTTTGGGAATCATGTATTTATCAAATGTCCGTAAATATTTTGAGAATTGCGTCGCTTTCTGTAGTAGGCATTTTGGGGGGAAAAAGTTAAAACATTTTAGGAGTAGGCATTTTGGGAAATCACCTTTCGCTCATTGGTTGCTATTTCAAATCAGTTTTCGAATAAGAATTGAGGTGGGGTTACCAAGTAGGACTCAGAGGCAATATATAGCTGACACTTAGGTTGCTGACTTATAAGTTCTTTGTAGGCTCGTTAGTAAATGTAGATTCCAATCTGGCATCCAGAGAGCCCATCCAACAAAAATACATTTGTACATTGTCTCTCGTACTCTGCCGAGGAGTTCTTCACAGAATACACTATACGTAAAATTGATATAATGTAAACAAAGGTTTACAACAACTCCATATTTATCCATCATTATTGGAGCTACTTTCAGATTTACCCACTTTTACTCTGGAAGTGAAATGTGTTTACAACCTGTTAATTCCAATTGTAGGCTAATGGGCTCCCAAAAAATATAAATGCCGTCATGGCAGATTTTCATTTTGATTGATGCAAGGTACACTTGGATAAAAACAGATAAAAAGAAAAAGAAAGAAAAACTTGTCCCCGCAGTAAAACAGGTTGGGTAGAACGGCTTTGGGAGACGTGTAGTTTTATGTCTTTTTTTTTTTTTTTTTTTTTTTTTTTTTTTTTTTTTTTTTTTTTTTTTTTTTTTTTTTTTTTTTTTTTTTTTTTTTTTTTTTTTTTTTTTAGACTTGCTGTGCTGGTCTTCAGCTTCGGGTGAATTTTAAAAAGTTCATAAACACGAAGAACATCTCTGGATTAGTGTTGGCATCAGCCTAACTTGACCGAGCCTAAATTTTAACTGCCATTACTTGAAAGATTTTGTTTCAATTAGGTAAATAAGACTGATACGACTTTGCTTTAGAATTTAGATAGATTTTCGTTCAATATTTAAACTACCCAAAGGTGTACACGTCCAACTGAAGAAAAGGAAGAAAAGGAAGAAGAATATGACGAAGAAAAGGATGATGATGAAGAAAAAGAAGAAAAAAGAAAAACCTACCATTACCCAGAACAAAAATATACAAACGAATCAACATAGTATAAATAAGATAAAATTAAAGAAGCAAAAAATGGGGAAGAAGAGGAAGAAGGAAAGCCTACCATCAGCCAGGACAAAAATAAACAAACATATTAATAGAATATAACTTAAATAAGCTAAACAAAAACGGGGTTTGCCTCAAGATGGGCTCATGCCCAGCCTCTTTGTTGCTCAAGAGTTTGTGCCTGCAGCTGAATATGATAACTTGAGGGCAGACTTAAGAAAAACTCTCAAGTGCCACTCGGTACGGATGGGCTTGCTCAAGAAGGACCTCAAGATTGACCATCTTCCTGCTGGGACGTTGATTTGTTTGGGGGCTGTAATATAACCTAGCCCATCCTGGTAAGAAACATAACTACCCAATTTATTCTAACCTAATCTAGGACATGAATAATTGTGAATAAGGATGCTTGATGTGGACTTTCGCTCTCCCCGTCTTTGGGTGTATAAGTTATAGTGCTCAGCCATTGGGTCCACTGCAGGCTCACTAGGCTAACCGTTGGTGTACGATGCAGCTTCTGTGCCTTACTACGGTGACCTAAGTCGGCTTGTTAAGGGTCCCTACGCACGGTACGATCTGGTCTTGAGACCGCCGGATATATATATATATATATATATATATATATATATATATATATATATATATATATATATATACATATATATATATATATATATGCATATATATATATATATGCTAATAAGAACACGGGTACGTGTGTTCACTTATGCAAAGTAGACCACTTGGAAAAAGAAACTAACGAAGCAGAGCGCTTTCGTATATTACAAGCGGCCCATATTTAAACCCATGTTGTCTGTACACCATTGTCAATTGTAAATCATGTAGCTTTGAAAACTGTGACTTTTCTCCTATAACTATTCTGAAGATGACTCCCTGAAGTCGAAACGTCAATTAAATATGGAAGAATTTGGAAGGCTTGTATTTGCCCACCCTCCTGAAATGAGACCTACTGTGAGGAAAATTGAAAATCTCAGTAAGAAGATTAACCAGTGCCAAAATGCTGTCGTGTTTAACTCCGTGTGTATATATATATATATATATATATATATATATATATATATATATATATATATATATATATATATATATATACAGTGATACCTTGAGATACGATCGCCCTAACATAAGAAAATTTTAAGATATGATGTATTTTTTTTTTTTTTTAATTTACGCCCTAACATATGACGAAAGTTTTAAGATAGGATGTGGTGATGCGCGATAATCTGAAACGCCAGCGGTAGGTGGCAGACTGTTCGCTCGGCTCCCGACGATTCCCGACGCTTCAGTTCGTGTGTTGTCTTCTCGTTTACATCTTCGCTGTTTGTTCGTCGTGTTTGTGCCTGTTTTGTGTATTATTATTTTGATTAATGGTGCAAAACCATGGGTCCCAAAGGCAAGGACAAGGATAGTGAAAAAATATCTCGATGGAGGTAAAATATGAAACAATATCAAAACATGAGCGTGGTGTGCGGGTGAGTGACTTAGCCAAAGAATATGGGCGCAATGCGTCAAGAATATCCATGATCATTAAGCGTAAAGATGCAATAAAGAAGGTGCAGCCTTCCAAATGCGTCACCATTATTTCGAAGCTTAGAACAGACCTACATAATGAGATGGAGCGCTATTACCTGTCTCCGTGGTGTGCTATGATAAATAACATAACATTTATCATTGTTATTTATTATTCGATCATTGTGTGTGTTATTACTCATGTATTTATCTATAAATTGTGCTTGCTTTGTGTAATTTAAGTTTGTTTTAGGGGTAATTTCGTCTCGCTGGAACGAATCAATTCTATTTCCATTAATTTAAGTGGGAATAATTGTTTTGAGATACGATTTTTTTATATATATACATACGGCGACGGTCACGGAACGAATTAATTTCGTATCTCAAGGTATCATTGTGTGCATATATATATATAATATATGTATATGTATATATATATATATATACATATGTACATATATATATATATATATATATATATATATACATATATACATATATATATATATATATATATATATGTGTGTGTGTGTGTGTGTGTGTGTGTGTGTGTGTGTGTGTGTGTGTGTGTGTGTGTGTGTGTGTAAATATGCTCTTACTGACCTTATTGAGTGAATGGGAACTGACGTAACAGGAATGCAAAACATATTAAACTTTTTTTTTTTACCTATTGATAAACGAGTCGATGAAGATACAAATTTGGAATTCTTTCCCAGTGGGGCCTTTGACCGACTTCGCGTTCCTCCGATTCCTTTCCACTGTGTTCTTCCCACGATGCCTTGACGTAATGGCCTTCCACGCATGCCAGTGCCATGATGACGTTTCGATAGTATGTCAAAGGAGATTAGCTTAGATTAGATTAGGTCATGTTAGGTTAGGTTAAGTTAGGTTAGGTTAGGTTACGCTAGGTTAGGTTAGGTTAGATTAGGTCACGTTACGTTATATTATGGTTAGGTTACGTTAGGCTAGATTAGGTTACGCTAGGTTAGGTTATGTTAGATTAGGTTAGGTTACGTTAGGTTAGGTTAGATTACGTTAGATTAGATTAGGTTACGCTAGGTTAGGTTACGATAGATTAGGTTAAGTTACGTTAGGTTAGATTAGGGTACGCTAGGTTAGGTTACGTTAGATTAGGTTAGGTTAAGTTACGTTAGGTTAGATTAGGTTACGCTAGGTTAGGTTACGTTCGGTTAGATTAGGCTACGTTAGGTTAGTACAGTGGTTCTGAGGTCGAAAATCTCTGAAGTCGGGGGAACACTTTAGTTAGAAATTCTTTTCTTGTGATTCTTTTGGCAATTATGAAAAAGAATAATCGCAACAGAAATTGATATGACAGAAACTATAGTGACGACGTTTTTGAAATATAGATGATTTAATTGACTGCATTCACGATGATGATATGATAATAACAGTAATGGGAATTACAGAGGGAGGGAGTGGTTTGTGAACGGGAATGGAGTATGCGGGGATGAATTGGGTGGGAGTGAAATTATACCTTTTGACTTTGGCTACCTCCCTTATAAGGGGGGAAAATGCCCTCGATATATGAATGTACTTCCGTTTTCATTTACTAGAAACCCGCGTTGAACTCTTGTCTTTGTGTGATTCACTACTGTTTTGGATCACGTGATGAACTCGTGATCGACAGATATTACCGTTCTTATCTATGGGTAATGCTGTGACCTTGCACACACACATACAAAGAGAGAGAGAGAGAAATTCTTTGCCCACCAGAGTTGGAGTTCCGGCTCGCAGTGTAGCGATGATAAAAATTTAAGCCCAAAGCGGATCGCCGAATTAGCGGTTGAGAACGGTACCATTGCACCATCGAGCCGGTGTTAACTGGAGACTATTTCTATATCACCTGTCAGAAGGGAAACAGCCATTGGTTGTTGGCTCTCATTATGTTGAATAGAGGTGAATGGAAGGATGAGGGTGGGAGGGAGGAGGGGACTAGTCGATAGAGATCTTGAACCCATTCCGGAGATCAATTACCGGCCCCTGGGGCTGCGTCGGCATCTCTGAACTCCACCTAACGAAGCACCACGTAAGGGTAACCATCACTAGTTCCTAAGAATAACAAAAGACGTTAGAATGATAACAGAATAATCTACTCAAATTTCATGAAATATCACTGAAGAAGATAACAAAGGTTATGGTAATGATAATAAAATTATAACAATAGTATTTTCGTACCGATAACAATAGCCTCAGCTTGTATGAGATAATATTGAGAAAGATGGTAGCGATAAGAAATCATCGTACCGAACCTCACAGTGGCGTTAATAACAGTAATTATACCAAAATAAAAAGATAACATCGTTCCATATAGATATGATGTTCTTGTCGTCTGCCATTATACCTCAGGCGTTAAACCTTCGAACTTCTCTGGTGAGCCATCCTTACGCGAACATAGATTGTTACTGGCCTACTGTAGAAAAAAAAAGCCGATTAGATCTTCCGTGCGGCAAGATCAAACCAAAAATGGCTCAGAAATAAATCTTAATTTAGATCAAAACAAAGCCGACCTTTCGTGCGAGTCGAACGAGCTTAGCAATGAAAGATTTTCCAAAAAGTGTTGCGAACATGCGACAGGGTCCAAAATTGTTTAACGTGCTCGTAAAATGAGCAGAGGTAGAGGGTACAGAGGCGTGTCTTAAGTTAACCAGTTTGCAGGTGCTTACATAAGAAGAGAGAGAGGAAGAAGGGGAGAGAGGGGAAGTGAGATATAGGGGGAGTGGGGAAGAGAGAGAGGGGGGGAGTGGGGAGGGGAGAGAGAGAAAAAGAAAGGGAGAGAGAAAGGGGAGATAAAGAGAGAGAGAGAGAGAAAAGTAGAGAGAGAGAGTCACAATTACTTCACCCTGCTTCTTCAAGCCCTCAGACTCACCTCCGCCTTTGTGCCAGTCATTGTTGCCAAAGAGCTTCAAGGGACCAACGAACAAAAATCCTTTATTGGCAATCCTGATCTAAGTTTATCAGTATTGACCGTACCAGCTTGATGCCAAATATCCAACAAAGGTCGCTAAAGGAATCTTGGATGATACTGAGAGCGTGGGAGAGGCCAGGTTTATCATATGATAAAAGCTCTGACATCTTTATTGCCAATAGATAATGACCACATGTTGGCACCATAAGACATAAGGTCAGTGGTTGCCATCAAGAGGTCTGTGGACTCCAATAGACATTTCTAAACAAATAGATAAATAAAAATATAAATAAATAGATAGATAAATAAATAAAATAAAAAATAAACAAATAGAAAAATAAAAAGTATACTGCTTGCATGCAGGAGTTGTGACGTATAAATGTATACTTGTAGAATTGATTACTATCAATTTAACTTTTTGTTTTATTTATTCATTTACCTCTGTCGTTATGTATCAGATTATCCATCTTATCTTTTAGGGGGAGGGGCGGGTGGATGGGGGACGGGGTTTCCACAGGGAAGAAATTAATCTGAAAGAAAAAGAAAAGAAAAAAATAAGCTAAAGAAAGAGAGAACAGCTGCTTACGGTTTATTTACTTCCCAATGTGTTTGGAATTATAGTCCCTAAAGCAGGATAACTTAGAGTCCCTTTTCCACTGCTGGCGAGCAAACTACTTGGTGTAGCTCAAAGCAATTGCTCAGGTAAAGCACGGGTTAAACATATTTCGATAAACGTTCTGATTTCACATAAAAAAAAATCCTCAGCGACATATGACCAATTTTGGTAGCTATTCATTCATATATTTAGCTATTCATTTATGGATTTATCTATTAATCAACTTATTTATTTACCTATTTTTATGTTTGTCTATTTGTTTATTTAATTATTGAAATATTCGATTATCTATTCATGTATTCATATATAGATATATTTTCGTTTGCTTCTTCCTTTTTTTTAACCAGACACAGGAACAGCAGACGGGAGCCGACTGCAAGTTTGGCCCAGGAGGTCAAGAGGAAAGCGAAGGCGAAGGCAAGATCCTTTCAGACACCAAAGCCCACTTCACACTGGGCCAGTTCTCGTCAACTGCTGTGACTTCGTTTGTTTGGAAACGACTTCGGTTACAAACTTCTTGTTTTTCGAATCTCCAAATGTGAAAATACCTTTGCGTCAGATATTGAGAACGTGAATGCCGAATTAAGAGAAGCTAAGACAATATGAATATTGGACACATTGTTTACATGTTCTTAGGGATGTCTTGCATACTGTAAGCGAAGTCTTCTTCCTGATATTCGAACTCACAACATTGAATCAGCCCAGTGTGAAGCGGCCTTAACTCCCTCAAGTCCTGTTTATTCGAAGACTTTCCACTTGAATAACCCAAGTTAGCTGATCTTATCTCGCCTCACGACATCATTGAGCAAGCGGCAGCCGCAGCGGGGAAGGCGGCTGGGAAGGCGGTAGCAACAACGGTGGCAGTGGTAGTGTCGACAGTGTATCGATCTCACTGGGAATGCAAATAGCAAGAAGAATGATATTAGATAAATGTAGCCATAGTTACGGACGTGAAAACGGATACAATGACGCCATAGGATAAGTCAGTCAATTTATTCGTACTGAGAGTAGGAGAATGTGTACAATGTATCTATAAGTATTAGTTAGAAATGGATACAGTAGCATTTCGAAACACTAAAGCAAAAAATGTACTCAATAGATATATACCTGCAGTCATAATGACTGGAATAAATGTAATAGCACATTTGTAAACCACACGAAAGTACCACTGTCGGAGTGAAAAAGAAATGAGGAGAAACATTTATTTCGATTGCCAGTTGTAGTCGCTACTAACACGTACTCTATTGACGAGGACTGTAACTGGCAGTAGAAATATGTAGATTTTGTTTTCTTCCTTTTTTCACCCCGACAGTGGTATCATTGTGTCCTTTAGAAAATAAAAATGTGTACAGTCAAACACCATAAGTGAAAATGCACTACACAAACCTATAGACACAAGAAAGAATGCGTTGTAAGAACACACTACATAAGATCGAAATGTCCATCTCGCCCAAATAATTCCCAGAAGAACGTCGTTCATTTTTCTTTTTTATTTGGCGGCGAAATGCTTCGATGAATGAAAGAAGACGGATCGAATCTTCACAAGTTTTCGTTCACTCGGTTGGTGATGAGCGAGGCATTCTTAATGTGTTAATTGTAAGACTAAGAGAGTAATTAGCGCAATTTAGGGAAGCTTCCTAGGAAATTGTGAAATTCGTATGCAGAGTCCACGATCGAATTGTGTATTGCACGAAAGAGAGGAATAAATATATATATATATATATATATATATATATATATATATATATATATATATATATATATACACAGTATATATATATATATATATATATATATATATATGTATGTATATATATATACATGCATATATATATGTATGTATATATATACATATATATATATATATATATATATATATATATATATACATATATATATATATGGCCACTTATCCACAAGGAACTCAAATAAAAAGATCAATCAAATTGGGGTTGGATGAATATGGGATGGGTAAAGGATGATCACTTGTAATGGCTTTGTTGGCTACTTTTCTTATAGGATGGAAGATGTCTTCTAAATATACATATACATAAATAGAAATATAAAATGTATATAGCAGAGGGTGCCATTGGGGTTGAAAGGGTTACGAAGTCCACGAGTGTCAGGCGAAGCAAGACTGTGGGAAAAACCAGGAAGGATCTTGCCGAGTCTGGGCCACCGCCAGGAGCTCTTCGTCCGTTGCAGTTTTTCACTTCGACACGGTGACTCACTGCACGGTTTTTATTCAGGTTAAGAACAAGTAATTCCCTCTCTTTTACGGCATGAAAGGGGACCACGGTCGATGGAGAGCCTTTTCACGCTGGGGTCCGCCACTCAGATACACAAAATCACAGGTACTTAGGCGTGAAAAAGAAATGCTCATACGTCGCCATGTTGAAGGGATCAAGTCGACTCAAGCGCACACCAAGCGTCTGGAGTACAGGTTATCATTGATGATTTGGAGCCAATATCAACCTCGTTCGTCACCTGGAGGCAGTGACGTCTTCTGTAAAGAATGACGTCATAAAGCATGAAGGAATTTTATTAGGAGAAGCAAATGAAGTCGAGAAAATCCCATGAATTAATTATCTGTTTATGTTCTGGTTGTCCGATCCAGAAGGTATGAGAGACCTTAGAATACTCGATAGTACTGACCGTGGATTCAACGTAGTCTTTGGGAAAAAAAAAAATATATATATATATATATATATACTATATATATATATATATATACAGTATATGTATATATATATATACTATATATATATATATATATACAGTATATGTATATATATATATATATGCAAAGAAATCAAACAACACGTGATTCATTAAATATACAAGTAACCACTAGAAAAATGAAAACTTGGTAACCAAATGTTTTCGTCTATTTAAGACATTCTCAAAGGTACAATATAAACAAGAGAAATAAGAACATTATATGTAGCGCATACAGAACATAAAAGAAACTAGGGAAGCTCCACTGTGACTACCTCAACATAGGTTGTCAGGTTAAATGCCTACCATCTACAAATTTTTTAATGATAAAATTATCCAATTTGTACAATCCTAAACTCATATTCATGTTGTTCTCAAAAGTATTCTTAATATAGCATGATTCAATAATATTTCTTTCCATAATGTTTTTATTTAAGACAATTTTTTCAGCTTTATTCCATTCAATCCAATGAATAAAATCTCTCATGTGTACAAATAATCCATTTGATATTTGTCCTGTTCTAACGCTATACTGGCTTATCCTCAACTTCAAATATTTACCAGTTTGATCTATATATTTAAAATTACATTATTTACATGGGATGTTATAAACGCACCCTTCTCTGACTTTAGGTGAATTTTTAATCAGTAGGCTTTTTGCAGTATTGTTATTTTTAAAGACAACTTGTATTCCAAAGGTACTAAAAATATGAGGAATACTGATCAAATTCTCATGGAATGGAAGCGAAAGTATGTTTTTTTGTTAAACTTTCGTCTATGTGTTAAGCCATAAAAATATTTCTTAGCTATTTGCATTACATATTTGGGATACTTTAATTTATTTCCAATGTCATATTTTTTATATTTCATTGTCTAAAAATTCAGGACAGCAAACTCTAAATGCTCTTAAAACATTGAAGAAAAAAATTATATTTTGGCCTTAAGATGGTGATATGAGTAAAAATGAATTTATGAAAGAACATTAGTTGTTTTCCTATAAACATCATACTTAAAAATCTTGCCAGATCTATAGATCAAAACATCTAAAAAGGGCAAACTATTATCCTGTTCAATTTCCATAGTAAGCTAGACGGTACCAAAATATTTAATTTTAAAATAAAATGGTCTAAATTTTGGTTCTTAGGCCACATGCACAAGATATCATCTACATATTTATACCAAATGACATTCTTTGCGAGAATATTTGGTAAAATATCTCTCTCAAAAAATTTCATATACAAATTACTCAGAACTGGAGACAGGGGATTCCCCATTCCCATTCCAAACCTCTGCAAATAGAATTCACCATTAAATTCAAATTTTTAATCCAAAACACAGTTTAATAAGACTGATTATTGTGTGGGCAGGGAGAGTCATATTAGGTGTTTTTTTTATTTCGTCTTCTAAAAATCTTAATAGATCTAAAACTGGGACTCGGGTAAATAAACTCGGAATATCAAAACTAACAAGTTTGAAATAAAAAGTTATATTTTGTCCATGTAACTTGTCTATGAGGTCAACACTGTTTTTAATATGAGTGTGGGCAATAGTTCCAACAAGCGGACTTAAAAGTGACATCAGCCATTTTGATAATTTATACATGCAAGACCCAATTGAACAAATGATAGGTCCAACAAGGTTATTAACTTTAGTGACAACGTAACAAGTTGTTTGATGAGGTCATTATTTCCATCTAAAACTTGCTGGAGTTTTTTTTTTATTATTATTATCAATTTCGCTATTAATTGTTTCTAATGGATTCTTATTTAATTTAACGTAAGTTTCATGATCACTTAGTAATGTCTACATTTTCTCAAGTTATAGATGGTGGGCATGCAACCTGTGTTGAGCTAATTACAATGGACCTTCCCTAGTTTCTTTTATGTTCTGTATGCGCTGTATATAATGTCCTTATTTCTCTTGCTTATATTGTACCTTTGAAAACGTCTTAAATATACGAAAACGTTCAGTTACCAATTTTTCATTTTCCTAGTGGTTACTTGCATATATATATATATATATATATATATATATATATATAATATATATACATATATATGTATGTATATATATATATATATACATATATATATATATATATATATATGTATATATATATATATACAGTATATATACTACAAAGGGAATAGTTCTAGTAATCGCGAAGATACTAATATATAAGAACTGCACCACAGCAACATCATTGTTCTTAGAATGACTTCCATTGGTGCCTGTGACGCTCAGCTACGATATTCACCGTCACCTGTACCCTATGTGCCAGGACATCCACTATAAGGGCGTTATCACACTGGGCTATCTTTCCTTCGACCGTTGGAGCAGATTTGCAGCCCGCGGCTTTCAGTAAGGAATCTGATATGCTGGAGGTAAATAATTTTCCTCCAGCATATCAAATGAAATTCTATGTAAATTGTTGACTAAACAAAATAGTTTACAATAGTGATTTCACGGCGGAAAAAATGCTGGAGGATGGCGGTACCGCCGATGAATCAGAGAAAGTTATCAAGAGCTGTTGAGTTAACGAGGTGAGATCCAACTCGAGTGGCGACAACGGGAGTGGTGTAACATTACGAGAATGTTACTTGTGCTTTGGTGCCGAGGGAGTGAAGGAAACTCGAGTGAGTTTGGTGGCTTTATTCTGGTTAGCGCGAGTGTTGACCTAGGCTGGGTAGGCGGTCAGGGCTCGAAACCCTGCCCTTAACACAAAAGTGACCGCAGAGTGCCCTGAGTCGCGCACCGCTTGTGACGAGTACAGAAAAGAACTGGCTTGGACACCAAAACCTGGCATCCTTATATACGCACCCTGCGTACGCAAAAGAAGCAAACGACCCATCCTAACCGAAACATGGCTCGGCAGGGCCTAGGTTGTGCTTTCATGAGGATACAAATGCCTGTAGTACAGGCGTAATACGGACTTATCCTACACAAATATAATACAGGGCCGAAGGCCAGCTATTCCTACACAATATATTCATTCCTTGTCCATCCCATTTCTGCAGCGGCGATACTATAAGCCAAAATATCGCGTATAAGCCCATGTGGGGGACTCAGTTCACCACAGTGGCACTGAGAAAATGAGTGACGACGATGACGCCAATAATATTGTAATTGTAAAGGGAGTGCCCTTTGTAATTGTGGTGCCAGTAGTAATGGTGAGTGATTATCGATAATGATAGCATTTGTTCAGCTGGAGGCACTACTAGTATGAGCATATGCATATCATTCATATAAGTACACACACGCGCGCGCGCACACACACACACACAAATTATTCGAAACAATAGCGTGTGCAAACACCATACAAGAATATAAGAACAAACTAAATGTTGCGAGATACAAAGACGGGTCACCACGAGTATAGCTCCCCTTCCCATATAATACAACTAGTTACAACTAGGTAAATACATACACATACACATGTATATATATAAAATATATACACAATGGTTCCCAGTGATCAATTAATATCTTTTTCAACCACAAATCACTTTTAATTCCATGCCATCGCAATCGAGACTGAGAGTCGCTCGAAGGAAGTATCCGTTGGAAATTGAAACGTGATAGCGTATTGGTTTACGTCACTGTAACTTTGTTACGGGTTAGCTGGGTTCGAATCCTCGGCTCGTCCACGTTTCAATTTCCAACGGATGCCTCCTTCGAGCGACTCTCAGTCTCGATTACGATGGCATGGAATTAAAAGTAATTTGTGGTTGAAAAAGATATATATATATATATATATATATATATATATATATATATATATATATATATATATATATATATATATCAAGGACCTTTCCCCCTTCTCAGGTGTGCCGCCGATTCAAAGCATATCTCACTATCATGATCAAATGATCAAATAAAACTCATGCAATCACCCAACTCCCATCCCATCGCCACGGAGCACGAAGGATCACCTTGACCTCCACCACAACTGTTTGAATCGAAAGCAAGGCAGCGAGGCACAACTCAGGGCCCAATAGCTTCACAGTATGGCGACCCCTCCCCCTCATCCACCAAAAATAGATTATGAAACTGAAGAGACGAACATCCCTTCGAGACGCGTCATACCCTCATCCATTCACGTCTCACTCCATTCACCCTTGTTTCTCGCACACTCTCTCCCTTGCTCGACAGACATTCCACCTGCGGCCAAAGTAAGAAAAAAAAACATGTATTGACGATGGTGGTGGAGTTGTTCTCAGAAGTGGTAATGAAACAGCGGACAACAGAGAAGGTTTAGGACCGTAATTAGCGTGTTAGTGACCTCTGGATTGAAGCCAACAAACAAGAGGTGCGCCTTGGCCGGGTCCAGATGGATATATGTATGTGTGTGTATATATATATATATATATATATATATATATATATATATATATATATAATCGTATACATATACATGTATACTATATATATATATATATATATATATATATATATATATATATATATATATATATATATATATATATATATCACTGTCCAGTAATGTCGTTACACATTAGTAATTGCACTAAAACCCACTATTATTTGGATTTAAGAAAAGAAGGAAATAACGAATTTCCGTATATTTCGATCACTTACTGTGATCCTCTTCAAGCGGAATACATAGACAAGAGAACATACATATCTTATATACAGATGAGAGAGGTAAAGTTAGGGAACATGGACAAGACATCTCATGTGACATCTATATTGTTACGCGGGTTATGTGGTAGATCGTCCGCTTTTACAATGTAAGGAAATAATTTATTAACTGCCAAGGTGGTTATGTAATCTGGTGACCATTGGCCTTTTGAGATATTGAAATTCGGGAATTGTTTTATTAAGGAAGATTCAATAATTTTCCTTTTATAACTACATTTGGATTTAAAAATGGTTTTTGCCTCGTCCCAATTTATTCTGTGATTATTGTTGGCTACGTGTTGAAATACCGCGGAGTTATGTTGAGCATATTTAACTGAGTTTTTATGTTCTTTAATTCTCGTTTTTAATTCTCTGCCCGTTTGTCCCCAATACACTTCATCACAATCTGAGCAGGGTAATTTGTAAACTCCGGGATTTATGTCTTCTGTTGGTCTGTGATGAACGTTAACTACTTTTCTGAATAGATTATTGGGATAACTAAAAATTATGTTTACGTTATCTTTTGGCAACATTTGAGAGAAATTATTGATGGATTGGTTAAAAGGAAGTTTTAGGCAGTGTTTGTTCCATTTATGATGTTGAGATGGAGGGGAAGTGGATTTATAATAACTGGTTTTGGCATATCGATAGACCTTCTGATAGATTCAGGGAAACAAAATCACTGTAGATTAGATAAAATATTCCCAATGTATACGTGAAAGGTATGGATTAAAACCAACAACAAAACTGATGAAGTAAAAAAAAATCAAGATCGGGAAAAGAATACGGCAAGACAATACATTTTGACCACAACTATTACATCTTGAGTTTAAGGGATTTGCAGAATTGAGTTGCGAAGGGAATGGTTATTAATGGGGAACATTGGAATCACCTGAGATTTGTGGATAACGTTGTCCTCATACCAGGAATATAGGAAGACTTACAAGTTATGCTGAGTGATCTCAATAAGGAATGTCTCAAAGAGGGCTTGAAGATGGATAAAAGAAAACCAAAGTAATGTTCAACATTAGAATTCAAAGTAATAAATTGTATTTTATGGTGAGGATCCTGAAGAAGTTAAAAAGTATAATTACTTAGGTCAAATTCTAATTGGTGAAAAGGGCAAAAATTCATGATAAGGTAGTAAAAAGACGCAGCACATTTTTTGAAAAATGTATGGTGAATGTCATATAATGACACGACGCCTACACCAAGCTAACCACGTGGTCCCAGAGTTCAGCTGTACCACGTGGGCCTACCCAGAGGAGCATCACGAAATGCCGCCAAGACGCATACCAAGCTGTACCACGTGGTCCAGTTCCCAAGGAGGGCCGCCTTGTCCAGGACGCGATTCTTTGTCACGGCGACCCGCGCGCTCACAAAGCTAACCACAGGTGTCACGCGGTGCCAAGCGGACTGACCATCTTGGAAGAAGTGGACGCGCGGCGTGGGAAAATTCCTGACCGCAGGCCAGTGCCCAGGCCTATGGGAAGATGTCACGTGAGTGCCCACGCATGCGCAGTACAGCCCCCTCTTCGATTCTCCTCCCCCTCCCCGATCTACAGAGGGAGGGCGCAGAGGATTTCGAGGACACTTTTCCGTCGGCCGCCCTCCGTGGCGGTCCACTTCTCCTCCTCCTCCCAGTCCTACTGGAAGAGGATTCTGGAGGAGGATTCGGCGCTTGACCCGGCAGGAAATCCAGCAAGGATTCTGTGGGAGGACGCCAGCGAGGATTCTGGAGGAGGACTCGGCGCTTGACCCAGCAGGAGATCCATCTAGGATTCTGTGGGAGGACTCGACGCTTGACCCAGCAGGAAATCCAACGAAGAGGATCCTGTGGGAGGACGTCACGCCATTGCAGCGAAGAGGATCCTGTGGGAGGACGCCACGCCATTGCAGCAAGAAGTTCTGTGGGAGGACGCCACGTCAATTGGAGCAAGGATTCTGTAGGAGGACGCCGTCTAGAGCAGGAAATCCAGCAAGGATTCTGTGGGAGGACGCCACGTCAATTGGAGGAGGATTCTGTAGGAGGACGCCGTCTAGAGCAGGAAATCCAGCAAGGATTCTGTGGGAGGACGCCACGTCAATTGGAGCAAGGATTCTGTGGGAGGACGCCGTCTGGAGCAGGACTCTTTAGTCGCCCAAAAGGAAAGTGAATTGGTATTTATACTACTAAACTATTTGTTTTGTTAGGCCATCACATTGGTCCATGTGTTGGTGTTATTTTTCTTTTATTGTTGAGATAGAACAGTTATGATGGTTGTTATTCAATAAAACCAACTTAGTGGTTGATGTGTTTTTCTCTCGCCTCTCTTTTATATATGTACACGTACATGTATATTCATACCGAGTCGTTCTATTTGAATTCCCGAACCTTATACCACAGTGAATATAAGAACATTTTGAGTCTCTTTCTCTACCTTTATGTCTAAAATGCAAATTTTACAATTAACCCATCCAACTCATGTCAGCCGCTTGTGGTGTAGATACAAAAAACCGGATATGGTAGGCCTCGCGCCGGCCCGTACATCCGAATATCACCTGATGCGGCTTGACCGCGCGAGGACTGACGTCATATTTTTCTGGCGCTTGATCAAACATTTTGGTGATTTATGGTTTTTTGTTTTATTTGACCAAATGACAAGAATCTTGTCATCGGAGTTTAAAGGGTTAATGAGTAATCCCAGCTACGATTTCGGATGTGAAATTTATTAGTCAACAAGGGCAATGGGAACATATTGGTGGGAGATCAGACTAGAATCATGGTGCTAACTTAAGAAACAAAGAGAAAGAAGAGTGCAGAAGTGTGAAAAAGAGAGAAACCATAATGTGGTGACGGTGGATAGAGGACAAGAGAGAACCGGAGGAGACGGGTGGGAAGGAGGGAGGGAGGGAGGGAGGGAAGAAGAGGTGGATGTTTGAGATTGAGAGTGAGAGAGGGACAAATCGAGCGAATGTGACCAGCAAGCTGATTGAGTCCTTCTTGAGCAACGGAATCTCTTCGTCTGGGTTCTGACGCCAGGGGCGACAACGGTTATTTATTTATTTATTTATTTATTTATTTATTCATTTATTTATTTATTTATTTATTTATTTATTTATTTATTTATTTATTTATTTATTTATTTATTTATTTATTTATTTATTTATTTATCTATTTATTTATTTATTTATTTATTTATTTATCTATTTATTTAATTATTTATTCTTACTTTTGGTGTCAGAAGTCTTGGCATTCTGTGTCGTAAGTGCTACAGTCCTCACTTAGCGTTAAAGATCATTTTACGTCAAAAGGAGATGGTCATTTCAGACATGCACCTCATGGCAATGTCTGAAGGGGCTATCACACTGGGTTATTTTTCCTCCAATCTCCGATTAATCGTCGATACCGCCCACCTACAGAACTTTGTCCCCCGTAAAATCATTATGGCAAACTATTTTGTTATCTCAACAATTTACATAGAATGTCATTTGATATTCTGGATGATTATTTTTTCCAGCATATCAAAATCTCTCCCGAAGAATGCGGTCTACAAATCTGCTCCAGCAGTCGAAGGAAAAATAGCCCAGTGTGATTACGACCTGAAGCACGTCAGGATTGAGATGGAATCTCGCCATCCGGCCTAGAGTTCGAATCCCGTAGGCAGAGTTATTAAAGCAATCTGTCGATCCGAGTATATGTAATGTCTTCTGTTTTCTAATAATGATGATGACAATAGGAGAAGTGGATACATTGTGAAGTTATGTTATGCTGTTTATTTCTGTGCCTAACGTCAAATGATACATATATAACGAAACTGACAGTGACGATATCTACAGATAGAATTATTTATTATACTAATGCATCGGAAAATTCTATTTTATTGGTAACGAATATATATATATATATATATATATATATATATATATATATGTGTGTGTGTGTGTGTGTGTGTTTATATATATATATATATATATATATATATATATATATATATACACACACACACAATAACAGAAAATAACTAACAGACGAGGTAATTGGAGGCGATGAAGACGACTGAATGATGACGTCACACCTCCCCAGATGTTTGAACCTTGGGTCACTCCCATCATGTCGTCGAAGGGGAAATGCCAACCATGCCGATGGCCGCACAGGGTCACATCCGGCACCCTGTGCCTCTTGTGGCCAATTGAAACTCTCTCTCCCTCCATATCTCTCTCTCTCTCTCTCTCTCTCTCTCTCTCTCTCTCTCTCTCTCTCTCTCTCTCTCTCTCTCTCTCTCTCTCTCTCTCTATCATGTGTGCAAGTTCAGCTCTTCGCAACAATAAAATTGAGAAATAGAGTTAAGTTGGGAAGACATTCATACATACATAAATACATGCGTGCATAAATACATACATACATACGCACATAAATACATACGCACATAAATACATACATACATACATACACACTACATACATTGTCGCGCTCCTTGTTTACGACTAAATATAAATATATAGATAGGTAGGTGGTAGCTGGCCAAGATAGTTTAGATCACAAGGAACACGAACAAACTTTATACATATAGTTTTTTACTTCACATTTGGTGGTGAATGAGACTAGTGTTTCTCAAATATGTGACTTTTATTATTGATATATTATTACTTCAAAGTCAAAATAATGACTGTGCTGTGTACGGGTGTGCGGATGTGGGAGGCTGGACTTAATTAATAGACACCGACCTTGTATGAATCCTGGTTGCAGTTCCAACTGTAACCTCTGATCGTTGAACGAATCACTTATACTTAGCTTTAGGCTAGATTGATATATAATAGTTAGAGCTCTGACAACTTTGACTGAATACTTTTGAGTGTCCGAGCAGACTGAACTTGACTTAGATGTTGGCTAGGAAGAAAGCTCTTCATGATATAAGCTCCTCCTACAACTAATTTTGATTTGCTAAAAATCTCTCTGTATGGGAGAAATGGCCAATGGGGACACGTGGGAAACATACGCCTCTTCTAAGTTCCCGCCTTACGTAAACAAGGCTCGCTCAGTTTATACGGGGGTCAGAGGTCAGAGGTCACGAATCCATTACAGAAAGGACGACCTCACGAGACAGAAAGTGTTATGGGCTGATAAGGTACCCAGCGCGCGACGCGATGACGAAAACTAGTATCACTAGTATCACTGTCTAGTGGTGATGATGCCGTCGTCAAACCAATCACCACAACATAAGTACATACACACACATACATACGTACATGCATAAATGCGCACGTACATACATACGTACATACATACGCACATACATACGTACATACATATATACATACATACATATATGCACACATACTATGCATACACACATACATACACATTTTTCAATTATCTGGCATCACCCAGAAAGAAAAAAAAATAAATCCTTAAACTGCGCCATTGTTTCGAAGAACTTAACCAAGACTACCTTAAACTTAGTGACGCTCTTTATGACCCAATGACGTCAACCAGAAGAAAATATATAAAGTTGGCCACTCCGTCCAACTTTGGCTCACTCGGGTCCAATCTAGGAACTCACCTGTTGAGCAAAGCGATCACGTGGTCGATTCAATGTCTTTTGGCAACGCAGAGGGAGAGTGCGGAGTGGAGGATGGGATCTGCAAAATTCCGATAATCGCCGGACAGTAGCCGGGACAAATGACGTCATTGTCGGTGGTAGTAGTTGTTGTTGTGTTGGTGTTGTTGTTTGTGGTGGTAATGCTGTTGGTGGTGGTGGTAGTGATGGGTGTGTTGTTAATAATGTTATTATTGTTGTTTGTTGTCGTCGTCGTCGTTGTTGTTGCTACTGCTGTTATTGTTGTTGTCGTCGTCGTTGTTGCTTCTGTCGTTGTTGTTGTTGTTGTTGTTGCTGCTGTTGTTGTTGTTATTTAGCTCTCAGTATCAATGAGCTATGATGGCAAAGGCCCTCCACCCCCGGTATATTATGGTCGTACCTGTGTACTAGCACAAAAAAAAAATCATAATAAGATTAACTCTTTCGTTACTCAAGCCTATTTTCCCTCGGCTGAATAAAATCGCTTGACGGCAGCCATAAAAATCAAACGAGGATCGAGGTTGATTTAACCCTCTTGTCTCATACGGTGTCTTCATCTGCTGAATAGATTTCTGGACGTAAACAAAAATAAGTTTATAAATTCTCTTTAACAGTGAAAAGGGTTGGATTCCCTAGGAGTGATTCAGCATCTTCAGCGTAGGATCTAAACCTAAGCTTAGATTATTCAAATCGTTTAGACTTAGGCAGAACAAGATATATAAATTGGAATACAAATGAGATATTCGATTCTTGCGTTGTTTATAGTTCTCACTTGATTATTTCATTCAGGTAAAGGGATAACATTGAGTGTGGAGACCTAAATCGCTAAACACACACACACACACACTTGGAACAAGCTAGATGAGAAAGTGGTGTGTGCAAAAACAATACATGAATTTAAAAACAGTTTAGATAAAATGAGATATGAAGACGGGACACCACGAGCATAGCTCCCCTTCCCGTAAAATACAACTAGGTAAATACACATTGCTCTATGGAGACATAATGGCTTACAGTAGTTGTGCACGTACGTGTGTGTGTGTGTTTGTGTGTGTGTGTGCATGTGTGTACGTGTACATGTGTGTGTATGTGCGTTTGTATGTGAGTGTGTGTTGTTGTGTGCGTTTGTATGTGAGTGTGTGTGGTTGTGTGTGTGTGTGTGTGTGTGATTCACCATGGTCTTGGATCACGTGTTGAACTCGTGATCGACAGCCATGTCCCTCCCGGTAGAGAGCTCAGAGCTCATATATGACCAATCTATGTGTAATGCTGTGACCTTACACGCGTACACACACACCCAACTCCCCGCCCACGAAAGTTGGAATAACGACTCGCAGAGCGCAGTGATACTGAAATTATGAATCTAATCACACAGGAAATAAGAGCTATGATCGTGGGGTCCCGTCGCTCTGTCTCCATCGGTTCAACTTGGGTGATGGACTGAGATTCCGACGGAGATGGAATGTGGTGTAAAGCCGGACCGACCGACGACATTGTGATGTCGCAAGAGGTTGTTTACATATTATCTTCAGCGCCCCAGTTATGATCCCTTGTGGTCAGGAGGATGACCGCGTCACGTCACGTCACTTTGCGACATGTTGGGCCATGTTACGTCACTTCGTGTCACGTCACTTCGCGCCACTTAACGCCACGTCATGTCACATCACTTTGTGCCACATTATATCGCGTCACATTGTGTCACGTCACACTGCGTCGCGTCATTCTATGTCACTCCGCGTCATATCATATCACATCACGCTGCGTCACGTCATGTCACGTCACATTGCGTCACGTCACTTCGCGTGACGTTACGGCATGTCACGCCACCTCGCGTCAGATCACGACCCGTTGCTGCGACGGGGGAGATTTGGGTGAGTTCGAGGAATAAAGGCGATTAAGAGAAAACAAAGTTTTCCAATTGGAAATTGTCTTCTTTGGTGCGAGACGAGAATGGACGCCTGCCTGGTTTGCGGTCAACCACCCTTGTGTGGGGGACAATGTCTCTCTTTCTATCTATCAGGGAGGGGGCTCGTTATAGTAAAATCTGCCTTTTTCGCAAAAAAAAAAAATATATATATATATATATGTATATATATATATATATATATACATACACACATTACTTTTATTTTCCTTTCTTCTTCATCTTCATCTTTACCATCATCATCTCATCATCACCATTTTTTCTTCCATTCATCTTCCTATTCTTGTTCATCTCCTTCCTCTTCCTTGTTTTCTTCGTTGTCGTCGTATTCTTCTTTTTCGTCTTCTCTTTCTTCTTGTTTCCCTTTTCCTTTTTTATTTTCTTGTATATTTATTTTTTGCGTTTGCTCATCTTATTTGTCATCCTCTTCCTCTTCTTCTTCTTCTTCCTCTTCTTCTTCTTCTTCTTCTTCTACTTCCACTTCTTTTTCTTCTATTTCCACTTCTTCTTTTCTTCTTTTTTCTTCTTCTTCCACTACTTCCTCTTCTTCTTTTTTCTTCTTCTACTTTTTCTTCTTCATCACCTAGTATTTCTTCTTTTTGCATTCCTTCATGCAAAATTGATCGATTCAGCGAAGCAAATACATTTTGCTCGGTAGATCGAGTTAGGAGCACTTTCTCTTTTAACGGACCGGCAGCTCGAAGAGACCTATCTCATTTCATATCAAATGCTCTTTGAGGCAGTGACCGACTACTGCTATTTGTACACCTTATCACATCCTTTTTAAGCAGATAGCTTCTGAACTTTTAATACATTTCCCCATAACTCGGGGAGCGGGCTTGCGACGAACCGTTACGCAAGCCAAACGTGTTTTGATTTTTTTAATTTAGAAAATGAGAAACGGATTTGGAGGAAGGAAAGACGTGGACTTTTGAACATCCATTACACGCGCCGACTCCCACACTTTCCCACATAAATACATAAATAATGAAGATTAGAGGGTGATATGGCCCAATCTTTTCAATATATGAATTACTATCTAAATTTGATAATTGGATATTATAGATGTAAACTAAGTTGGAACCATACATAAACTTGAGGCTGGGTATGGTAATTTAGAGGATAGGATAAGGGACCCCACGAGCGTTGTTCCTTTCTTATATACTACGATTAGGTAAATACAAACAGGTAAGTGACCACTGGGAAAAGGAAAACTTAACAATATAAAGCGCTTTTGTGTATTTACATCAATGTAATGTAGATACACGAAAGCTCTTCGTTTCGTTGTTGTTGTTTTTTTTTTCTTTCCCAGTGGCCACTCTTCCATAATTAATCGAACAAAAGTTACCAGCGTTTCTTATTAGCATGATCAGGTAAATGCAAACTTTCATGAACGGTTGTACCCAGTCTCTGACGAAGAAAGCACATACAGACAGACACCGCCTCACCAAGACAGAAGAGAGCACTGGGGAACTCTGTCTTTCAATGATTCACGCCCCCCTTAGGGTGGGGAGGGGGGGCATGGACACTGACGCCATCTTCCTCTTTGAGAGGAAATGACGTCAGAGGAGGGTTATGTCGTCATCATCCCTCAGATCATCGGGACCTGAAGGCGCCGGGTGACCATAGGACTGAGACCCTTGGGACGGTCTTGCAGTGCGGCTTCAGCTGAAGCGAAATCTGGAAAATTAAAAACTATCCTGAATAACCTTTGGGTTGCTTGATTCGGATGGCTGTACTGTCTTCCACAGGCGATTTTATTCAGCACGATATAGTTTGTAGTAGTTTCCGATTATTTTATACCCTTTGATGGTACAGCGGTAAAAGACGGTGGCACGCTCGGGGCACGGGTTCGAATCTCAGTCATGACTGTTGGGTCAGTTATCATTATTATCATTGTTATATATGTATATATATATATATATATATATATATATATATATATATATATACATATACACACACACACACACACACACACACACACACACACACACACACACACATATATATATATATATATATATATATATATATATATATATATATATATATATACATCCCTTCTCTTTAAATCTCTTTTAATATATCTAAGCCTTCCAAAAAATGGAAGCACCGATTATTTCCAACTTAAAGAAGAAAAAGAAGAAAAGGAGGAGAAGGAGAAGAAGGAGGAGGAAATCATCAGTGAAACATTAAGATGTATTTTCAGTAAAAATGAGGTCATTTAAATGTTTCTCATCCGTCATAAAAGGAAGGAAAGGGTGAGAGATAGTCTTTTAATCACAAATGTTATCTCACGGGACTGATAGCACACATATCTTGTGTCTTATCATTTACCCACCTCCCATTTTCTTTGATATTCCAGGTATTGTTCGTTTTCTCACACACACACACACACACACACACACACACACACACACACACACACACACACACACTTTCAACGAACGGACGGCTTGACGAACGCTCTGAAGAAAAGTGCAGATTGTGGATACCAACGCAAAGAGAAGTGCCTTTTTGTATTTGCAGGGGGGGGGGAATTGCTCGTGAGGTAGTGGGAAAGTAAGGAAAGAGGAGAGGGGGAGGGATTACTGGGGAAATGGAAGGTAATGAGGAGGTGGAGGAAATGGCCCTGACGGGCCGCCGGGTAGACAAAAGACCCCAAGACGAGTTGGATGATAACATGTCTAATAGGAATGTGAAGATTAGAGGTATAGATAGGAGCAATATAGCAGAAAGTGATGAGAATATTTTCAAGGGATTTAAAGAGAGTGGGGGGGACTCAAACCCCCCCCGACTGACAAGACTAGAGATGAAGGTTGATAAGGTGATCGAGGACTTGGAGAGTAGGTTAGGTCATATGAACACCATTTTAAAAAGGGTTGAAAGATTGGAAGAACTGGAAAAGGCGAATAAAAACTTAACTGATGAAATAGAAGAACTAAAAAGACAGTTAAGAGAGGTAAAGGGGGAGAATGAGGAATTGAAGAAGAATAGTAAAGAAAACAGAGAAACAATAGCTAAAGAAAGTAAAAATTGGAAGCAAACCCAAGAAGGAAATAAGATTTCATTCACTGACATAATCAAACAGCAATTGAAAGAACATACTGAAGACTCAGTTATTAAAGTGATGAGACAAAAGGAGAATATAGTAAGGGATTTAGCAGACAAGAAGAAATGTATAATTATATTAGGAATGGAAGAGAAACACAACACAGATAGAACCACAAGAATCAAAGAGGAAAATGAAAAAGTAAGCCAATTACTAGAATCAGTTCAGGAAGATGAACCAGGAATTATGAAACAAATCGAAGAGAAATTTAGACTCGGAAAGTATAGCACAGACAAGACCAGACCAATTAAGATTAAATTCAAGTCACAAACAACGGCAGAGAATATCTTATCCAAAACAGGGAAACTAGCAACAAGTGAACAACACAAAAAGATATGGATAAAAAGAGAAATGAATAAAGAGGAAAGAGAGGAAGAAAAGCAGAAAAGACTGGAAGCTAAGACAAAAAACGAGAACAGAACGGAGTCAGAGAAAGAGAGATTCTATTGGAGAGTAGTGAACATGAAACTAAGGAAGTTCGACATACAAAAGAAAAACATAAGGGAAACAGAGAACACAATGGAAGTGGCAGAAAACTAAGAGTGTCTTACACAAATATAGATGGATTAATAACAGGATTGAATGAGCTGAATGATTATTTGAAAGAAAAAGAACCGGACATAATGGGAATTGTAGAAACAAAATTAAAAGGCCCACTACCACCCAACAGTGTAGGACATGATGCATACAATTATTGGATTAGAAACAGAGAGAAAAAGCAAGGGGGTGGAGTTATGTTCCTGACTAAGAAGGATATAAACGTGAAAGGTGTCATATATGGAAAGAATACAGTAGAGATGATTATGATAGAAGTGGAAGACAGAGATAAGAAGAGCAGAAAATTTGTGATCAATTATGTGCCTCCGAAAACAGCCTCATGGGAGGAGAGTGAATATAAAAGTATGTTAGAGGACACAAAGATAGCATTAACTAAAATAATGGAAGACGGAGGAAGAATAGTTATGATGGGCGACTTTAATTGCAAAGAAATCTGCTGGGAAGAAATGACAGCAAAGAGTGGTGATGACTCATGGGGAAATGCTCTACTTGAGATGATTACTGACCATTCAATGACACAATGGATACAAGAGAACACTAGGTATAGAAATGAAGAAGAACCATCGAGGCTAGACTTAATAATTACATCTGAACCTAGAATAGTGGACAAGATTGAATATAAAACACCAATAGGTAAAAGTGACCACATATTGATTGAACTGGAACTTAATGAAGAAAAATATATGAAAAGAAATGAACAATATAGAAAAGGAAGAATGATGTATGAAAAAACAAACTTTGATAAAATAAGAGAATTCTTCCAACAAGAAAACTGGGAAGAAATATACAAAGAAGAAACATCAGTGGAAGAGAAATGGAATATTTTGACAAAAATTTACAAAAAAGGAGTGGAAAAGTATGTCCCAAGACAAAAACAAGAAAAAGAATATGTAAAATGCTGGTACAACAAAAGTTGTAGGGAGTTAAAAGACAAAAGAGACAAAGCCTGGACCAGATGGAAAAAAGACAGAAGACCTGAAAAATGGAAAATATATACTGGTTATAGAAATGAATATGTACAAAAGTGCAGAGAGAAAAAAAGAAAATATGAAAAAGATGTTATAGAAAAGTGTAAAGATCAACCAAAACTATTCTACAGATTTGTAAACAATAAACTGAAAAACAAACAAGACTTGGAGAAATTGAGACAAGGAGGAGTTGAATACACTGAGGAAATGGAAATGGCAGAAATTATGAACAAACATTTTAAATCAGTGTTTACAAGGGAAAATATACAACCTGAAGAGATTGAGTGGAAAGAAAAAGTCCCCCCTATGGAAGAAATAGAAGTAACAAAGAATGAAATATTGACACACTTGGGTAATTTTGATGTCAGAAAATCGCATGGGCCAGATGAAATAGCAAACTGGATTCTGAAAGAATGCAGGAATGAACTGGCAGACAAAATACATAGCATAATAAGCAGTTCCTTAAAAGAAGGAAAAGTTCCAGAAGATTGGAAAAAAGCAAATATAGTACCTATATATAAAGGAGGAAATAAAGAAGAACCTACCAATTATAGACCAGTCTCTCTAACAAGTACAATAGCAAAAATTTGTGAAAGAATTATCAAAAGTAGATGGGTAAAATACTTGGAAAAAAACAACGTACTAAATCCAAGGCAATTTGGATTCAGACAAGGACGGTCATGCGTCACCAATTTAATATGTTTCTATTCAAGGCTAATAGATATAATACAAGAAAGAGATGGATGGGCTGATTGTGCATTTCTAGACCTAAAAAAAGCTTTTGACAAAGTACCACATAAGAAGTTGCTTAAGAAATTAGAATATGAAGGAGGAATACAAGGTAAATTGCTAAATTGGATGGAAGACTTTTTGCAAGAAAGAAAAATGAGAGTAGTGATAAGAAATCAGCACTCAAAATGGAATGAAGTAATAAGCGGTGTCCCGCAGGGAACAGTTCTGGCCCCAATAATGTTTGCTATATATATTAATGATATGGATGAAGGAATTGAAAGCTATATGAGCTTCTTTGCAGATGATGCAAAACTACTGAAAAGAGTGAAAACTGAAGAAGATTGTGAATCACTACAGAGGGATCTAAATAAAGTACAAGAATGGAGTAGGAAGTGGGAGATGGAGTTCAATACAAAAAAGTGTAGTATAATGGAATTTGGAAAAAGCAAAAACAGAATAGCAGGATCATATAATTTGGGAGAAGAAGGAATAAAAAAAGTAGAAAATGAGAAGGACCTGGGAGTCATTGTTATGAATAATATGTCACCTGAGAAACATATAAATAAGATTTTTGGAGAAACTTATAATTTAATAAGAACAATCAAAGTGGCATTTACATACCTGGATGAAGAAATGGTGAGGAAAATCCTAATCACCCTGATAAGACCAAGATTGGAATATGCAGCAACGATATGGTCACCAAGTACAAAAAAATGTATAAAAAAACTTGAAAGGATACAAAGAGCAATTACAAAACTGGCACCAACACTCTCAAAACTATCATATGAAGAGAGACTACAAAAACTTAAACTACAGACACTAGAGCAAAGAAGAGAGAGAGGAGATTTGATAGCTATTTACAGAATCATGAAAGGCATAGAAATTACTGATAGAGAGAATCTGATAAAATGGGATGACAGAAATACAAGAGGACACGGAAAGAAAATAAAAAAAGACAGCTATAGAAGAGATTTTAAAAAGAACAGCTTTCCTCACAGAGCAATAGACAGTTGGAACAAGTTAGATGAGAAAGTGGTGTGTGCAAAAACAATACATGAATTTAAAAATAGTTTAGATAAAATGAGATATGAAGACGGGACCCCACGAGCATAGCTCCCCTTCCCGTAAAATACAACTAGGTAAATACAACTAGGTAAATACACACACACACACACACACACACACACACACACTCACACACACACACACACACACACACACACACACACACACACACACACAAACACACACATTCACGCACACTGCACACACACACACACACACACCGCATAAACACACGCACACACATAAACATAAAACAAGAGGACACGAAAAGAAACTCAAAAAGGATAACTATAGAAGAGATCTGAAAAATGGCTTCCCACACAGAGTGCTGATATCTGGAATAATTTAGATAAAGAAACTGTGTGCAAACACTATTCAAGATTTTAAGAAAAAACTTAACGCTGAAAGATACAAAGACAGGTCACCACGCGCATAGCTCCCTACCCATATAATACTAGGTACACATACACACACACACACACACACACACACACACACACACACACACACACACACACACACACACACACACACACACACACACACACACACACACACCGCATGCACATACACACACATAAACACACACACGCATTCACACACACACACACGCATACACATACACACACATAAACACACACACGCATGCACACACACACACACGCACACACATATGCACACGCATAGATACAATCACACATGCACACGACTCGTGGCGCAGTGGTAGAGTTCCAGGCTGCCACTACGGCGGTCCGGGTTCGAATCTCGCCCAGGGGATTGAAATAATTTAAGCATCGCTGCGATGCGAGTTGTTACTCCAACTCTCGTGGGTGAGGAGTTGGTGTGTGTGTGTGTGTGTGTGTGCGTGTAAGGTCACAGTATTACCCTTAGATCGGTCATATATGAGCTCTGAGATCTCTTCCGGGAAGGAAATAGCTGTCGATCACGAGTCCAACGCGTGATCCAAGACCATGGTGAACCATAGTGAATCTCTCTCTCTCTCTCTCTCTCTCTCTCTCGCACACACACACACACACACACACACACACACACACACACACACACACACACACACACACACACACACAAACGATCACCATAACCCTATTATTGGTCTTATTATTCCACTTTCTATCACGCTCATTAACTCGTCTTGTTAACCCAGTTATGTTACCACACCCAGTACTGTACACCTACTATCATTACCCCTTCGACGTGGCGACGCCCTCTATATATTTTATTATGAATTATATCAGACGGTTTAGATTATCTTATTGGTTTCGTTTGTATGTTTTATTCTGGATGCCGTATCGTGATTTGATTAAATCCGAACCTTTTTTCGTCATAATGATGTAATTTGTTTTGATACTGGTTAATCCTGAATTACATTATTTTATTATCATTGTATTACTTATTATATTATTGTTTATCATTCTATTTCATAGTTTGCCTCTGTGGAACATTGAATTGGGTCTTACAACGATATGAAGTCGACGTTCAACCGTAAGACTCAATCAAGCGTTCCTTCGACTAAGTAAAATCAACGTTACAGTATACAAAATTCTAATGACCATGATAGTAATAACAATAATATTATTATAATGGTTTAATAGCAAAATATTGCGTTTTGATAAATGAAAAATGCAATTTTATTTCATGAGAAGTTGAGTCGAAGTTTTGTCAGTCGACTGGAACTAATTTTGGTTAAATCGACGACAGGCGTCGTCATAGTTCCGTTGGCTGTGAGGTTTTGCTCTGTCAATCGTGTCGGCTCAATCACTGTCATTAGTTCGTAAATTACCAGGAAATAAATTTCTAACAATTTGCTGAACAAGTACAAATGTCATTTTCACTTCTATAAAAACTAAAAAATAATTAGTAAATCAATATATGAATAATATTGATAAATGAATGAATAACTAGGTAAGTAGAGAAATGGTAAATAAAAGATGGATATATGCAGATAGAGAAGTGGACAAATACATTCATAGATTAGTCTATAGACATGAAATGAATTATACACAAATAAGTTATGGAATCGATAAATAAGGACCAAATAAAAATAAACAGTAAAATAATAAGCTATTGAAAATATAAACAAACAAGTAAATGAAGAAATTGACGAATGAACAAGTAAAGAATCGTCATGAGAAAGCCCATTCATAAAATGATAATGAAAGACTTCCAAACAACATCTGCTAAAAAAAAAGAGACAGACTACAACATATAATTATTTCTTGTTACGGAATCAGATTTTGACAGTGAACCTTACCTGGTTAACTACTGCCAATCTATTTATCTATTTCTATCAATATATATTCGTTTGTTTATTTTAATTTACTTATCCATTTTATGAATATATTCATCTCTTTCCTTATTTGTTTATTTAGTCACTAACCCAAGTATTAATTTGTTTATTTATCTATTTATTCATTTGTTTATTTAATGATCTACCTATCATCTAGCCAGTTAATAATTAATTCATCTATATGTGTATCATATTTAACTCATTTATTTTTAAATCGGTCTTTACAATTACGTATCACTATTTTGTTTCAACTCATCTCTTCGGAAAGTCTATATTTGGTGTCTGTAGCCGTCGTTTTGTCTTGATTAGATAGTGAGGGATCGATGATGACGGCGCCAGCATGACTCAGTCACGTCTACGATCTTCCCCGTGATTCATTCTGGGAACGCAAAATAATAATAATAATATTAATAAGAAGAAGAACAACAATAATAATAATAATGATGATGATAATAATAATAATAATAATAATAATAATAATGATAATAATAATAATAATAATAATAATAATAATAATAATAATAATAACAATAATAATGACAATGATAATAATAATACTACTACTACTACTAACAACAACAATAATGATAATGATAATAATAATAATAATAATAATAATAAATAATAATAATAATAATAATAATAATAATAATAATAATAATAATAATAATAATAATAATAATAATAATAATAATAATGATAATAATAATAAAAATAATAATAACAATCTACTATTAACAGAAATTAAACCATTTCAAAGGTGACACATTTTAAAAATGTTACATGTCTGGGAAAGGGGAGTCTGTAAGTACCAGGGGTGATCAGAAAGTAATGACAGTCGGACTCGTAGCTGAGAGACTATAAGTGTTGGGGGCGGGGAGCAAGGGGCAGCAAGTGTTGCCTGTTGTTACATGTTTGAGCTTGTCGCTGTTTGTCTAGCTTACATTTTATCGTTGCGCTGTGCGATTGCGTCATTGTTGGTTTGCCTCTCTAACCGGAAACATGGCTTTTTCGAAAGAAGGCTGCAGATTCTACACCTTCACAAGTGGAAACTCGGGAAAAAAGCAACGGAGATCAGAGAGGAATTGTTGCAAGTTTTTCCCGAGTCTACTCCATCACTGGAAACTGTTTCCCGCTGGATTCGAGCTTTCGCGGCCGGAAAATTGTAGCTAGAAGATGATCATCGTCCTGGCCGCCCTCGGACATCCGTGACCGAAGCAACGACGGTCCGTGCGTGGGCCATCATTGACGAAGATCCAACTGTTACTCTTCGATTCTTATCCTTGGAGCTCGGTGTCAGTTATGGGAGCGCACATGACATCGTGCATGAACACTTAGGGCTGAGGAAGAAGTGTGCTCGATGGATACCTCATTTGCTTACGGAAGAGCAGAAGAGCGAACGGGTGCGGATTTGTCGTCTATGGCTGGCTGAATTCGAGCCAAATGGTCCGAAACGGTTCTCAGATGTAGCTACCGGAGATGAGTGTTGGATTTCTTTCTTCACCACCAGAGACAAGCAGTCTAACATGGTGTGGTTGAGTGATGAAGAACCTCGACCTCAGATTCTGAAGGAAGGATTTCGCAGCAGGAAGCGCCTTTTCACCATCTTCTTCAATTCACAAGGACCAATGTGTGTGGATGTAATGCCTCAACAGTGTACTATCACAGCCCAGTACTACACTGATCACGTCCTTCCTCGAGTCCTGGAATATCAGGCCAAGACTGCACCAACCCGTCGCCGATCGCGCCTTTTGCTGCACCATGACAATGCTGTCCCCCACAAAGCTCGCCTCACTGTGCAGTTCCTGGAGCAGCAGGGGATCACACTTCTCCCCCACCCACCCTACTCGCCTGACCTTGCTCCCTGTGATTTTTGGTTGTTTCCAAAGATCAAGGGTGCGATCGCAGGGAAGCTGTTTCATCGCATCCAAGATCTGGCGCGCGCAGTCAATTCAGAGCTACGAGGTATATCGGCTTCTGAGTACCGTGAGTGCTTCATGAAGTGGCGAAAGAGGATGGAACGTTGCATAGAGGCAGGAGGGGAGTACTTTGAAGGAATGTAGGCCACTATTTTGATTTACCTCTGTACCGTGAAAATATATGGTATCACTGTCATTACTTTTTTATCACCCCTCGTATTGACAGCATGGAGATCTTCTTCTTCTTCGCGTTCTTCTTTGCGTTCTTCTTCGCGTTCTTCTTCTTCTTCTTCTTCTTATTATTATTATTATTATTATTATTATTCTTTTTCGCGTTCTTCTTCTTTGCGTTCTTCTTCGCGTTCTTCTTCATCTTCTTCTTATTATTATCATTATTATTATTCTTTTTCGCGTTCTTCTTCTCCTTCTTCTTCTTCCTCTTCCTCTTTTTCTTCTTCTTCTTCTTCTTCTTCTTCTTCTTCTTCTTCTTCTTTTTTTCTTCTTCTTCTTCTTCTTCTTCTTCTTCGCGTTCTTCTCGGCATCGGGGCGGAACCCCAACACGAGATCCCCAGCACGGGATCCCTATCGTTTGTTTCATTGTTGTTGTTGCTATTATTATTATTATTATTATTATTATTATTATTATTATTATTATTATTATTATTATTATTATTATTATTATTATTATTATTATTATTATTATTATTATTATTATTATTATTATTTATTACTATTAAGAGACGCGAAGCCGGTGAGGGCGAAACCCGCGTCTCTTAATAGTAATAAATAATAATGATAATAATAATAATAATAATAATAATAATAATAATGATGATGATGATGATGATGATGATGATGATGATGATGATGATGATGATGATGATGATGATGATGATGATGATGATGATGATGATGATGATGATGATGATGATGATAATAATAATATTAATAATAATGATAATAATAGTAATAATAATAATAATAATAATAATAATAATTACCTCCTATCCACATTCGTCACAATGTATACACAATAATAATAATAATAATAATAATAATAATAATAATAATAATAATAATAATAATAATAATAATAATAATAATAATAATAATAATGATAATAATAATAATAATAATAGTAGTAATAATAGCAACAACAACAATGAAACAAACGAAAAAATTATGTTGGTAGGGCAATATCCTCTTTCTCATAAAAAATTAAATTCTCACCAGCCCCTGATCAGGAGAGTTTGGATACAACCCCCCCCCCTCCCAACACACACATTTTTTGGGTGATGTCATCAACAGCAATGAAAAAGTCAATCGGATTTTTTTCTTCTTGGCCGAATAAAATTGTAGGATGGTAGCTTGAATAAACTTATTTCCATTTTCCTTTGTTCCCCCTTACACGCCTTCCCTTCCTTCTCGCCTCCCCGCCAAATCTCCAGACGTCAAGAATTTGTCACCGAAATAATTCAAACACAGATGTTCAGCGTTCGACAAAAAAATGGCCAAATAGTTTGTGTTGTTGTTCTTTTGTTCTTATGTAATTTTGTTTTCATGTCATCGATAAAAAAAAAACGTTGAGCTCATGTGACTTTACTCCTTGATTTCTTCAAACTGGATTTTTCCAGTATTAGCGTTGGGAACTGATCTATAATTCTTAAGTTTTATATTTATATTTCATTCATCTATTTATTTATTTGTTTATCTATTTATTTATCTATTGTGTATTTTCTATTTGTTTACTTATTAATTTATTTGTTTATATACCTGTTTACTTATTGGAAATTGTTATTTCAACGACTACATAATTTTGTTAGCTAATAATTCCATACTAAATCAGAAAGTAACATGTTATAATGTTTTCCATTATTTTTTTTATCGTAGAAAGGTCGTGTCGCATCTTCAATCTTCAATAGATATTTATTTTCCACCTTCCTGCAAGAGTGTTTGTATTCTTTTTTAACGGATCTTATTATAATTTACTTGTTCTATTTCTCATCTTAATTTTAATTTATTTTTCAGTTTCTATACGTAATTACAAATTCAGAAATCATATTTCGATTTCGATTGATTTTAACGCTTCTCCATAGTACCGATGCTAACATACTCTATTAGAACGATATATGAAATAGCATAGCATTTATATTACATAGAAATAGTGATAATGATTTCGAAGCACTACAAATGTCAATTATTTTAAACTGATAGTCTGTGCTTGGCTATAAATAGCACAAGTGTCAAATTTATTTTGACAGTGCGCTACTCCAAATGTCGACATTGCATGGCCAAGCCACGCGTGAAAGTATATATATATATATTGTTATTGTTATTTGTGTATACATGTTTATTCATTTGTATGTTTATTTATCTCTTTGTGTATTTGTTTTCTTATACTTTCATTGTGTCCATCGCAATTTTCGATTATGTATATATCTTTACATAGAAAAGCTTGTTATACTACGCTACATTTTTAATCGAATTGCACACACCATGTTGCAGTTTCATAACTTGGAATTGAATTCTAGCGTCAAGTATCAAAGACGATACGACACACAAAGGGAAAGTGAAGAGTCGTGAGATATTGAAGGAAGGACAAAAATTCAAAACTGGATTAAAATACTTATTTTAATTGAAACCAGTTATCAGTCATACAGAGTATAAATGGTACGTGACTGGGTCATAGGAATACCGCGATGGTTCTGAGAGTATTTCTTAAAACACGAACTCAAACGTGGAAATTAAAGTTAAAGCAAAGGCAAAGGAAGAAAATTATTAAGGTGTTTTAATCAAAGATGATCTGCCGATTGTATACGGTTGGGACAAATTTATATATATATATATATATATATATATATATATACATATATATATATATTTATATATATATATACATATACAGTAAAGTAATGTCGTAGCACATTAGTAAAATAAACTTTTATCCCACCGTCGGAAAAGAAGACACTAATGTCGAAAGTTCTATACATTTCGATCACTAACTGTGATCCTCTTCAGCAGATTGAGTACATAGTAGAAGACATATACATGTATACAAAAAATGTGAGGTGAGAAGTAGGAACAAGGGGAGAGCTCAGGTTTCGTGACCGACGCTCCGCGGGTCTTGTGAGTTTTTGTCCACTTGGAGTAAAGAAGGTAGTAGTCGATTGGCAGCTGAGGTGGTAATGCAGTCAGATGACCATTGACCATTTGAAATATTGAAATTAAGGAAATATTTTATCAGGGAAGACTCCGTTATTTTCCTTCTAAAACTGCATTTTGACTTATAAATTACTTCAGCATCATCCCAATGTATGCGATGATCTTTATTTCCAATGTACTAAAATACTGCGGAGCTTTCTTGACCATATTTTTACCATATTTTACTGAGCTGAGTTCTCCCTTTGTTCCCACTTCTCACCTCACATTTTTTGTATATATGTATATTTCTTCTACTATGTACTCAATCTGCTGAAGAGGATCACAGTTCGTGATCGAAATATACAGAACTTTCGACATTAGTGTCTTCTTTTCCGACCGTAGGATAAAAGTTTATATATATATATATATATATATATATATATATATATATATATATACATATATATATATATACACACACCAAGGGTTTTTCCCCCTTACAAGGGAGGTAGCCAAAATCATAGGCATAAATCCACTCCCACCCATTTCAACCCCACCCACACTATTCCCATTCCCTCCCTCCCTCTTTTCTTGGCTCTTACTGGATGATGGGTCATCCCTGCATCTTGCCCACTGCGCTGGATCAGAAGCAATGCAGTAAGACACAACGCATCCACAGCAAGTTCGCTTAATTTAACCGGCGACACCCCCTCATGCAAAAGAGAGGGAGAGAGAGAGAGAGAGAGAGAGAGAGAGAGAGAGAGAGAGAGAGAGAGGGAGAAGGGGAGAAATCCCTTCGAGCTGCATCAAAATATTATTTACACATACCTCCTCACCCCCATCCCCCCAGCCACTCCCCCCTCATGCATCACAATATCATCCAAACACAACCATTCTCCACTCACCCCTATCTTCTGTCTTCTCCCTTCCTTCCTCAACAGACATTCCCAATGCACCTTTTACCCGATCCATCTCATCTCATCCTTGGTCGCCCCCTTAAGTTCACTCCTTCCACGCCTTTTTTTTTTTTTTTTTTTTTAAATCTCTCTTCATTAATTTTTTCCATGTGTCCAAACTATCCCAATACTCTTTCATCAATCCTATATCCCAAGTCCCTTTCCACACCCCGCTCTCCTCTTCACCTCCTTGTTTCTCATTCTATCTAGCCTAGTAACCCCTACCATACTTCTCAGGTATTTCATCTCAAACGCATTTAAACTCTTCCTCTCTTACTCGTATGTTCCTTGTTTCTGCCCCATACAGTGCTGTCAGTACAATCACCCCTTCATATATATATATATATATATATATATATATATATATATATATATATATATACATATATATACATATATATATATATATACAAGTGACGTTTTATTGTATGGATTAATAAAGAAATAATACAAAAAAAAAACATTCTGATTCACATCAACTGTTTGGTCACCACGTCTGAAGAAATGCACAAGAAAAACAGAATACAAAAGACAGCAACCAAGCTCCCAAGCCTAAATAATAATATTGAGAAAACTGGGACTTCCCACATTGGCAGAGTGAAGAGAAAGAGGTGATATAGTAATAATATCATAAAAATGTATAGATAATGGACAGAGAGCATCTGCTGGTATGGGATAAAAGAACAACACAATGTCATAATGAAAGCGAAATAAGCACATTTATGCGTGGATTTGTGGAATAAAATGGATGAAAATATAAACCAGGCCAGTAATCTAGATTAGTTCAAGGCAAAGTCTGATAAGTGGAGGTAAAGAGAAGCGACACCAGAAGCATGCAAATAATCACTGTACCAGTAATATGTATTTCCGTGTGTTGTAATGACTTACAGTATCTTATTTGCGTTTATAACCTCTGTTTCTCCACTTTAGATAAGACATTCTGCGTGAAACGTCATTCTCGTTATCTTGAGAATGATAACAAATAGGCTAAGTATGTGGATCAAATATGGCAGCAATATGCTTGTTGCTGTACCATCCTTGAGTATATATTTGAATTCACCGCCTCTAATTCTTGTGCTGTGGCTACTCAGTAGTCAACTTAGCATTTTACAAATAATCACAAAGCCTTTATAAATGTTGAATTTATTAATCACTCGCGAAGATTGTATGTTTATAGAATAACAGGTTTGAACATTTTAGTTATATATTACCTTGTTTTATAATTGAAACAAACGCTCAACTGACTAATTTACGCTAGTATGGTTGAAGTCAGTGCAAGAAAGAGAGTGTGCTATAAAACCTCTTGTGAATTGACAGTGTGAAATTGAAGAAGGAATTAGTGACGGTTGTGAAATATAGGAATACACAAATAAAGGTAAATGCTACTATTTTATATGTTTTTCATTGAAATTTACAGACATTTGACAGTTTACAGAAGTTCATTAGTCCAGGAAGAGACCTCTCGCTGGCTGACAGGTCAAACTACACACCCATAAATGGAGTTTACGGCAGTTATTACGCTTGTTATTATAGCAATCTAATGAATACTCTCATTATTCCGGATGAGTATACTAGAACATTTGGTAAAATGTGAATATTTTGTAATTCGGAGTAAACGTAAAGCCTTTGTCTGGACTTCCTTCCATCGGCAAACAAATACTGAAGCTGAAGGGTGGTACAGATAGTAGTCGGTGTTGGAATCAGGTGTTTCGTAATCTCAGCGCAAGGAACCGGACCAATATAATTTGCAATTGGTTATCATTTCCAAAATTTATTTAATTGTTTTTAGTTTTTGTATTAGAACACAGCCAACCCTGTCTGACGCATGTCTTTGTCTCGACGCTTTTGTGATGAATATTTGTGGTGGTCTTATTGGTGCATATACAGGTTGTCACGTCTGGTATATGGGTAGTTGGTGTAAGTAGTTTCTGGAAATATAAATTGAAAGTAATTATTAATGCTTATCTGCAACAAGTTAGAAATAGTTCATGGTTGTAATTGTATTGTGGACATAGCCAGAATCAAGACATGTGGGTTTTTGTGATAGTAGTTGATAGGTTTGAAGAAGCAAAATTATATTGACATTTCTTTTTAAGGATAGGATGTGTCATCTGATGGTTATAATTTTCATCGGTTTTGCTATCATTTGAGTTGGAGATGTAGAATATTTTTATTTATTTATTTATTTTTTCTTGAAATCATATACATAGTTATAAAACGACACTAAAAATTCTGAGGATAACACAAAAAAGATTATGACACTTATTTCCATTGTGATCCTCTTAAAAAAAAAAATCCATATACACTTAAACAATAAGTTATAGAACTAGCACATTTGTTTGTTTTGTGTTATCACAAACAGAACAATAGGGACATTTATGAAATAGATAGTTTTATTCAACTGTTTGAATAACAACACTGGTGCATCACTTGCCCCCAAATGGAGTTTTGTCTTTGCAAATAATTATAATGACAACTTGTGTATTTACTTGATTCGATTAGGTCAGTTTATCATCCCACCAGGTCAGTACATAGTCAGTGTCTGCCTCCAGTTTTCCTCAGCCTTCACTATGGAGTTTTGTGACAAGCAATGACTTTTTTGTGTGTATGTTACCCAAGAACAGCAAGCTTTGCTTCTTCATAGAGATGAAAAAGTTTTATAACTTAACAGAGATTGGTGAATTTGGTTTCGTTATGGATAGCAATGAAGTTTATGTTTTTGTAGTGTCAAATTTTGCTTCTTTGTATAGAATGGTGCATTTTGCATTTTCGCTGAAAGGATTGACTTTTGTATCCTAGAAGAGTGTCATGTTCTATGTTCACAGCAACAAAATTTTGAGCTTGCAGGACAACAGTTTTGCATCTTTACAGATCAATTAAATTTGTCTCTTTACTGAGGGTAATGAGTTCTGCATCTCCCCACAGTGACAATTTTTACAGCTTTACAGAGAGCAATATGTTTTGTGTCCAAATGGAAAGGGATGAATTGTTTTTAAAGAGAGCAATAAGTTTTGTGTCTACAGAGAATGAGTTTGTGCTTTGACAAGATTTTATTCTTCACAAAATTATTAATTTTGTGTCTTCGAAGAGTATGATAAATGATGTGTTTTTGCAAATAGTGATGAGTTTTGCGTCATTGCTGAGAGACAAATTTTTATTTTTTGCCAAGATTAATGAGTTACATATTTTCACAATGGAAATTGAACTTTGTCTTCTCAATGGACAGTGACAAATCAAGCAGTAATCCAATGGATCGGCAGATGATTCCAGAGCACCCAATGATACTCAAAATTAACATTGTTCTCGAGATCAACATGGGGGTTCAGTCTTCTATAACTGGCAGATGAGAGCAAATGTGTGTCAACAAGAGATGCATAATCACCTTACCAGTCATGTCAATTCCCTTCCAGATAGGGATGATAAGAATCTTTTTGCAGTTAGATGGAATGGTCCTTGACATCCTCAAAGAACTCTAATCCAGTGTTTCAATCTTGTATTGACATAGGTTCCCAGCCAATCTGGCTTCACACTTATTTTGTATGTTGTTCAATGTCTCACACAATGCCACACCATTCTTTGACATTGAATGCTTCCAAGTGTACTCCATAGCAACTTATGGAGTTTCACATTCGAAGGTATCCCACAGTTCCTCAGACTCCTCAGGGTTATTTGCACTCTGAATTGGTTGAAGATAACACACACTCCGAGCACATGCATCTTCCCAGACCTTCACTTGATGGAATGCTGGTGGGTCACATTAGAATTTTCCTGGACTTGACATGTAGTCTTAGTCTTAAGTGTTGTAACCACAAGTCTATGGTCAGTCCTAGGGAAGTTGTTTCAGTAAACTCCATAGCTCTCCAAGATCCTCCAATCACTAACAAGAATCTTTGCCACACTTCTGGCATACTATAAGAAGTCCATCAGTATGGTATTCATCTATGAAACAAAGAACCATTAATCCCCAACCTTGTAAACTTTGCAATATTTAGAAGGAGAGAACTATTTTAGTTCCATAGAGGTGAGGACCAATGCATATTTCATAAGCAGCACTGTCAGGGTCATTGACCTCATTGAAGGTGCTCAAAACAACAACCATGTTTCATGACAAACACTGGTTGTCTCTAGGCATAGAACATATCTTCCTCAAGACCATATGCCTTAGTAGGGGCATATCAGTAATCCGAGGTAATATAACAGCATCAACCACTATAAGTCAGATGTGGCAAATATAAAACAGCTGGGCAAATGAATCTTGAAATGCAATACTAGTGCACTGTTCCTCAGGCCCACCCATAGATCTGTAGGATGATATATTGGACTACTGTGCTGTGTTAGCGTGGGTTTTCTTTTATGTTATTGGCTGATTGGAAGAGGGGAAGGAGGAGGAGAAAAAAAAAAAAGTAGGTGATAGTGATCCTGGGCCTGGTCTTGAGGCCAAGAAAGGGCTGCACCTCCACATACAAGAGAAAGTGTTGAGATTTAAAGATGAGCAGGGATAAGATGACTATCCAGGGATGATGTTGTAGGACTGTCACATGGAAGCCCTGCATCATTGGTCCCTTGGTAGACTGCTGATCAATGTAATTGATTAATAAGGTTTTTGTCACTCATTGTGGGTGTATGGCTTTCAGATAGAGTGCTATGACTTCCATTAGTTTGGTAATTGCAGTTATTTAGCTTAATGTGTGTGTGACAAATAGGTAGAAATTTCAAGTACAGTAGAACCTTGATTCTTGAACATCTCACGAATCGAACAATTAAAATGTCAAACAAAAGATTTGAGAATTTTTGCTCCGTAAGCCTACCATTGGTTCTTGGCCACCCTGAACAGAGCCGAGAGAACCTGAACACGTGGGAAGCTGTATGGTGGACGAGCTGAGCATCAATTACAACTGTTATTTCTAAGCAAAGACCACAAATACTTGGAGAAGTGGAAAAGTTATCACTTATTTTCTTAAATGGTAAAAAAGAAAAATTATTAGCAAAATTGTTTCGGTCCTTGACCAAATCAGTTCCGGAACAGTTTTATAGAACGGATCATGATCGAGAACCAAGGTTCTACTGTACTTCTGATCTTCATTTATCGACTGATTGTTATGTTACCAATCATATGATCTTCCATTCATGAATTTTCACATCCTGTGTGCACATCTATTTGTACTTTTTTACTTATACACGTAACTGTTCATTAGTCACTTTTCCAAACATTGGAAGATTACAGTCTCATTGATCAATCAAGCAATTTGTTGCCCCAGTTGTCTCTTGCACAGACTTTTTCTGTCATTATTATTATCTTTGAACAGAAATTGCTAAAAAATCATTTGTTCAACCAGTTGCTTATTCAACATGCAGCTTACCTTGTATCTCATGCAAAGAAAGTTTAGTTAATCTTTTGTGGGACAGTATCTGAGGCTTTTTAATTTAAATAAAAGTCCGAATATAAAATTTCCTCATTTCTCTTGTCATTATTTGAGAAGACTGTGTTGTAATATTCTAGTAGGTTAACCACACAAGAGCATTTACCGGGTATGTCTAAAACTGTGCTGATTGACATTCATTCAGTTGCTTACCAAGTGATGTTTGGGAACAACTCCACAAAATCTCTTTGCTGATAGACCTCTGTGCCAAAGTAGTTGCTGTGGCTTTTATAGGGACTATGGGTGTCCTGCAAGAGAGAACTAGGTCAGCAAATTGATTCTTTGATGGCATCTTTTGCAATTGTTTACATAATTTTTCATGTGATTGAAGTTAGGCTTACAGGACTAGTTTTATTGTTTTGTTTTATACCCCTTTTTGGCTATAAAGGAACAGTTGCTAATTTTCATTCTTATAGCTCATCTGTGATTGTGATCATTTTAAGATAATTTCTGATGGAAATAACATTTTCTTTTTTCCTGTTCCCTTAAAGAAAATGTATGTCAGTTGCCAGGCCTCAATATTTTATTGAGTTTTTCTATACATCTTCCATTGTTTTCTTTGGTCATAGACCAATAGTAGGAACCTGGGGCTGAATTTATAAAAGATCCTAACCCCTAGGTCTAGACATAAATCTTCAAAATGGCAGAGATTTTACCCCTAAATCAGCTGTCCATAATGTCGAGGTTATAGACATAACCTTGACATTATGGACAGCTGACATAAGCATTTAGGTCGCCGACATAGGGATGTAGATAAAATCTCCGCCATTAGGGTTAGGATCTTTTATAAATTTGGCCCCTGCTTATGACGGCCATGTGAGGTGGATGTCGGAGATTAATCTCTCAGCAATGTGTCAAATCATGTCAACTCCCTCATCTCCATCTGGAGATGCAGCCCCTGGCATTCAGTCCCTGGACCAGGCCAAGGTCTTTGTCAGTTTTGATTACTTTTCCTCCACCTATTCCATATTTTTACACAAGGAGAGTTGACAAATAGCGAATAGCTTCCTCTTCCTCATACCAGCAAATGACATGGAGACCAACCCACACTAGAGAGATTTGGTGAAACAGGATGCAGCAATTATTGCATTGTTTTTTGGGGTATGTTTACAGAAGTAAGTTTCCATTCATGGAGCATATAACATACCACATCACATTGAGGTATTTAGTTTATGAACATGGAACTAAATTAACTTTATTTTATAAGATATTGTACATGCCTTCGTTTGAAAGTTCAAGGTGACTGTTGGTAGACATTAGTGGACAATGGTAAAGTGCAAATGTGTACCTGTGTGCTCACCTCTGGGATTTGAACTCTGGTCATTGCACAAGTGAAGGAAAATCAGTATGAAAAGTATTTATCAATGCCTTCTATGATTCTTTACATGCTGTGTTAAGGAATTGTCAGTACTGCCATGTTCCAGTGTCATCCAGTTATGTCATGCTATTCTACTTATATACCAAGAGCTTTTTCCCCCTTACAAGGGAGGTAGCCAAGTCAAACGTAGCCTAACCCCACCCATTCCACTCCCTTTCACCACCCTTTCCTTCCTTTCATCGTAGCTATTCATGGATGATGGGACAACCCTGTATCCTGCCCATTGCTCTGGGTCAAAAACAATTTAGCAAGTTATGTCAGTAAAATTAAAATATTTTGTTATCTGGAAATCATGATCGCAAAAAAAGTACATGTTTACTCCGGTGGTACTTAGACCACATGACCCATGACTGCCTCCACTATGCCTCACCACTGACATCTGTCCCCAGCCTCCTCCTGCCATTGCAATTCATTTTCTAAAAAGCCTTCCATATCCTCTTCACATCATCATTCCACCTATATCTTGGGTGACCCACTGGTCTCCTTCCTTTTAGCTTCCCATTTGATATAAATTTTTGTTTCTTTTCATCTTCCGTCCTCATGCAATAACTGTCCATCGCAGTCTCCTGATCTTGACTTCCTCTTGAATTTTTCTTTGTTGTTAGTTCTCTCATTTCTTGGTGGTGTTGTCTTTTGTTCCCTCATCGCTGTCATACACTGGGAATGTGATTTATTATAACAAAAAAGTCTTGGAAAAAAGTAGTACATAAAACAAAATTCTAAAGTCAGTCTGTTTATAATAGGGGTTCTTAACCTGGGGTCCATGAGGTGAAAATTAATGTTTATATTCACTATACAGCCCTCACTCTTGTCCCAATCTTGTCACATTGTCAAAGACCACTCCACAGTTTCGTGTCCTCATTCAAGGCAAACAATGACAACCTTCTCATTGATCAGATCTGTTATGCAGAAGAGGACTGTATTTCATTATGATATGTGGCCATTATTATTTGCATAGAATTTTTTTTTTTTTTTTTTTTTTTTTTTTAATACTTTGTACCTCATATATGTATGAGACAATCAGATTTCAATAAATAAAGTACATTATACAGATAGCATGCAAATTTTTGTTTATGTGAATATTCCTGGGGAAGAGGGTACATCGCTTTCATCAGATTCTTAAAGTTTAAGAACCATTGGTTTATAGTTTGTATATCATTCTGATGTCTTTTGTTCATTGATAGCGGATGAGTTAATTACGATATATTTCAGTCCTTTAGGGAGTAATTGGTCAGGAATTTGGAAAAAATATGACAACAATTTGGAATAGGTTAAGAACAAGACTTGTGCTAGTGCAGATCCTTATTATATTGTGCGCTGTTGATTGTTTCACTAATCTGTTTTCCTTGGCTTAAAGTCTGCAGGTGCCTTCTAGCCTGAAAGTTTGCCATTCATTTCAGCATGGCACCTTTAATACTACACCTAATTTTTATCCATCTATATACCAAAGGCATCTTCCCCCTTATAAGAGAAGTAGCTACTTGAGTTGTAATTTACCTAAGTTTCCTGTGTTTTGATAATTGTTGCCTTAAGATTCACTGACAAACTCATTAACAGATAATGGTTTTAAGGACTCTTTGGACTGTTGTCTGATTAGTGTAGGACTTTGGCACTAGTAGGAGGAGAACAGTTGTTGTTTTTCAGCTCTCCTTATGTGAAAATGTGGAAGAAAGAGTTAAAAGTTTGTAGAAACTAGGAACCACCAATCCTCAACATCCTTGATTTTGCAAAATTCTAAAGAAAAGAACTGTTAATGTTACTGGTTGTAGGGCCCTTGGGACTAATTCATACAGTTACATCTTGTAGCGGACTCTGATTGACTATAGACTCAAGCTTAGCATAAAGCATTTCTTCAACTTTACACACCTTGGGAGGGAGAGATATGAAGACCAAGATGTGCTTCAATCTCAACAGTATCATACACCTATCAGCCTGACCAATCCATCAAGGAATGGGCTATAGTTGGCTAGCTGCACCAGCAGCTATCACCAGAAGTGGACTTCATTTCTGTGGCACAATCAATAATAGGTGTAACCCTCACTACTAGTCTCATCTGCCTGATCTCCTCATTCCAGAGAGCCATTACATCCATTCTTTGCCTCTTGAGCTCCTCCAGTTAAAAAAGCAGTCATTTGTTACTGGAGAAGAAGTGAATGTTCCATGGATGCATACCAGAGGTTCTCCTTGGCTTTGGTGTGATGTACTTGTGCCTAGTTTGTACCACTTTGGTTGTCCACCTCACCTTGGTGGATTCAGTGGGGGTAGGTTACAAGCCTACCTCTATCAGAAGTGCCATGTCTAAATAACATATACGTTAATATAATTATTTTCCCTCCTGTGCCCCCTTTCACTACAGAGCCCAGTGAAGGGAGATCCAAAAGTCCTAGGGGTTATGGGAAGGTAAATGTCCTCACCATTTTCACACTGGGGGACAGCCATGAACCATGCTGTGTCACTCCTGGTGGTAATTGTTTGGATGCGAGTGTACCTGACCTGAGGGCTCAAATTAGGAACCAAAGAGGCTTGTTGCTAGGGGCTCCTCAGTGCAACCACAGCTCTCGGGCATTACCCAGCCTTAAGGATACCCATCTGCCAGCCCTGCAGGGACACTACATGGAATATATGCTCATAATGGATTTGGATAACCAGTGTTTTGTAGGGAATTTATCTGCCTTTTCTTAGGTCTTATTTTTTTTTTGTCTATTTGGGTGTCCAATACACCCTCCTCATTGGCAAGAAACCAGTAGGGGAGGCCAGGTTAACAACTTTACCAAGTGGCAAATAAGACAGTTATGTGGTATCAGTAGAAGGACAATTGTGTCTTGTAATGAGTTGGTGCTTTAATCAAGACTAAAAGTAAAACTCTTGTCCTGTTTTGTGTTAACAAAAGAGAAGGCATTCACTGTCTGTATTGTAGAACTTCCCTTTCAAATTTCCATCTTCCTTGATTAGACTCTAGTGAACAAAAGAATGTGTCATGTTGTTGTATAATAGGTGGCTACTAGTTGTGTAACCAACCTTTCATGTCATTGTCATCACCTGTAAATCTTAAAAATATAGTACTATTATTATCATAATTATTTTATTGTTATTGTTACTTAATTATTTTTAATTATTACTATTTCATTGATACTATTGTTCTTATTATTACTATTACTACCACTAGTATAATTACTTATTTGTGATAACTGATCAGTTGGTGACAGTTTAGAAGGTATATGAGAGGAGAAAGCCGAGAGAAATGTGGGTAAAAAAGTAAGGTGATGAGATGTACAAGGGGTGGGGGGTGGAGGTGAGTCTAAAATATGAGTCTGGAGGAACTAGAGAACTTGAAGTACTTAGGATCATATGTAGCAGGAAATGGAGGAAAGAGGGTGGAGATGAATTACAGAGTAAGGGAAGTTAGGAAGTGACTAGGGTGAATGAAAAATGTCATGATATTAGATATCAGGTGACGAATGCAAAGTGAAGACTATGAAGGGGTGATTGTGCCCACAAAGCTGTATGGACCAGAAAGGGAGAGCTTAAATATGTATGGGATGTAGTGTTTAAGAAACTTGGTTTAGGTAACAAGGATGGATAGTGAGAAACATGAAGGCGAGGCACAGAGGTGTGTTAGAAAAAGAGCTTACAAATAGGATTGATAGTAGTGGGATAGTTTGTGCATAGGAACTGGCCCACACTATAACTGTGCAGTTATCAGTCAGGCGCTACAGATCGGATGTAAAAATTCGTAACAGAAAGATCATTTGCAAATATTGGTACTATCTACTCTTTTGTTGCAAAACTTGAGGATTCCAGTTACCAGACCAGTAGTACAATAGTTGTAGCATTCTCACTTTGAAACTCAATCAGGATTTATTTATCTTGTTTGTTTATTTAACTTGTTTCATGTGTTTTATTTAGATTTCCCAATTGTTAGGACATCTTATGTAAAAAAACAAAAAAATACTTGTCAATTTTTACGTGTTAGGAAAAATTGGGAAATTAAAAAAAAATCAGAATAAAAAGTATCAGATTGCTAATATCACAGCTGTATATCATTCCAAAGGTTCTTAAAAATAATTATAACAAGAGTTGCCTTGAGTTTTGCAGACTGATAACCTACAGCCCCACAATGGCTGGCAGAAGTTCTTGGAGTTTTTGAGATGGAACTTTGAACTGTTGTCTGTGTTGTATTAGTGTGGGTGCTATCTTTGTTGTCAGCTTATAGTAGTAGGAGGAGGGGTACAGTCACTGGTTGTCAATTCTTCTAATAAAAATGTGGTGGAAATACAGGTGAAGGTGAGGGTGTTTACAAATGTTGAAGATAGGTATCAAGGAAGTATCCTCTGGTGTCCATCTTGAAAGACCACCCCTTGCAGGTATATGTCACAGGCCTCTTCCCAGAGGCCATGAAGATTGTTGCCAGCTGCTGTGGGGCTGTGGGTTTCCAGTCCATGAAACTCGGGCAACAACTGATCATCATCAGGTTTATATATAGCATGTGTGTGTGTGTGCACACACTTAACTAGTTGTAATGGAAAGAAAAGAGTTGTGCTTGTGGGGGTCATGTTTCTTTGTTTCCATCGATCAAACTAAGCCAAAGTCAATTATTGATTTTGGTTGGAGTGTTTTCTCTTATATGCCATTCCAAAAGTTGATACATTTGTATGAAATTTTTATTTTTATTTTATTTTATTTTTTTATTCTTTATTTTTTTTCATCAGGCACTTTTTTCATTTTTTCCTTTTCTTTTATTTTTTCATGGCCTCGTGTACGTACCATCCTAAGAAGTCTTTAGTCAGTTTTGCCCACTCCTTTCATTGATTTGATCACTGAAGTTGTGACTTCTTTCTTTCACCTTTCCAACTATGTTGTGAAATGCCACTCAAGGTTAAGATATTTTACTGTGATGTGTTGCCACTGGTTTCTCCTGCAAAGAACGCTTGGCCTTAGGTAGCTGGCAGCAGTCCTTAGATTCAGTCATAGATATCTTGGTGTTTAGTCAACGTGGTATGAATCAAGATTGGAATCAAATGGTCGTGAAAGAACATAAAGATATAATGCCTGATAACTGCCAAATTTGATATAAGTTTAACTTTGATACAGGCAGGTGGTACCCCATCGATGTGAGTGAAATTTTAGAGTTGACATATGGGAAAATATATAATCATACTTTGGTGAGGGGTGATGCAGTGAGTGGGATGCTGAGGAATGAGATGAACTGTGATTGGTTACACGTTGGAGACGTTTCATAACTCGTCATTAAATAGGAAGTGCATCGTCTGTAGAAGGTGGGTACTTACTGGTGAACAAGCCAACACCTTCAGCATGGTGGTCACGTGATGGGGAAGTGTCAGACGACTTTATTCAGCTGAGAAGCGAATCCTTGGTATGAACGAGGTCACGACAGGTCGAGACCCCTCTCGTGGGCCGGGGATCGGTTTCTCAGATGGAGAAAGTCTTTGTGTTTTCACAATAAGAAAGTCTTTGAAGTGTGTCATCCTTTTGGGGGTGGGGAGATAAATATAGTTCATGTGCTTGGGGTGGGTTCTGTTGGTATGCCAAGTAGGAGAGACTTAGTGCCAACATGTAGGGGGGAGTGAGAAGGGGGTGGGGTTAGGGGGAGAAGGGAGTGAGTAGGGGGTGTGTCGTTTTTGTAATTTAGGGCAGAAGTGGATAGAGTTCTGCCAAGCTGGGAGGACAGACATGTTAAAACTTTGTAGCCTCATTTCAGCACGCTGATGGCATTAATTAGCCTACAGGGTAATAAAGGTTTCTTTCGTGTTAATAAAGATTTGTGTAGTTCGTCCAGGTGAATTTCTGAAGACGATGGCGTGCATCAGCGGGTTTTGGGGATTTTTTAACCTGGCTGAAGTTGGGTGATTTTTGTTCCATGGAGGTTTGCGGTTATTAACCGTTTTGTGTGAGAAATGAACGCTCGGCGGCTTGGTCGTGATCGATTACAAAATGTTGTTGTTCGTTTCGGTGCGCCTTTACTGAACGAGAAGCACTTAGCGTTCTTGGAGTAAATAATTGCTAAAAATGAGGAGTGACTGATAAACACGAAATCGACAGTTTGAAACGAACGGTTGGTTTGGACTTCCAATCACCACCAAACTATTTTGGTTATTTATTGAATTATATTTGTTTATTTATTTTGTTAATTCATCTTTACTTGTTTTTATTTGCTGTTATTTGTTGATTTTATTATTTTCTATTATTGTTATTGTTGTATTTTTTCCATCTCCGTAGGTCGAACGTAACGACTTTTGGTTTGGAACACCACCTCACCTCTTGGCTTCTCATGCTTTTCTTCTCACGCCCATGGGCTCATGGCGTGCTTTACATATTTTGTTCAAGTTTGGATTGGGTTGAAGGTTCATTTTAAGAGTGTAGAGGCAGTTTCACACTGGCACTCGCCAACTCTTGTGAGTTCGTTTGCGTAGAAACGACTTCGGTTACTTTTTTTTCTTCTGTCTTTCTTTCATCTCCAAATGTCGCATTACCTTCGCGTCATATATTGAGAGACTGAAAGACGAATTATAACAAATTAAACCTATACGACTGTTAGATACATCGTTCAAAATGATCATAGGGAAATCTAGATTACTGTAAGCTAAGTCTTCTTCTAGGTATTCAAATTCACAACAGTTCACAGTAATCTGCCCAGTGTGAAGCGAGTCGGCCCTTAGCTCTGAGAAGTTGGATGAACTTAGTAAGGGACGAGTTGAAGGGGCTGAAGGTCTAAGCACTTAGACAAAGTTAAGGTCACACTGGCAGCCGACAAAGTTAAGGTCACACAGGCAGCCGACAGAGTTAAGGACACACAGGTGACCGACACAGTTAAGTCACACAGGCAGCCGACCGAGTTAAGGGCATACAGACAACCGACAGAGTTAAGGTCACACAGGTGGCCGACAGAGTTAAGGTCACACAGGCAACCGACAGAGTTAAGGTCACACAGGCAACCGACAGAGTTAAGATCACACAGGCAGCCGACAGAGTTAATGTCGCATAGCCGTACTGAATAGTACGGTTAGTGAATACATATGTTATATGAAACAACAAGGTTAAGAGTTGAACGTATCAGTTAAGCTGGTTGTGGTCTTTTATCTTGTCTGGACATTTTTATCACTTGGTATTAGTCAGAATGATAATTTTAAAGGCGACCGCGCTTCTGGCCGGATTTAGGCCCTATTCACACGAGCGGTTTGAACCTCACGGAAACCGCGGCGGTACCACATAGTCAAGGGAAAAAATGCATGGTTGTGTGTGAACGCATCCATTGACTTACATTTTGACTGAACCCCCGCGTTTCAAACCGCGGCGGTTGAAAAAGCTAGTGTGAACAGGGCAAAATGTAGAGGGCTAGGAATGTGCTGCCGTATTAGGGATGATTGGGTGAGAAGGTGGTAGTGGTGTTGGTGGTGGTAGTGGTGAGCAATGTCACATGGAAATTTCTGATGTTGACGTGCGAGTGTATTTTCCCCACACCTTCCCCCCTTTCTCCCACCCCCACTCTCTCTCTCTCTCTCTCTCTCTCTCTCTCTCTCTCTCTCTCTCTCTCTCTCTCTCTCTCTCTCTCTCTCTCTCTCTCTCTCTCTCTCTCTCTCCCTCTCTCCCTTTCTCATATCCTCCAGTACATTTGCACATATAAGAAACAACTCCATAGTCGTGTGATTTTAGCCAGAATCAAATATTCAAGTTCACAACACTGGGATAGGTTACTCGAGGTAGGTGTCAATGCTGTGGGAGAAGGAAGTGGTTTCCCCAGCTGAATAAAATCACCTGGCGTTAGTATATATATATATATATATATATATATATATATATATATATATATATATATATTTATAACAGGCTCGGCCTTCGCGGAGCTTTGAACGCGGGTCCCTCTAAGCATAAGGCCCACGCGTTACCACATCGCCACCCAGAATGTCCAAAAGTTTCGAAACCTGATAGGAAGTCTTGTACCACCCAAGGTCTAAGTAAACAGGTCTAATCGCTGGGGTAGTTCTGCGCAGCTTCTGACGTCATTTAGATGCGTCCATTTTCTCTTTGTGATACACTGAAGAAAACTGTGAAACGCCAAGGAAGACAGGAACTATAATATTTTATATATTATATATATATATTATATATCATATATATTATATATTCATATATATTATATATTCATATATATAGACAGGAACTATAATATTTTATATATTTTATATTTGTCAGAATATAACTGAGTGCAGCGGTGCGAGCGAAGGCGACGTCATTTTCGAACAACGGACCACCTTCAACTGACAGCTATAGGACCCGCTAACCCCACTTTGAACAGCCAAGTGACGTTCACGGGCTCGCTGCGCCAACTCCCTCGAAATTCGGTCGGAAGTGGTTAGACCTTATATTCTTAGATCTTGGTACCACCCAGGGTTGTGCCGACGCGATGGCCGGGCATGATTTTTGAATTGCATCGCTGCTACTAGATATTTTTTCCATTTATATATATATATATATATATATATATATATATATATATATATATATATATATATATATAATTGTGTGTGTGACGAAACACGAATACGTTGTAGTCCTGGAAGGAAGGGGCTTTTCCCTTTGTTGTATAAAATCTCCTGGATGCAGCACTCGCGAGCGGGTGAGGTTCCTCTTCGGAATAGTTGCTCCCACGGCAGACTTTATTTTTTTAATTTATTTATTTATTTTTTTTCCTCCTCTTCCCTATGATGAGGGTGAAGAGGTTAAGATTTGGTTAGCAACCCCGTTACGGTGACGTCCTTATGGGTTTTATCAAGTGTAACTTAAGATTATTATATTAACATGAGGTGATGTCACTGTTATAATGGTGTTAATGACAACACCTTGGGGTAGGGGTGCGGTATTAATGTACATCATAATATGGTGGTCTTCATTTGGCTGTCGCGCACGGAGCGCGCACATAGAGGCGTCCCAAGGACATCGTCGTCGTCGTCTTGGTCTTTGGCCAACAGATGGTCGAAAGGAGAACCCGTCTGTTGCTCCCTTCTCGAAGTCGCTGTTCCTCCTGGAGGTCTCCACTTCGATGAAGAAACATGTCACTTCGGCAGAGGAACCTTTGCTACTTCGGCGGAGCTCTACTTCGTAGAGGAACCTCCGCCATGCCAATCGGTGGAGGACCCTCTGCTATTTCGATGGAAGAATCTCAAGGAGAACCTTAGGGTCGTTGGCGTGTCCCGCAAGGGCTCGGGTCCTTGATAGAAGGTCTGATAAGGGTGATGCGGACAAGGTCATCATATTAAGACAGTAGGGCAGGACTCGCAGTAATGGATTTAAATTGGACACATTAAGATTTAAGGACATAGGCAAGAACTGGTTTACCAAGAGACTGGTCAACGAATGGAATAGACTCGGCAACCATGTAGTGAGCGCTGAAACTATCGGTTGTTTTAAGAGGAGGTCAGATAGCTTTATGCATGGGGATGACAGGTGGTAATGGACATGGAAGTGCTGAGCGTAGGCTTTATGGTCTCGTGCCTCAGATAGGAGATTAATGTGAGTACCTACCACTCAGTACGGAAGGTGTGGAGTTCTTCAACACGGTGAAGTACTTCGTGAATTTGGTTCAGGCGAAGAATGGGCGATTTGATTCAGCTAAGGGGGGAACGGGGGAAGGCGGGGGGAGGGGGGCTTGATTGAGACCCTCTTCAGGTCGGGGACCTCCCCAGACCCCTACCCCCTACCCCCTCTCCAGCCCCTTCCTCAGCTGCATAAACCGCCTCTCTTTAACTACTGTGTTGAAGGGGTCAAGTGAGCCACTGCGGATTAAGTGGGGGACTGGGAGACGAGGCAAGTAGTATGGATCCAGGTGAGGGGGGGAGGGGGGAGTGCTCGACAACATGCTGCGTCGGGCCAGCTAAGTATGCTGATCTCTTGACATTTACCAGCTGTTTTTGGGCGAGTTGGCCAAGCGGCAGTGTTTGTCTGCGAAGTGATATGTGCAGTGTAAGCAGTGCCAAGTCGGGGCTTTTTCCATTGTATCCATGGTAACAGTGACTTGCTTCGGAGATGTGTGTCTGGGTTAAAGCCAATCGGTTTTAGGCAGTTGAGGGTTGGACTCTCGATGTAGAGGTGAAGTTGAAGTGTGGTTGTGCACCTCTCTGGCGACTTTTACTCTTTGGGTGTTGGGCAAACGAGGTGAGTTAATGTCACACCCAACATCTGGTAAGGTTTGAAGGAAACTTTTTGAGGTTTCACGCGCGCGCGCACACACATACATACACACGCACACACACATACATACATACACACACACGCGCGCGCACATACACATACACAACAGCTGGTAAGACTTAAAGGAAACTTTTTCAGATGTTGCACTCTGACGCACACACACACACACACACACACACACACACACACACACACACACACACACACAGAACACCTGGTAGGACTTTAAGGAAACTTTTTCAGATGTTACACACACACACACACACACACACACACACACACACACACACACACACACACACACATAAACTTCGCAAAGCCCAGCATAGGAAGAACACAGCGAACAAAAATAAATAACCAAGCAAACAAGTAGATAGATAAAATAAATAAAACATCAGTTAATGTATAGATAAGATAATAGATAGACAAGTAAATAGATAAATGGTAAAATAAGATAGAAATAAGATATTAACTTGTATTCCGCAGTGGTGACCTGTCAGGCCAACGAATCGCAGCAGTCAAGCTGGCTCGTCCGAGCAATTATCATCCATGTACTTGTTTCCGTGTAATGGTTATTGGCCTCTTACACGACATAACCTTCGTGCTGTTGGTGCCTTGGGGGCAGAACAACTCCCCCCCCCCCACACCCACCCAGCCCTTGTTCACAAACTGGAAGCCAAATGGTCATAAGCGAAAATTACTTTTTGGTGTGTGTGTGTGTCTGTCTGTGTGTGTGTGTGTGTGTGTGTGTGTGTGTGTGTGTGTGTGTGTGTCAGCGCGCGTTTTTTCGCGTTAAATTGACAGGCTGGGAGGTCAGAGCCCACCATGTCCCTGTGGTACTACTGGATACCAGCGGAAGAAAGTTACCGAATTTTCTGCCGCGTCATTTGGTCTCGTTCCGCTCTTCAGAACCTTGCAAATCGTGAGTGATATATTCTCCACTGCAACAGGAGAACGTTGAGGCTGTGAGAGAGAGAGAGAGATGAGCGAGGCAAGTGTTGAGCTGAGCTGACGCCACCATGGTCTGGTCTGATCTGGTTTGCTGTGGTCTAGTCTGGTCTGGTCATTTGCATGGCTCCAGTCACGGGAATTTTTTGGCTGGGGCGGGTGTATGACTGTATGATATTTTGCCGAGATTGTGGACTAGGATAAATCAATGAAATTAATAAATATATGGTTTAGCTTATTTAGCATGTTGGCTATTTTTTTCTGTCTGACATTTACCGATTTTATTAAACAGGAGACATCAATATCCCAAAGAGTCAAACTACGCATTATGATAATTTTATTTATTATTTATTTATTTTCACTAAAAAATACACAGTCCACAATGCAAAAAAAATCGAAGACTCGCATCACGTTCACTGCCACAGTTGATTTCTGTAACCCTGAGTCGCCAGACGATTTTATTCAGCTGAGGGGGAGGGTTAATGAGTACACCTATACATGGGACTTTTGTGTGCACGTGGGAGGTGGTGAAGGGTTTGGGTGTAGTGGGGTCGGGTGGGGGTTGTCACGGGAGGTGGTCGAGCGGGCGGGCGCCCAGGCAAGCATGTAGGGATGGGGGATATAAATAAACACGGCTTAAATATGGAGGAGAGCGTCGTCATCGTCATCAACATGATCGTCGTCGTCATCATTGTGAAAAACATCATCATCGTCATCTTCTTGCAGGGCTTTCGTGTCTTATTTTTTCCGTGTCCTCCCTTCACTTCTCTTTGTCCACTTACCCTCACCTCAATCACTGCTTCCTGCCATCCTCCATCCCTCCTTCCCTCTCTTCCCTCCCTTCCTGCCCCCGCCTCCCTGATCACCTTACTTCCCCCAGCCCCTTCTCCTCCTCCCCCCCTTCTTCTCCCTCCTGCCCCGCCCCCAGCTTCTCCTTCCCTTCTCACCCCCTCCCCTTCCCCTCCTCCTGCCCCGCCTCCTGGTTCTGTACCCCTACTCATCCCCCCCTCTGCCCTGCCTCCCCCCTTTCCCCCTCTTCATCTCACCCTCACCTTGATCTTCCTCTTCTTTTTCCCCTTTCCCCCTCTTCTTCCCTTCTCCTCCACCTCACCTTGCTCATCCTCATTTTTTTTTCTTCCACCACTTCCACTATCACTCCCGCCATCTCCATCGTCATCGCCGTCACGGTGGTGCACGGCCGGCGTATATACAACATGACCACCAGCCACCCAAGATGCACCGTGCGCGCTCGCTCGCTGGCGTGAGTTCGCCGCGGACTAGACTACAGCATCGGGTTCATTTTATTCATTCATTTATTTACTCATTTACTTCCTTATTTACTTGTCTATTTATTTACTTGTTTGTGCATTTATTTACTTGTTTATTTGTTTATGGATTGATTCACTTGTTGATTATTTGTCTTCTTGTTTAAGAATTCGTGCTTGAGGGAAGGGGTAGGGATATTTGACGGTGAATGGGAATCAAAGGATAAAAAGAATAATTGGGATGAGTCAAGGAAGGGCGACGTGTAGAGGTCATGGGGATAAGGGAGAGTGGAGGGAGGAGGAGTTGGCTAAGTTAGGGAAGGGCTGTGCATTATGTATGTAGCCTATGGTGGGCTGGCAGCAGCCTTCCCGGTTTCATAATGTGCCAGTAAGCCCTTTTTTATTTTGTTTTATTTATTTTTATTTTTATTTTATTTTTTATGCCTTTCCCTTTTTGGCTACCTCCCTTGTAAAGGGGAAAAAGCCTTGGTATATGTATGTATGTATTTTTATTTTATTTTTTATTTTTTGCAATGAATGAAAAAGGTAAAATTACATCAGATTAAGCACACTTTGTGACGTCATGAATATGTTTTTATCTACACGAAAGATAAAGGTTTGGAAGCCCCACGTGACAGTAGGGTCTGTTTACTCTATCGGTTTACTCTGTCGTTGGAGGTGCCAAGCGGCCATAGCACGCACGCTTGGAAGACGATCATAGTAGGTTTAGGTTTCCGTTGCCGATTATTTTCCCTCTTGGATGCTGTCAGCGGAGGAGGAAGAGTAGAGGTTAGCTGCATTCAGGACGATGGTGATGATTATGGTGATAATGATGATGGCAATTGTGGTCATGATGATGGTGGGGATAAGTGTGGAAATGTTGGTAATTTTGGTGATGGTGGTAATTGTGGTGATAATGGTGGTGGTAATTGTGATAGTGGTGGTGGTGGTGGTGATACTGCGTGTGGGCTCAACTGTTTGTATGTATCAGGTGGTGGTTGTCAATGGGAACGTTCATTGATGCAGCTTCCCCCCACCCACCCTCTCTCTCTCTCTCTCTCTCTCTCTCTCTCTCTCTCTCTCTCTCTCTCTCTCTCTCTCCCCCTCTCTCCCCTCTTCCTCCCCTCTCCTTATCTCTCTCTCCCTCTCTCTTTCTCCCCTCTCTCTCTCTTTCTCCCCTCTCTCTCTCTCTCTCTCTCTTTCTCTTTCCTTGGGGTAATTTCATTCCACCCTATCCCCTTCAGGAAGCTGCCACAGATTTCATGTGTCCAGCGAGCCCATGAAAACTGCTGGGGGGTGCGGGTCTAAAGGGAAGTAGCCTTTGCACGGGGAAGATATCGGCGACTTCTGTTTATTTTTATTTTTTAAGCTCTGAGTTTTCAAAGAGTTGATTATGTTTGTTTGTCTTATCTACCTGTTTGGTTTGTTCACCTATTGTTATTATTACATCCAATATGATGTAACCTTTTGGATAGATTTTAAATGCTCGAAGTGTGTGTGTGTTTATATATATATATATATATATATATATATATATATATACACACACACACACACACACATTATATATATATATATATATATATATATATATATATATGTATATGTATTGTTGATGATGCCACCTGGCCGCCCTGAGTCATCATTCGTTTGAAACCCGATTCTTCTCTCTGTACTCCCGTCGGCGCCTTCTCCCCTTGCCGGGCCGCGTTTATGGATGATGCCTTCCCCGTCCGTGGATAGATGATCGCGTGGTTGGAGTAGGGCGGGGAAATATGAGCCTCCGATGCACTCCGCGGCTCACTTACAGGAAGGAAGGAAGAAAGGAAGGCCGTGTTGTGGTTTGTGGGTGATGGGAAGGGTGAGGACCGAAGGGTGATGGTGGGTGGGTGGTAGCGTCGTGGGAATGTTGAGGTGGTTTAGGGGTTCCCCATTTTGGTTGGGTTTGTTCTTGCTGTTGTTAGGTGATGTGTAATAGACATGTGTTGTCCGTAGGAGACCTGGATGGTTTTTTGTTTTCGTTTGTTTTTGTGAATCTGGAGCCCCACAGTAGCTGGCAGCAGCAGAGGGAAGAATACCTCCTCATTAAGCCAAGGATAACCTACTTTAAGCCCATAGATGTTAGCGTATTTGGGAGTTGTTGTTTTTTGTCATCTTTGTGCTTTGGATTTTTATTGATTTATTATTTATTTATTTATATTATATTATTTTTTATTTAGGTCAACTTCTCGATGACCTAAGTCAGGTTTTCCCCATCACATTAAAGGACCACGTGACCTGGACTTGTGACTAACTGCTCAAAGCACAGGAAATATATAATGAACCTCATAGTAAAACCCACCTGTGTTGAACAAGCTTACACCCTAGGGATCAACAACATGCTATACTTCTTCCATTATCTGGTGACCCATAGGATGTGGCCGGCAAAACCAGCAGCGTTGCCACGTCTATACCATCTCCAAAGAAAACGGGAGAGACCGTTTTCTTTGTATTTGCATGTATGACCGGTATAATTAAAGAGACTGCAAGCGGCCCGAAGACCCGCACTGAGCTTCTCTATGTAATTACCAACCCCACAGAAATTCCTAGTCGGGAGCCGGGGCAACGTCGCCTGACCTGAGATGCCACATCGTTTAACAAGTCTCTTCTTTTCTTTACATGTATAACAATTACTCATATCACCTACCATTTAATGGAAAAATCAATATGCATTTAGAATATGCCATGTTGACATACTCGGGGTAGTGGACAGCTGCCAGTATATGCTAAATGTTTTGATTCAGTACGTGACAACACGGCAGACAATACCTTGTAGGTCACGAGATAATGGAAATAGTATAGTGGTGGTAGTCCCGTCAGAGGGACGTCGGATAGAACTATCTCCCCGTCACCCATCATCAAAAACCTGTCACCTTCATCAGGAGTTGCAGTCCCTGTTTCCTGTTAACAGGTGACATAAACAGACTCGCAACACAGGCTAAGTTTCCCAGAAGATTGTGTAGGAGGGTCGGAGCACAGCTGCCGGCTACTGTGGGGCTTTGGGTTTAGATCACAACTATAACCCTGCAGTTTCATGAACCAAACTGCAAAGCTGCTTTAGGTTGACCCCCCCCCTCTCCACCCCAAAATATCGGGCTGAAGCCTAAAACACACAAGACGAAAACGCTCGTTATTAATAGGTTAATCGCGATGGGCTTTAGGCTACATTTGGCTTAGAGGGGGGGGTATCCTTTCCCCCTCCCCTCTCCTCCGTCCCCTCTCATCCCTTCCCCATTCCTTCCCCTCTCCCTCTCCCCCCCTTCCCTCCCCTCTCCTTCTCGTCTCCCCTCCCCCTCTCCCCTTCCTTCTCCGCTTTCCACTTCCTTCTCCCCTCTCCACTTCCTTCTCCCCTCTCCCTTCCCTCCTCTCTCCCCAGCCCTCTCCCCATCCTTCCCCCCTCTCCCCATCCCTCTCCCCTTCTCTCCATCCCTCTCCCCCTCTCCACCGAACTCCCCCACCCCTGGTGTATCAACAAGCCAAGGGGTAGGTTGTGACCGTCCACACTGGTAGCAGGAAGAGAATGTGACACGTAAGTGAGGCTCGCCTGATGCCCCACTTGGCGTTTTTCCGACGGGTTGTTGACTGTCGTCGCCCAGCTGCACCTGTCACCGTTCTCGGGGCGAGAGAAAGAGTTCGAACCCCCAAGAAACAAAAGAACGAGACCATGAGGGTTTAATTATAACCTCGGGTGCTCCGAATACTCAAAAGCATTTGTAAACAAGATTTTTTTCTTTCTTTTTTGTGTTTGTGTTCCGAATACTTAAAAACGTATAAACAAGAAACCAGGGGACGTTTTCCTGTTTTAAATATATATATATATATACATACATACATACATATATACATATATACATACATACATATACCAAGGCTTTTTCCCCCTTACAAGGGAGGTAGCCAAAAAGGAAAAGGCATAAAATCATTCCCACCCATTCTATCCTTGAATACACTCTACACCCCTCCACCCTCCCTCTTATCTTAGCACCTCCTGGATGACGGGTCATCCCTGCACCTTGTCCACTGCCCTGGGTCAGAAGCAGTGTCGCAAGACACAGCGCATCCACAGCAAGGCCGCTTCATTAAATCGGCGACCCCCCCTCTCCGTCCCCCCATTGCATAAAAGGAGAAGACGGGGTATTGGGTTCTCTCTCGTATGACATTTCAGTTAGTCACCCAGAATATTATTCCTTACAACTAGTATTAAAAATTCTCTCTTAATTACTCCTTTAAGAATTTTCAGCGGAAAAGCGAGACGCAAGGGGCTTCACCCTCGCTCACCACCACCTGTGAAGGTTAGGAGCCCACGCCAGGAGGCGCTGAGTAGCTGCGGCCGGAACTGTCACCTTTGCCCAAGTATCCGCTTATGGGACTGGTGGGGGACAGGTCACAATTAATGCTGGGAATCGGAGAGGAGTGCGGGATTCGAACCCACAATTGAGCGAATGCGAGACCAGCACGTTTTCCATTACGCCACCAAGGGCATGTGGCGGACACCAACACGTGGGTGTCCTACTAGAAGGACGTCAGAGAGGGTCGTCTCCCTGCCGTCCAGCCCCCAAAACCCGTCAATTTCTTCATTTGCATCTGGGGGTGCAACCCCAGGGGGCTGACACTCGGTCTTCGGACTAGGCCCAAGGTCTCTCAAAATCAACTTCGTTTGTATTTCATCCACATTCAACACAAGGAGAGCTCAACCGGTGACTGATCATTTCTTCCTAGTAACAGCCCCACGCTGTAAGAAGGCCTGAGGACCGTTGCCAGCTGTTGTGGGGCTCCGGTCAGCGAAACTGGAAACAATAGTTGATTGATTAGCCATGGATCAGTTTTTTTTTTTTTTTTTTTTTTTTTTTTTTTTTTTTTATCGCACGGTAGCCCAGTGGATACAGTGTTGAACTCATGACCAGGTGGTCGTGAGTTCGATTCCCGGGACCCGATGTGCGCTTCTTGGGTTGGTTCCAGACAGCCTAGACCAGGCGGGGAGGCGACCCAGCCATCGACCTTAAAAAAAAAAAAAAAACCGGTTCACCGCAACTTACGTGGTTTGCCGTACCAGGGGTTTCTCACTTCCCACTTTGTGGAAATGTGATGGTGATTTTTTTAGTGTAGCTGCTGCCGGGTGATTTTATTCAGTTGGGAGATCCCCCTTCCCCCCCGTGCAACGAAGGGGATAATTGGTAGATGTGGTAACGTGATAATTTGGTGGTTGTGAGTGACCATATGGTAGTGGGAGGGGAGTAGGGTGTCGAGTTGAGGTGCACGGTCAGACTGGTCGAAAACTACCTGTAGATGATTCCGATATCCCCCTTCGTTACGATGTTTCTCTATACAGTCTTTCATCTGCCTGACGCCAGGCGATTTTATTCAGATTGACAAAATCTCCTAATGATGGGTGGGGTGCTTATCTTTATTATTATTTTATTTATTTATTTATTATTATTATTTTTTTTCCTTAGTCGTTTTTCAAAGTCTTTGGAATTGAGGGGTTACACACACACACACACACACACACGCACGCACGCACGCACGCACGAGACGAGGAGAATTGCGACCGGGAAGTCATAACATGTATCTTGTGGGAAGGCAGTAGACTTTACATGTGCTCCTGAGGTGGATGGTCTTACCAAGGTTGATCCCCATTAGACAAGGATAGTGTTAACTCACCTCTCTCTCTCTCTCTCTCTCTCTCACACACACACACACACACACACACACACACACACACACACACACACACACACTCCATCATTATCTCTACCCACCCTCCTTCCCTTCTTCCTTCCTTCCCTCTCCTCTTCTTCACTCTGTTTCTTTCTCACCCTGCCTCTTGCTGCCTCTCTCCTCCCACTCTCCCTCCCTCCCTCTCTCCCTCCCTCTCTCCCTCTTCTCTCTCTCCCTCCCTCCCTCCCACTCTCCCTCTCTCCCTCTCTCTTTGTTTCTTCTTGTCCCACGTCGTCTCAATATTTCTCCATTTTCCTCCCTCTCATTGCTTCTCTCCCCATTCCGTCTCCCCATCCCTCCCTCCCTCCCTCCCTCCCTCTCCTTTTCTCCTTGAAGATGAACTTTGCTCTTTTTTTTCTCCCCACAGGACCGCATTTTTCGCTTTGTGCATGTGGAAGTGCACGTAGCCCATGCGGGCGCGTTCGTCAAATCCAGTGACACATTGGTGTGTATGTACGTTGTGTGTGGGTGTGTGGGTGTACGTTGTGTGTGTCTGTATGTGTGTACGTTGTGTGTGTGCGCGCGCGCACGTGAGAGATTCACCACAGCCTTGGATTACGTGTTGGACTCGTGTTCAACATCTATTACTAACCTGGGTGAGAACTTCATAAGTCATATATGTCCCGATCTATGGGTAATGGTGACCTTACACACAGACAAGCTCCTTGCCCACCAGAGTTGGGGTATCGGCTTACAGTACAGCGATGCTGAAATGATCAGCCTTTGGCGAAGCACGAACTCGGATCACTGAAGTAGAGTTCGAGCGCGGTACTACTACACCATCGAACCGGTGTGTGTGTGTGTTTGTGCGCGCGCGTGTGTGGATGGATGGTGGCCCAGGCACGTTCCGTATCTGATCAGACTTCGACTCGCCAATATCGTCAGCGTCTTCCAACGCCGACTTACCGGGTTCGGTCCGTTTCTTGTTCCAGGGGGTGGGGGGAGGAGTCGCATCGACGCGGCTTTCCATGATTCCAGATGAAGATTACTTCAGGTGAATAAAATCGCCTGGCGAGAGCAGGGCGTAAACGAGTGATAACCCTGCCGTTTATGGGTTAAGTTTCTTAAGTGGATTAAGGACTCCCAGATAAGTTCGAATTTACTTCCTAAGGTTGATGATAAAGTCGACAAACGTTAACAAAATTAAAATGTCTAAAGTGCATTGCCATGTCAGGCATTCGGAGTCCACTGCTGGACAAAGGCTCCCAACGTTGTCTACAAGTCGCATGTTGAGAGATAAAACAATAAGCCAATACAAAAAAAAAAATTGTAGCGAAACTAGTCAAGAATAAAACTCGGATTAAGGCTCCAGTCGTTATTCTTCCCACCCACTTCAACTTGTCAGAATGCCTCAACTAAAACAAATTCATATGAATCGTTTGTGCAAAGGAAGCTCTGAAACTGCGTATTGATTCCAGATTGCTGCAGTATGATCGGTATTCCGATCACATGATCCCTCTTGGCTAGAGGTGTACTGATCTTTGCAGAGGCATGCCAATCATGGCGCCGCCTCTAGAACATCTGATCTCTCACACAAGGAAGGAAACCCAGTCATCACGAGGTCCTGCTGAGCCGAAGAACATTTTGAGTTGCAAGACTGGAGGATCTGGTGGCTGATCAGCAAGAGGTCCTGCTATGAGCCAAACCAAAATCTCGTATGAGAGTCTTGGTAGCGAGACTGCTCGTTGAGGTAACGTTAACTTGTTAACGTTGAGGTCCTGCTGTGAGCTGAAGACAATTTTGAGTTGCTAACCAAACCAAAATTTGTGAGTCTTGGTGGCGAAGTGGTTTGTTGAGGTAATGTTAACTTGTTAAGTTGAGGTCCTGCTGTGAGCCTGAAGAAAATTTCGAGTTGCTAGCCACACCAAAATTCCATAGTCATCGAGACGAAGTGGTTCGTTGAGGTAATGTTAACATGTCCAACTTGAGGTCCTGCTGAACCGAAGAAAATTTCGAGTTGCTGGCCAAACCAAAATTCCTTAAAGAGAGTCATCGAGGCGAAGAGGGTCTTGATGGTGAAGAAGTTCGTTGAGGTAATGTTGACTTAAGTTGAGGTCCTGTTGAACCGAAGAAAATTTTGAGTTGCTAGCCAAAACAAAATTTGTTAAAGATAGTTTTGGTGGCGAAGAGATTAATTGAGGTAAGTTGAAGCACTGCTGTGAGCCGAATAATATTTTGAATTGCTGGCAAATCCAAAATTTCTTATTGGGGAAGAGGTTCGTTGGGGGTAATATTTTTTTTTCTTCTAACTCGAGGCTATTTAGAAAAAAAAACTCGAGGCTGTTGAAAAAAATCGTCAGGCGTTAGCCAAACTAAAATCTTCCTAAACGGGTTTAAATGAGACAAGGCTCTTAAGTGTGAGATCTGCCCAAAGCTTAATAAATTTGTGG
>NC_134786.1:59398826-59403826 GCF_046742065.1 Oratosquilla oratoria
TGAAACAGCCACATGATAAAAGCGAACTTGAGACGTTAAGACCTTCAATGTATTACATCTTCAGATGATGTAATACACGAAATCTCTCACCGTCTCAACTCAGCTCTGCTCCTGTGTTTTTTTCATAGTCATTCCAGAGTGAGGTGAAGTTTACATACATACATATATACATATATATATATATATGTATATATATATATATATATATATATATGAATTTGTATACATCAGCATATACAGTACACCTCTTTGTGACTCATCGTATAGAATGTACTTGCCAATTAACTATCTAATTCTGGCTAACACCAGGCGAATTTATTCAGGTTGGAGGATCTGCATCTAAAAAAAAAAAAAAAAAGACGCCGGTTGAACGATGATCCATCTTGTTATCGGGTCCAAATGGAAATTGACGCAATAATGATAAAACCGAGTATAAGCGTTGTACAACTTTCACATCTTGCCGAGTTACAACTCGATTTCATAGACTGGGACGAAGAAGCCTCCTTTGTCAGGATTCAGGAACTCTTTTGCATCAATGATCGGATCCTTTATATCAAATCGTCTTAAACGACTCGCATGTACATATACATATGTATTCATGAATTGTGTATATACATGTGATGATGTACATAAACGCGTGTAATCATTTACCTTTGATATACAGGAAACGAGCTAAACTCATGGATTCCCGTCTCTATCTACATGCCAAGGAACTCTTCCCCTTAATAAAAGAGATAGTCAACCAAGGCACCTAACCAATCTCATCCGCCACCCTTTCCTCCCTCTCATCTTAGCTCCTTGTGGATGTGTGGTCATACCACATTCTCATACCAAGTCAATAGCTTTTAGCTTGGATTCCATCAACTTTTGATATATTCCATGGGGTGCGTCTATATAGAAAACTATGTTTCTTGATGTCCTTTTGATATGTGGGCTTTATATTTGTTCCCACGACCTCGTGGCTCTATCCTGTCACAGAACAAGAGATCTTCTCTGTCAGTTTTATCTTTTTCCTTTAATAACCTGAACACTACCGTCGTCTCCTCTTTCTTTTTTTTTTCTTTCAGTGACGGCAGGCCAAATGTTTTTAGTCTACCCTCGTATATTTTATCTGCAAGACTGGGAAACAACATGACAGCTGTTCTTTATCAATCTTGTTTATAAATTCTACTCGATGCGGAAACCATAACACTGCTGCATATTCTGGTCTAGGTCGACTCAGGCTTTTGTGATGTTTGTTTTTGTAATTTTTTTTGGTCCATTTAACCAATATGGCCGCTATTCTTTGTCTTTTTTTTTCATTTTTGCTGATACCTTTTACTTAGTGCGGAGAGGCTTCTGTATTTTTTTTTGGTAATGTTTTCTTACATTTAACCAAAACGGCCGCTGTTCTTTTTTTTCCTGTTTTCGGAATATTTTCGTTTATGTAGTGGAAAGACACTTTTATTCTTAATCAAAATTCTGTCCGTTTCAGAGAAGATATGACTGTCAGGTGACATGGAGTGCTTGACGGACACTCCTGGATCTCTCTCTCTCTCTCTCTCTCTCTCTCTCTCTCTCTCTCTCTCTCTCTCTCTCTCTCTCTCTCTCTCTCTCTCTCTCTTTTTCTCTTAATAAAAAAATTCTCATTCAGTAATTCATTGATGGCCTCTCCAAACTTTTATCTATTTTCAATATCTTAAATTTTCTGGTGTCAAATTTTCATTATCTTAAATTTTCTGGTGTCAAATTTAATATTTACATTCATGTGTATGTAAATATAAAACGAAATGGATAAATTCAAGTTTATCTAAAAACAAACGGTTGACCTTGTGCTGGAAATTGACAAAGGTTGGCAGTTTTACACGAAGTGTATCATAAAAGACAAAGAACAAAGTTACATTGAGGATATAGATAGGATATCTATTGCCTACATAGACAAGTACAGAAATCATAAAGTGAGCATAAATTCAAATACACACACACACACAGATATGCATGCACGCACAAACCCAAACAGACAAGAGACAGAGACAGATACGGATAGAGACAGAGTCACGTACACGCACACCCACGCATACACACACGCGCGCATACATACATACACACACAAACAAGAGTGCACACACACACACACACACACACACATACACACACACATACATACACGCGCGCGCAAACATACATACATAAACACGCAAACAAGCGCACACACACACACACACACACACACACACACACACACACATACACACACACATACACACACATACCTAATATATCGACATAATGTAAGACTCTTCCATAGTTCGTCATCGAAGAAAACAGCTCGAGGATATCCTCGCCTCCTACGAGAGGAGCATTAGGCTTTAGGAGGAGGAGGAGGAGGAGGAGGAGGAAGAGGAGGAAGAACAGTAGGTGGAGGAAGAGGAGGAAGAGTAGGAAGGGGAGAATGAAGAGGAAGAAAAGGAAGGCCAGAAGGAAGAAAAGGATAATGAAGAGGAAGAGGAGGAGGAGGAAGGGGAGGAAGGGAAGGAAGAGGAGGAATAGGGGAAAGGGAAGGAAGACGAGGAAGAGGAAGAGGAAAGAAAAGAGGAAGAGGAGAAAGAGGAAGAGGAGGAAGAAAAGGAAGAGGAAGAGGCGAAATCTTTGGTTATATCAAAGCATCTTCCAATCTCATCGCCCTAGTCACGGGTTCGAATCCCGCACTCCTATCCGATTCTTAGTTTCAGTGACAAACCTACCCCAGCATTCCCCAAAGCATCAAATAGGTCAAAGGTGACGGCTTCGGCCGCAGCTACTCAGCGCCTCCTGGCGTATGCTCCTCACCTAACACATCACACTTTGGCTGTAACTCCTCTTTAACACAGAGTGTTAGGCTTTAACCAGTGGACGAGGTACATGTTGGAAACTTGGCCCGTAAGCACATCGGGTCTACTTACTAGATTAGAATTCGCGCTCAAAATATACAGAGTTTTAGGCAACTAAGTAATGAAATTAACTCCCAATGTACGGAGGTCTAGATAACTAAGTTACCGAGATAATTAATTTACCAAGATAACTAAGTTATGTGTATCACTAAGTTACCAAGATAACTAAGTTACCCAAATAATTAAGTTACCTATATAAGGGGGTTTCTGATAATCTTATAGAATTACACGTTCATGATCAATTAATCATTCTGTAGCTTAGGATTCTCTTGTTAGAAATCCGCAACCCCAAAATAACCGGCCACGGTCACTAGGTTGACCCAGAGGTCACTCAAGAAGGAGGTAGGCGAACATTAGAGTGGTCTGAATGAGTCTGTGTAGGAAATATAAGGCTCGTTTCACACGTATCGACTTTTCGCCGGGCGACGTCCACGACACGACGTCGTGGTCTCAAATAACCACGGATGTTTATGGACACTTTCTCACGTGGTCATGGTCGTGGCGTGTGAAAGCGTCCATAGACACCTATGGTTACTTGAGAGCACGACTTTGTGCCGTGGACGGCGCCCGGCGAAAAGTCGATACGTGTGAAAGGAGCCTAAGACATTGTGTCTTTTGTATATTGACTGCATTAGTATCGTTTTATTTATCGTCATGTTCCTTGGGAGTGCTTTCTCATCTGAGCTTTTATTAGAGAGTAACTGACTTAAGATTAATTTTCTTAGGAGAATGTTTTGTAGTAAATATGTTTTTGTTTACTTTTGATTGTTTACCTGCTTATATTCGTCTGTTGTTTCTTTGTGTGTGTGTGTGCGTGTGTGTGTGTGTGTGTGTGTGTGTGTGTGTGTGTGTGTGTGTGTGTGTGTGTGTGTGTGTGTGTGTGTGTGTGTGTTTGTATGGATGTATTGAAAGGTAAAGGAATCTGACACAAAATACTGTTATGTCAACATCCCCTAAAAATCCTCAAAAACACTGCTCACCCGTGACAACCGCAAAAATATAAAATAAAGACAAATAAATAGACAAATAAAATAACCAGAATGATAATAATGACAATGGTAATAGATGAATAACTAAAATAAAAGCAGAACAAAATACTTGGCCTCGAATATAAAACACACACGACAGTCATTTCAAACACAAGAAACTTAGTGGGAAAAGTAAATGATAAACTTGAAAGCGTACCTGGAATGAGCAAGCACAAGCTTCTGACAAAAGAAAGATAAACTCATCACAAGCAGCTACCAAGAACCACAGTAATCTATGTTTCCACTGTGGGGTTTCTTACAATTAAGAATAAAAAAAAAAAATCTGAACTAAGTCTTAGATATTCAGATCTACTTCAGAGCAAGACGAAAGTAGTCTAAAGTTATTTCTCACTTATAATACTATTCATCAAAATAATAAAAGATATATTGTCTTAAAAATTGCCTCTGACACAACAGTGGGCAGGATACAGAGATGACCCGTCATCCACGAGGAGCTAAGATGAGAGGAAGGAAGGGTGGTGGATGGGGGTGGAATAGGTGGGAGTGGGTATTTGCCTTTTGACTTGGTTACCTCCCTTGTAAGGGGGAAAACCCCTGGTGTATACATATATATATATATATATATACATATATTTTGAAAATTGGTAAAGGTCCACATTTCCGGGGAATCAAGGTCATCGGTGATCTAAACTTGTTACTGCCAGGCGAGGTCTCTTATCCCTGGCACTCACCACTTGTTATAATCGCCTTTCCTTTGAACAGGGAGATTGTTTCCAACTGAATATTTAACGAGAAAACTACCTGTACTTATTATGAGAAAAATTTTCTTCAATCAAGATCTCGTCTTTTCGTTGAAGAATATTTAACTCAACTTGCTCTGCCTGTATTCTAATTTGATTGTTGACAGACGATTTTTTCAGCTTAAGAGGGATCTCTGGGGGCTTTATGGAAAAAAAAAGAGTCTTTGCAAACCTGTTCCTCTCTCCTGCTTCACTTCTCCTGCGAAATGTATTTGCATGGAAGGTAATTTAGGAGTCAAAGCTGCCTCAAGGGGAGAGTAAAATTGATATTGACTATAACCACTCTCAACCTTCAGGGAGTC
>NC_134786.1:59413826-59416326 GCF_046742065.1 Oratosquilla oratoria
AGATGTGAATTCCAATATGGATCAGTTAAACTTATGTATTGAAGATAATTAAATCCTATGGTAAAGGACTGATGCTGTGTGTGTTCATCATGAATTTTTACAAGCTAAACATATGCAAACGTTCGAATATACAGTTTCTCGCAAATTACATGCATACCGAAATTGTTATGTCAAGTCTGGTTGATAATTAGGATTCGCTAGAAGCAGAAATGAAACGTTTTACTAAACGTTCAGGTTTATATCAAGTTAGTTTATGTGTTATATTCGGATATCAAAGGAAGTTGTCACACACATCTAATGTAAACATGTTTGTATAGGAGATAGGACATATGATTAATGTACATCGGTCTTTGATGTGAGGAAAGCAACGGGGATCAGATTTAGGTTTAAGAAGGAAATATGCAAGAACTGCTTTACCAATAGACTGATTAACGAATGGAATAGACTTAGTAATTATGTAGTGAGCGCTGAAAATATCGGTTGTATTAAAAAAAGGTTTGACAGATTTATGGGTGAGTATGGCAGGTTTTAATGAACTATGGAACTGCCTAGTGTAGGCCTTATGGTCGCTTGCAGCCTCCTTTATTCTTAAGTTCTTTTGTATATATGGAATATGAGCCTTATATTACGAGGTATGTATGTATTTACATGTGAAATTTACCAAGCAATTCTATTCGATTTTGAAAGGCCAGTTGACAATGGGTTGATAATGCGTAATATACTACTTTCTGGTATATATATGTATATATCTTGTATTTGATATTGTCACTTATAACTTAAAAGGACGACGGATATTCTGATATATTTCTTCTTGTTGCTACCAGGTCATGTCAGGTTAGGTTAGGTTAGGTTATATTAGGTAAAGTCAGGTTAGGTTAAGTCAGGTTACATTAGGTCAGATTGGGTTAGGTAAGGTAAGGTTAGGTTAGAAAGTCAGGTTAGTTTATGTGTTTGGTCAAGTTAGGTCAGACCAGACCAGGTTAGGTTAGGTTAGGTTAAATTAGGTTAGGTTAAATTAGGTTAGGTTAAATCAGGTTAGGTTAAGTCAGGTTACATTAGGTCAGGTAATGTTAGGTTGGGTAAGGTTAGGTTAAATCAGGTCATGTTATTTTGTGTTTGGTCAAGTTAGGTCAGGCCAGATTAGGTCAGGTTAGGTTAGGTCAGGTGAGGTTAGGTTGGCTTAGGTCAGATAAGATCAGAGTTAACTAATATTGTCTGGCAAGTACCTAGCCTGTTACCTCCGTAAGTTTTTTTTTTTTCTTTCTTTTTTGAGCTCATCTCAGATGCATATGTCAATCAGGGTCGGATTGGATCACACTTCACAAGACGCAGACCCAAGTTCGAATCCAGAAACTCCCGGTTCAATTCACCACTCCCGGGAAGCACATAGGGATAAGGTGGCAGCCTCACCACTTCAGCGCCTACTGGTGTAAGATTCCCATCCCTTTTTTTAATAACGCAGAGTGATATTGACTCCCGTGACGTGTCCCTGAGATTTATTGAATGCGACTCTCTCGATACCGGAGACAATTTACCCTATGCAGATGACAGCTACCGGTAGCAGTTACAGGCAGGAGTTACCGGCAGCAGCTACCGGCAGCAGCTACCGGTAGTAACTACCACCGGCCCTGTCTCTAGCAAACGCGCGAAGAGCATGTGGAGCGTGGGTTTGCCTACTGAGCATAATGTCTGCCTGGTTTGCATCCGCTCGGGGTAATTGTGTTAAACATATGTAAATATGTTTGGTCGCACGATGTTCCACAAACACATGAGTCGAACGCAGATGTCACGTTTATGAAGGTTTCGTGTTGAGCACGCGTGCTGAGCATGTGTGCTGAGCATATTTATTGAGCATACGTACTAAGCATATGTGTAGCCTATATCATACTTATTGAGTGTATGTACTGAGCATATATACCATATTTATTGAGCGTACGTACTGAGCGTATGTGTAGAACATACTTATTGAACATATGTGTAGATCATACTTATTGAGCATACATAATGAGTATATGTGTAGAGCAAACATATTGAGCATATGTATTGAGCATGTGTGTAGAGCATACTTATTGAGCATACGCACTGAGCATATATGTAGATCATACTTATTGAGCACACATACTGAGCATATATGTAGATCATACTGATTGCGTATATGTACTGAGCATATGTGTAGAACATACTTAGTGAGCATATGTATTGAGCATGTGTGTAGAGCATACTTATTGAGCATACGTACTGAACATATATGTAGATCATACTTATTGAGCATACGTACTGAGCATATATGTAGATCATACTTATTGCGTATATGTACTGAGCATATGTGTAGAGCATACTTTGTGAGCATACCTACTAAGCATGTGTGTAGAATAATCAAACGTGTATGAATAATCTTTTCAATTATACGAGATGAAATAAAAAAAATCAGTCATAGATGATCAGAGCATAGGTGATCAGAGCATAACGACAATAGAGACTATACTGCTGTAGTCTCAAA
>NC_134786.1:59423826-59431326 GCF_046742065.1 Oratosquilla oratoria
AAATAATTACGCATTCACTTGCCAGTTAGGGATTACATGGCCAGTCTCGACTTGATGGAAGGTTTTAATGGGTTTTTAATGACGTATTCATAAAAAAATATGAATATGTATATTGCATATTATATATATATATATATATATATATATATATATATATATATATATATATATATATACAGCTCCATCGCTACTCGCCTTAACCCACTCTACCACAGATCATCAGTGGTTGAGTGGGTTAAGGCGAGTGGTGATGTGAGCCTCTTGGCTCCAGAGCAGCAGGTTCGAGTCCTCTGAGCGACGGTCATAAAAATGATCTGATTGATGTCGCTGTTCACTAGCGAATTTCTGATATATATATATATATATATATATATATATATATATATATATATATATATATATATATATGTAATAAAAACACTAGGAGCGTGTGTTCACAAATGCGTATGTAACCACTAGGAAAAGTAACCTAACATAGCAGATCACTTTCGTATAATTACATCTTCACTGAAGATGTAATTATACGAAAGCGCTCTGCTTTGTTAGTTTACTTTTCCTAGTGGTTACTTACGCATATATATATATACATATATATATATATATATATATATATATATATATATATATATACATATGTGTGTGTGTGTGTGTGTGTGTGTGTGTGTGTGTGTGTGTGTGTGTGTGTGTGTGTGTGTGTGTGTGTGAGTGTGTGTGTGTGTACGCAAACGATAGGTGGTTTGGTAGCAAATTATAGATGTATGTTTATATTCATGTATGCATACATACAAACACACGTTACATAATATACATACGTTAAATACATACGTACAATGCATACGTTACATAATAAATGTGTTGGCACGAAGAGGAGGACCACAAAAGAACGACTGAAAATCTCTATGGTTATCATCTTTTACCCCCCCCCCTTCTCCCATGCCATGCCAGCCAAGTGTATTATTCCAATTAAGCCTTCGTTACTAAAGTCTGTATTTCCAATACCAATTACACCCAGTGACTCAATGAACTGTTGGGGTTAAACCCACGTCTTCCGCCTCCCCTCCTATCCTAGTCTCCTTTTAATTCCAATTAAGTTAATGACGATCAAACTTGGACTTGGCGAGGTTGGGTTAAAGTCAAAGGTCAGTATGTGTCTCTGGGTGTTGGTGCAATTCTTCCTCCGGTGTCATCTCGACACCAAGAGATTACGCCAACAGTGCTTCTTGGCTTGACTTTTGACTACTTGGACTTTTTTTCTTACTGTCGTCGGACGATTTAATTCAGCCGAAGGGTGTTGGAAAGATCAAGTTACCCATTTCTACATATTCTTCTATTCTTTGTACTTCCTAACTGACTTTTACATTCTACTTTGTCACCAAATGACATCATACATTTGGAGATACTTTATTTCTGATTAGTTTATCTGACCTTTGTTATAATTTTTAATTAATTTCATTCTAACTTCTGATTTTGTCATTCCGAGTTCTGCGTCTTCAGTATTTGTCTGTGACCATAGCTTATCGTCCCGCTGAGAGATTACCGTAATGTGTCACCAGTCCCGATATAACTTGTTCCTTCACACCTTTCTTATCTCTGGGACCCGTATTTCTGAGTGTGGGCTTCTCTGTTTTATGCAATTCAATAGGGAGTAAACTCGTTAAAAAATAAAAGAGTTGTAATGTCCCGCTCAGCCGGGGTACACTGACCTCTGCCATGCATGTTGCACCCTCCACCCCGGCGACACACTTTCTAGGTTTTATTTTGCTCAAGGACAGAAGACTTTAGTCAGCTGTGGTGCGGACTCTGTCTCGAATGGGCCCTTAATCGACCGTGACCCCAAATGAAGCCGAAGCTCGCCTGTGTGTTTAGATAATAAGAGCACAAGAGCATAAGAATGAAGAAGACTGCAAGAGGCCATAAGGCCTACACTAGGCAGTTTCTTGTCCATTACCTCCTGTCATACTCATCCATAAAGTTGTCTAACTTTTTCTTAAAACAACCGATAGTTTCAGCGCTTACTACATTGTTACTAAGTCTATTCCATTCATTGACCACTCCATTGGTAAACCAATTCTTGTCCATTTCCTTCTTTAGATAGAAGAAAGACTAACACACATCGCCGTTTTGAAAGTTTTATGCTTTCGGGGGGGGGGATGAGATGCACCTCACTTTTTACACTTCGAGATGAGAAGGGGAGACCCTTACTATAGTGTCATGCAGGTCATAAGTTTAGGGTGCCAACAATGCTTCACATGGCTAGGTCAAAGGTCACAAGTTACCAGACTACTGGCACGCACCAACTGGTACCGCCTCCACAATCTATATCTTACTCTCCTCTTCCTCCTCCCCCTCTCCTTCCCCCTCCCCGAGCCCTTCCTCACTCCCCCTCCCCCCTCTCCCCGCCCTTCGTTGTCCTGACGTGACCGCCCTGTCGCAGACGCCCTCAGACTCAAGAGAGCCTTGAAAGGCTTTGTGTGTCCCTCTTTGTTCCTCTCACCTTCCTCCTCCACAGTTCATCATCTTCTTCCTAACTTCCTTCCTCACTTCCTTCCCTTTTCATCTGAACTCCGAGACCCTCCCTTTCTTCTCTCCCTCTGCACCTCCCCTCCCTTCTCTTACATCCTTTCCCATCCCCTCCACCTTTCCTCCATAATCATAAAATTCAGTCTGACTAAAAATCTCACTCTCTCACTCCCACTCCCCCTCCGTGCCTTTTCTACGAATACAGATCCCTCCATATTTCACGCCTAACCTCGCTTCCCCCTTCCAACATTTCTTCCTTCTCCTCCTCCTCCTCCTCCTCCTCTTCCTCCTCCCCTCTCTCTCGTAACTCATCTAAACCATCCCATCCCATCCCTTTACTTCTGTTGCTTGGGAACAACTTATCACCTCGGAAGGACCATTTGGTCTGAGCATTCTTTGCATCCTCCCCCCCCTTCCTCCTCTCCCTTCATGACCTACTCTGCCCTCTTCTTCTCCACCCTTTCGCAGTGGCACTATCCTCCATACACCCACCTTCCCCTCCATGGAGACTGACACATAACGATCTCGGCAACTCCTCCTCCATGTACGCTCCTCACGGTTTCTCTTCTTCCTCAGTTCCCTTCTCTCACGTCCTTTACCCTTTTCTTATCCATTTACCTCAACCCCAATCCCCTCCAGCCTTCTCTTCCCCTCTTTTATCAGCTTTATTCGCCTAACATCCTCACTTTCTAGATTTTCCATTTTCCATTTTTCTTGTGCCCTCGTTTTCCCTCCAGCTCAGACTCTTCCGGAAATTTCGATCTCCGAGATTCTTCTGCAAATTTCGACCTCGAAGAATTTTCAGCAAATTTCGATCCCCCGGTAGCTTCGTCGAGGTCCTTTCTCCTCTCCCCGTCCTGCCAATCAGCTGCCTTCTATTCTAAGCCCTGCACACCTCCATCGCCCTCCACGCAAGACCATTTGACTCCATACGAACCGTCTTCCTCCACGCCGGATTTCCTCCTCCTCCTCCTCCTCTTCCTGCCTCCACAGAATCTTCCTTTCTTTCTTTCCCTCGGCCGTCGCTCCACTGGTGAGGGAGTTGCTTGAGGCCGAAGAAGCGTGAAAGCCCGTAAGCAGATTTTCTTCCGAATCTATTTGGAAATGAGGTCATTTGGGGCCTCAGAGAGCCCCCCAAAAGGGTTTTATTACTCTTCAAGAAATTTTGAGATGCCGTGGGTACGTGGCTTATAAGCTCCGGGGATTTCGTAAACATCCATACAACCCCATTTTCACTCATACGCGAATCAGGTATATACGCGTGTGTACGCGCGTTCTGGCATACTGAGTATCGTATAATAGAGCAAGTGCGTTCACTTACGAACAAGTGGCTGATTTACGTTCACTCGTTCGAACTCAGTCTTCCACAAAACGTCGAACTATCACGCATGCGTATATGGATGGTTGGAGCCACGCAACGGCTGTACTGTGGATGGTGGTGTTGTTGATGTTGGTGCTATTGATGGTGTTGATGATGATGAGCGTGGTGATGGTCGTGTTGGTGTTGAGGGTAATCGTGTTGGTGGTAATAGTGTTGAAGATGGTGTCGATAACGGTACGGTTGTTGTTGTTGTTAATGGTGTTGGTGGAGGTGGTGGTGATGTTGTTATTGGTAGTAGTGCTGATGGTGGTGATAGTGATAGTGTTGACGGTGGTGTTGGAGGTGTGAGTAGTGCAAATCTATTAGCTTATAACTGGAGTACAACCACTGGCATATATATATATATATACTTGCTGTGACTTGCGACACTACCTCTGACCCAGGGCAGTGGACAAGGTGCTGGGATGACCCGTCATCCAAGAGGTGCTAAGATAAGAGGGAGGGTGGAGGGGAGTGGAGTGTATTTAGGGATGGAATGAGTGGGAATGATTTTATGCCTTTTTCTTTTTGGCTACCTCCCTTGAAAGGGGGAAAAGGCCTTGGTATATGTATGTATGTATGCATGTATATATGTATATATATATATATATATATATATGTATGTATATATATACACACACCTAGTTCCTAGTACTGTATGCGTTAAACATGGAGTTCAAAGGGATTGTTTTGCTTTTAATCAAGGAAAAATATGGTATGGTATAATAACATTTTGACTTAATATGATAACACTCAACTAAATGAATGCATACACACATGCATATCTGCTTTATTTTCCACACATGTACATACACGTACGGGAGCGAGCGAGAGAGAGGGAGAGGTAGAGAGAGAGAGAGAGAGAGAGAGAGAGAGAGAGAGAGAGAGAGAGAGAGAGAGAGAGAGAGAGAGAGAGAGAGAGAGAGAGAGGTAGAGAGAGAGAGAGAGAGAGGTAGAGAGAGAGAGAGAGAGAGAGAGAGAGAGAGAGAGAGAGAGAGAGAGAGAGAGAGAGAGAGAGAGAGAGAGAGAGAGAGAGAGAGAGAGAGAGAGAGAGAGAGAGAGAGAGAGGGAGAGGGACAGAGAGAGTGAGAGGGACAGAGAGAGAGAGAGACAGAGAGAGAGAGAGAGACAGGTAGAGAGAGGGAGGGATAGAGAGAGACAGACAGAAAGAGGTATATACATATATAAAAATATATATATATATAATATATATATATATATAGAGAGAGAGAGAGAGAGAGAGAGAACGACATACACTTACCCACCCCAGCGTATGCCATACAAAACCAACCTTACTATGAAGAATAAAATGTAAGAGCTGAAAGAGCGAGTCCATTAATTAACTCGTTTGTGGTCATACCACACTCTGGGATTTTTATTTTTTCAACGTAGGCGACTTTAATCAATTGAGGGGGACCTTGTGCATGTATGGGGTAGGATTTCCTTGAGTATTTCATTTGTGACCACGTCAAGCTTTTCAAATTATTTTCTGGCTAATGCTAGGCGGATTTGTTAAACCTTGGATAAGGGGGACTTCCTAGTTCTCTGTGTAAGGAATGTCTGGAAAAAGCAAGTCTCATTATTTGGAAATAAAGTTCCGAAATTTTGAAAAAATTGGGGTATATGGAACAAGCGTTATGGTCATTTTCTTAAATGTATTTTCGTTTCGAATTTTGGAGGTTTTTGGATTTTGGAAATACTAAGAAAAATTATTATTAATTTGAATTTAATTGTTCTTAGTTCTTCTCCATTCACGGTATCCACGGGGACTTTATTCATATACTGAATACCCAGGGGACCTCTTAAGACGTTATCATATTGGGCTATTTTTCCTTCGACTTTTTCCTCCAGCAGATCAAATGATATTCTACGTAAATTGTCGATAAATTCTACGGCGGAAAAAGTGTTGGAGGTTGGCGATATCGCCGATAAATTAAGTTGTTGGTGGAAAAATAGCCCAGTGTGATAACGCGTGGTTGCGTGGAGACCGACAGCAAAGTGTTCCTTCACGTTCCTTCCGCACAATTCTGGCTTCGTGACACCTTCCAGGCACCAAGGGGATTCGCTGGTTTTCGCGTATTTTTGGGTCCCCCGCGCGAGGCTAATTCGGTCACGGCGCGTGTTTTCCATGTCGTTCTCATCAAGCAGGCTATTTCGCTCCCTTGGACGCTGGAGATGTGTGTGATGTCTGGGGTCGTTTTCGTCCTCCTGGAGCAATTTTTTGAAAAGAGTAATTCATATACATACATATATATGTATACACACACACACACACACACACACACACACACAGTTGGTAGAACGATGAACTACTAGCATGGTGGTGCGCGTAGTGCTTGGTTCGAATCCTGCCCAGGGCCGAAATTAATTTCGGTACAGCTGCGCTTCGGGTCGTTACTCTGACTCTCGTGGGCGGGGAGTTGGGGGTGTGTGTGTGTGAAAGGTCATAGCATTACCCATAGATCGGACCTACGAGCTCTGAGCTCTCTTCCAGGAGGGAAATAGCTGTCGATCACGAGTCGAACACGTGATCCAAAAGACCAAGTGAATACACATATATATATATATATATATATATATATATATATATATATATATATATGAAAAATTATAGTAATTTCAAACGGGTCGGGGGGGGGGGTGAGATGTAGCCCAGTGGATATCTTGCCGAACTAATGGGTAGGTGGTCGTGAATTCGACTCCCTGGGCTAGCTGCGTGTTATGTCGCGTTGGTTTCCAACAGCCCTGGCCAGAGGTTTGCCGCAACTGATGGGGGCTTGAGTTACCAGGGGTTTTTCACTTTCCACGTCGTGAAAATGGGAAGGTGATTATTTGTTTTATTTATTTATTACATTTTATTATTATTATTTTTAGAACGGTACTGGTGACTATGTAGTTTCTATCATTTCCATATCAATGTGCTAAACGTGCCAAAGAATGAAAAACTTTGAATGTATGTAGTGAGGGTACTTAGCACCATTTTCCTTATCCCACTATAAATGGAATAGACTTAGTAACCTTGTAGCGAGCGCTGAAACAATTTGTTGTTTAAAAAAAATATCAGATAACTTTATGGATCGGGATGGTAGGTGGTAAGGGACATGGAACTGCCTAGTGTAGGCCTTATGGTCTCTTCCAGTCTCCTCCGTTCTTATGTTCCTATAACTGTTCTTGATAACCCAGTTTTCATAGTTTTATTCTCCCTAGTGACAGGTCATTTTAGAGGATTTAGAGAGTGATTTTAGAGAATCTTATCTTAGAGGGATATCTAGACGCCAAAGGGCCTCTGGCAACTAGAGGGTGTAGTCTATTCGATAACACCCGCGCACGTAAGCCCCGCCCCCTTATCTCACCGACGCAGGTGATTGGTTGCTCATTTGCACGAGAATAGCGCCGAAATCACATTAATCTTCGCTTATGAATTCATGACACTCTGCGAGTTTTTCTTACTCTGATATTTCCATCGTCCTCTTAGCCACACCAACGACTTTATTTTTTCTTCTTTTTTTTCCTCTTATGGCTGTCATATAAGATCATTTCGCTCTGGAGAGTCACCACAGCGAACAGATGACGCTCTTTGAGTATTTTGTTCTGGCTAACTACAAATATATATATATATA
>NC_134786.1:59446326-59448826 GCF_046742065.1 Oratosquilla oratoria
AAAAAGTTGCAGACGAGTCTGGCTGAGACAACATAAAGGGTTAGAAATGTAAGAAAACAATCGTTAAACCCCAGTCAGAGAAATACACGGAGTTAGTTAACCAATGAAACCTTAATCCCCTTAGTCCTGTAACCCTCACTCTCCTTTTAACTGAACAAGATTATCTTAAGTTATCCTAGAAATTATATAAACTTCGTATTAATCCCTTTAGCGGTTAACCCTCCCTCCCCCCTTAAATGAACAAGATTATCTGAAGTTAACCTTAATAAAATGTATAAACTTTATCTTCACCTCTTTAGTGGTTAACCCACCTCCTCCCCTTAACTGATAAAGATTATCTGAAGTTAACCTTAAAATAGTATTTAAACTTCATCGTTCCAAGCCGAATAATATCATCTAATCTTGACCTAATCTGACCCGTAGATCAGGTCACACAACCAAACAAAAGGTGGAGGGAAGTCTACGCCAGGAGGCGCTGAGTAACTACGGCCGAAGTCGACACCTTTGTCCTATGATACACTTTAGGGACTGGTGGGGAAGGTCAGAGTAACTCCTGGGAATCGGAGAGTAGTGCGGGATTCGAACCACCATACGGGAGGAAGAGGAGAGACATAGTAAAAAGAGAAAATTCCAAGATATGTCGGCAGATAAAAGGGACGGCGTCATACACGAAGAAGAAGAAGAAGAAGAAGAAGAAGAAGAAGAAGAAGAAGAAGAAGAAGAAGAAGAAGAAGAAGAAGAAGAAGAAGAAGAAGAAGAAGAAGAAGAAGAAGAAGAAGAAGAAGAAGAAGAACAAGAAGAAGAAGAAGAAGAAGAAGAAGAAGAAGAAGAAGAAGAAGAAGAAGAAGAAAAAGTTGATGAAGAAGAAGGAGTAGAAAAAGAACAAGAAGACGAAGAAGAGGAAGAGGTAAAGGAAGGGGAAGAAGAAGAACAACAACAACAAGGCAAAGAAGATGAAAAGGAAGAAGAAGAAGAAAAAAAAAATACATCTGTACGGAGGACACAAAATCCCTGGACAAAACTTGGATCTTATGCATCCCTGTTGTCCATGGCTGATCCAGACCAAGCGGGACATTTTCCCACGTCCTCCGGACACTTTCTCTCCAGCTGATGGTCTTCCTTCTTGGAAAAAGTTTTTTATTTCCAAAGAGGGCTCGGCTCAGAAAAATCTCCTTGGCAATTTTTTTTTTTTCGTAATTCGCCTATTGGCGTCCACTTTCTACCAGGTTCAGGCAGCTCGATACTAGTTATGAGGCGCTGTTCTATGCTGTAAACATTAGCATTGTACAATGCTATAATGAGTTACAATGATAAATCATTTGGATTAACAAAATATTTTTGATCCATCACAAGGTCAGATAAAAAAAGAAAAAGAAAGGATAAAAAAAGAGATAAAAAACAAATGAAAAAAGAAAATAGAAAAAAGACAAAAATAAAAAAGAAAATATAAGAAAGAAAAAACAGAGAGACATAAATGAATGGAAAAAGAAAAAGATAAAAGAAAAAAAATCAACATTGAAACAAACAAACAAACAAACGTGAAGCTAATAAAAGCTTACTATCTTGCCCAGAAACATTGTACCCACCCTGTAGAGTAGCCTCTGAGGGTCATTAACTTAAGCAGAACATGGATGTCTTTGAGAATGTGTTAATGAGAACATGGAAGGCTACGTGTGTTCCAGAGGGAAATTACGACTTGCAGAAGAGATTAACTCCTTTGCAAATGGGGTCTAAATTATCTTAACCTCTTGTGTCATTTTCTATGACGAATAATATCACTTAGTGTCAGCCAGAATCAAGTAGTGAGTCACCTTAGCAAAGGAGTATGAAGAAGAAAAGAAGAAGAAGAAGAAGAAGAAGAAGAAGAAGAAGAAGAAGAAGAAGAAGAAGAAGAAGAAGAAGAAGAAGAAGAAGAAGAAGAAGAAGAAGAAGAAGAAGAAGAAGAAGAAGAAGAAGAAGAAGAAGAAGAAGAGGGAGGAGGAGGTAGAAGAAGAAGAAGAAGAAGAAGAAGAAGAAGAAGAAGAAGAAGAAGAAGAAGAAGAAGAAGAAGAAGAAGAAGAAGAAGAAGAAGAAGAAGAAGAAGAAGAAGAAGATATATATATATATATATATATATATATATATATATATATATATATATATATATACTGTGATGAGATGAATTAATTCTATTCCACAAGGAGTCAGACGATTCAAGCCATCTTTGTTCAGGTCACCAAAGTAATGACGGACTTTACAGTTATTATTCTAGTTGGCACCTTCTTTGTAGCTAAAGGATTAGAGAGAATCTATCTCAATTAACAATTTTCAAACAACAAGCCATTCTCTCATTATTCTGGTTGCCACAAGACGATCTTATTCAAGTACGTGGTACCACTTCAGTCAGAGAAGGGAGGGACATGACATCACACGCGATAAAAAAAAATGCTGGATGGTACACCAGGGCACTAAGGTCGACGCGACCGCAGCCTGGAGTGCTATTTCGGTCCTTTATGCTATT
>NC_134786.1:59453826-59471326 GCF_046742065.1 Oratosquilla oratoria
TGTTCTAAGACCTGGAACATGACTTCTTTCTCTTTCTCTGAGACCTGGAACGAGACTTCTGTCACCTGGAGAGCCTCACCTACCTACCTGTGACTTACGAATTGTTCTCTAAGACCTCTTAGTCTCCTTAAAGAAAAAGGAACCACCAGTGTCCCAGGTCTTATAATGGTTCGTCTTAATTCAGATCGTCTTTCCAAGCTCCCGGCGCGCTCTTTCTGGGTCAATTACCAAAATTATTCCATTACTCCTCAAGTTCCCTGAGGCCCTTAAGACAGCGTTATTAAGTTGTCAGGGAAGTGACAGGGGAAAGGGAAAAGGAAAAAAAAGAATAAGAAGGATAGTAGAAAGGAAAAAGAAAAAATAAGAAAAGAAGAAAATGAAAAAGAAAGGGAATTGAAAAGAATATTAAAGAGAAGAAAAATAAAAGTAAATAATAGTAAATAGAATTACTAAAAGAAAAGAGGAAAAGAAAAAGAAAATAATAAAGAAATAACAGGAGAGGAAAGGAAACGAAAACAAAAGGAGAAGAAAAAGGAAAACGAAAGGAAAAGGCCGAAGGTAAAAAAAAAAAAAAAAAAAAAAAAAAAGGACAGAACAGAAAATAAAATAGAAAAAGAGGAAAAGAATAAATGAAAAGGCGCCAACAGAAAGGAAAAAAGGAAACAGAATAAAATAGAATTGATTAGAATAAAGAAAATAGAAAAATAAAAGAATAAAAAATGCCAATGCCAATACGGGTATTCTGAGGCGGCTAAATTCTGCTAGGATACTGGAATATTTGACATATTCTATTTCTGGTTACACACATATGATTTCATACACCAAGTTTAAGAAGGAAATAAGCAAGAAATGGTTCACCAATAGAGTATTTAAGAAATGGAATAGACTTAGTAACCAAGACGTGAGCGCTGAAACCTTTGGTTGTTTTAAAAGATAAGATAACTGTATGGAAGGAGATGACAGATGGTAAGGGACATGGTACTCTCTAGTGTTGGCCTTATGGTCTCTTGCGGTCTCCTTCATTCTTATGTTATCATAATTCTTGGTAACCCAGAGGCCAGTTTTCATAGTCTTATTCTCCCTAGTGAGAGGTCATTTTAGAGGGTTTAGAGGGATATCTAAACTTCAAATGCCTTGTGTAGGCCTTATGGTCCCTTGCAATCTCCTCCATTTTTAGGTTTTTATGTACATACGAATAACAGAGGGGTGTGGTTTTGAGCCTGATGTCGCAAGTATTAAGAAATATAAAATCACAAGAGTCTAGCCAGAATGAATCCTAGAGACCAGGTCGCCATGTTAAAGAGCTGAAACTCCATCGATCTTTTCTAGATTAGATATCTAAAATATTTAGATATTTTATTCTATAATTTATATTTGATATTTAATATATTACAATATATAATATATAATACAATATATTATAATATATAATATATTTAGATATTCTATTCTAGCCATCACCAGTGAGTCAGAGAACCATTTAGAATGGCCCTTTCAAGCTAAATGATTAGTTTCTATATTTTCTTATCTCAAACTGTTTTACTCAGATTTAGAGAATCCTTTTGGGAATTGAAGCTTATCTAAATTACATGATTAACACAACTCTGAATCGATTAAGTCAGTATTTTCTATAATCACATAAATCTTTTGAAAAAAGTTGACTACCAATCGCTAGGTTATATATTTTCCTAGTTATTTAATGAAGATATTGATTGGAACAGACATTATATATCAAAAAATATATATATGATATATACATATATATATACATATTATATATATATATATATATATATATATATATATATATATATATATATATATACATAAATAATTTGAAAAAAAAAACACTCAAGAACTGCGTTAAACAAACCCAATCCTCTAAACACAAGACACGAACGAAACCCAAAGAAAAACACAAACGACGGATCACCTGAAGGAAAATGTGTTTTCGAGGCCGAAATGTTTTGGAAAACATAAATGGATTTATGGGACACATCAATCTACGGGGGTACAACGAAGGATGTCAAATCACATTTCTGAGGTCGATTTACAGACACCAACCAGACTTCTGACGCTGGTCTGTTGTTGGTCTGGCCATGGATGGTCTGGGCTGGCACTACGAAAATAAATTTATAGTTGCGATTCACGTTCTCTCCAGCCTTCAACTTCAATTCATGTCTCTAGTTTATACATACATACATACATATACATATATATATATATATATATATCTATATATATATATATATATATATATATATATACACACACACACACACACATATATATATATATATATATATATATATATACATATATATATTTATACAGTATATCTGTGCCTGTTAGGTTCACAAGAAAATACAGCAATATGTATATAATTTTACATGGAGACATGACCATAATAGCAAATATATCAACACACATGGCGCTGTGGTTAGAGATCTGGCCTGCCACTACGGAGGTCCGGGTTCGATCCTCGCCCGGGGCTGAAATAATATCAGTATCGCAGCGCTGAGGGGTGTTACTCCAACTCTCGTGGGCGGGGAGTTGGGGGTGTGTGTGTGTGCAAGGTCATAGCATTACCCATAGATCGGACCTACGAGCTCTGAGCTCTCTTCCAGGAGGGAAATAGCTGTCGATCACGAGTCCAACACGTGATCCAAAGACCAAGTGAATACACACACACACACACACACACACACACGCACACGCACACATACATACACGCACATACAATCACGCACACGCACACACAAAACATACGCACAAATATATACAAAAATCGTAGGTAAACACATCGTAACAGGTGGACACAATTATGATAAAGTACACAGAAAGTTTATTTCCACAACTGCACAGCTTTCTCTCTTGCTCTCTCTCTCTCTCTCTCTCTCTCTCTCTCTCTCTAGCGCGCGGTCTCTCTCTCTCCCTCCCTCTCTCTCTCATGCATTTACTCATTCAATCACTTACATACATTCTCTTCCAATTTACCGAAGTGTGTGTGTGTGTGTGTGTGTGTGTGTGTGTGTGTGTGTGTGTGTGTGTGTGTGTGTGTGTGTGTGTGTGTGTGTGTGTGTGTGTGTGTGTGTGTGTGTGTGTGTGTGTGTGTGTGTGTGTGTGTGTGTGTGTGTGTGTGTGTGTGTGTGTGTGTGTGTGTGTGTGTGTGTGTGTGTGTGTGTGTGTGTGTGTGTGTGTGTGTGTGTGTGTGTGTGTGCTCTAGCGCGCGGTCTCTCTCTGTCCCTCCCTCTCTCTCTCTCATGCATTTACTCATTCAATCACTTACATACATTCTCTTCTAATTTACCGAAGTGTGTGTGTGTGTGTGTGTGTGTGTGTGTGTGTGTGTGTGTGTGTGTGTGTGTGTGTGTGTGTGTGTGTGTGTGTGTGTGTGTGTGTGTGTGTGTGTGTGTGTGTGTGTGTGTGTGTGTGTGTGTGTGTGTGTGTGTGTGTGTGTGTGTGTGTGAGGCACATGTGCGTATATCTTCCTATCATGTAACGAAACCATGGTAGGTGCGAAGTCGCCTCGCTCGCCCCTTAGGCAACTCAGCGTGGGGTAGGTTTATGTGGAACGGCCCTGACTGAGAGTCTGAGTTCGCCCCAGGGAAATATTGTAATACCAGCAGGTCATCCAAGAGTCTGGCTGGACTAAGAAAGTTGCTTTTTGGTTCTGAGAGTTTGGCTTTTAGGATTTCAGAAGGCCGTTGAAGTGTCCAACAGAACCACAATGATTCTGCAGGTCTTCCAGGACCTCAACAGTTTCACAAAGAGTCTGCCAGGAGCTCAGCAGTTTCACAACGAGTCTTCCAGAACCTCAATGGTTTTTGCAAAATATCTTCCAGGACCTCAGAAGTTCACAAAGAGTCTGCCAGAAGCTAAGTAGTTTCACATAGAATCTGCCAAGGGTTCAGTAGATTCACAAAGAGTCTGCCAAGGCCTCAGCAGTTTCACCAAAAACCTGCAAGGACCTCTGCAGTTTCATAGAGTCTACCAGGTCCTCAGCAATTTCACAGTCTGCCAAGGTCTCGGCAGTTTCACAAGAAATCTACAAGGACCTCAGCACTTTCACAAAGAGTATACCAAGAGCCGAATAGTTTCACAAAGAGTATGCAAGAGCTCAGCATTTTTACAAATAGTCTACTAGGAGCTCAACGGTCTTACAAAGAGTCTGCCAGGAGTCAAGTAATTTCACAAAGAGTCTGCGAAGGCCTTAGTAGTTTCATAAAAAAAGATTGCCAGGACTTCAGCAGCTTCACAAAGAGTGCCAAGAGCTCAGGAGTTTCACGAGGACTCTGACAAGGCCTCATCAGTGTCCCAAAAGGTCTGTCTGTACCTCAGAAGTCTACCAAAGCGTTTGCGAAGACGTGAACATTTTCTACAATAAATCATCAAGCGCATAGAGAAAGAAAAAGAAGAAAAAGAAAAAAAAGGAGAAAAAGAAGAAGAAAAAGAAGATGATTAAGAAGAAAAAGAAGAAAGAAGAAAAAGAAAGAAGAATAAAGAAGAAAGAAAAAGAAGAAAAGGAAAAAAATGAGAGGAAGAAAGAAGAAAAAGAGAAAAAGGACAAAGAAAAAAAAGGTAAAGAAGAAATAAAAAAGAAAGAAAAAAGACAAAGACGATGAATAAGAATAAGAAGAAAAAGAAAAAGAAACTTAAAGATTAAGGATCAACCGAGATGATGTCTGGTGTCAAAGCTCAAGTCCACTGCATCTGTTCAGACTAATTAAGACTTCTCCCTTATCCCAATTAGCACCTGACACTAACGGTGTCGTATCGTCACGTATCATGTCACACTTCCATGTGAACACAGCTCTTGCATGTGTCCGTAACACATTTATACATTTGTAACGCAACGAACGTGCCTACAGCCCCTGAAATGAGGATATAAAAATCGAAATTGCATCAAGGTTTTTTTTTTTTTTTTTTTTTTTTTTGTCCCACAGACATGTTGAATTCTATTGCTAATTACGGGCAAGAATGTGAGCCTGAGCATTAAAAAAAAAAAAAAAAAAAAAAAAAAAATCCATCACGTATACTAATGACTATCTAGTTTCCGAATAAAGGGACCAAATACTTACTTTCTAACAAGTTAATTCCAGTTTCCAGATCTTATTACCCCAATCTCCTTTCTCACAAGAGAACTCCCTATCGGCTGAAATAAAATGAACGTTTATTCGGTTCCAGATTTTTTTTTTTTGTTCCGTTATTTATCTTTCGGCACTGGAGAGGTTAAATGCAGCCGTATTTACTAACTCTTTAGCTAAATTTTGATCGCTTTAACTAACCTCAATTTCGATAATTAACTGATACAAGTCAACTCCCTCACCTTCGTGGACAACTTAAAAAAAATCCTCTCAATTAACTCTTTCAATGAGAGAGAGAGAGAGAAAGTGAAAGAGAGAGTGAAAAAAGAACAACACAATGGTTAAAAGAGAATGAAAGAATAAAAGAGAAGAAAGAGGAGAGAGGAGAGAGAAGAGAGGACAAAGAAGAAAGAGAAAGGAGAAAGAAGAAAGAACAAAAGAGAAAGGAGAGAGAGAAAAGAGAATAAAATAAAAAGAGACGAGAAAAGAGAAGACGAGAGAGAAGAAAGAGAAGAGAGAGAAAAGAGAGAGAAAAGAGAATAAAATGAAAATGGAAATAGAAAATAGACAAGGGAAGAGAAGAGAGAAGAGGGAAGTGAGAAGAGAGAAAAGAGAAAAGAGAATAAAATGAAAATAGAAATAGAAAATAGACAAGAGAAGAGAAGAGAGAAGAGAGAGAAGAGGAAAGAGAGAAGAGAGAAAAGAGAGAGAACACACTCACACAATGGCTGAAGAGACCAATACATGACCCAACTAATGGCGCGTCTGAATGGCGACTTGGGCTCGAAGGGGGTGGACGGGTAGGTGGGTGGGTGGGTGGGTGGGTGGCTTAGGTGCGTGCGTGCGGCACCAGCAGCTTCCAAGAGAAGGGGCGCCGTCACGCGTCACGTACGCAATGCGACATTACAGGCAACACCCAATCCGTCCGCCATGATTGGTATTGTGTACTCACTACTCAGGAATCACTTAACGTGGCATGTGACGTCTTGTGACGTGGCGTGATGTGACGTCATGTGACATGACGTGACATGTGATGTCATATGACGTGGTGTGACATGTGACGTCATGTGACATGGCGTGACATGTGACGTCATGTGATGTGGCGTGACATGTGGCGTCATGTGATGTGGCGTGACATGTGACGTCATGTGATGTGGCGTGACATGAAATTTTGTCACGTTATGAGTCATGTGATGCTATACAAGTGCCGTTATGTATGTAACGTCATGACATGTAACGCTATATCACATGACGTCATGACGTAACATGTGACGCCACTTAATGAGGGGAGAGGGAAGGAGGTCACTATATAATGAAACAATGTAGTGGAGGAGTGGTAACCACTTCCGTCTGTGGGGACCTGCTGTTGAGGTACTATGCCTCGCTGCATTACCTTTGAATTTTGGATGGGTGAGAGATGGGTGTATATTATAATACGGTCACCCCTCCCTTTTAAGGGGGGAAAGACCTTTACGTATGTATGTTGATATGCATGAAACATATATCATGTGATATGTTATATGCCATGTGACGTCATATAACATCACATGTGATGTGACGTCATATAACATCACATGACATGTGACGTCATATGATATATCACATGTGACATGTAGAATCATGTCACATGTTGTCAAGAGAAGTGTCACACACTCAGGACACCACACGACTTGAAGACGCAGTGGTAGCGTTTGCGGCTGCCACTACGGTGGTCCGGGTTGGAATTCCGCCCAGGGCTGAAATAATTTCAGTATTGCTGCGCTGCGAGTCGTTACTCCAACCCTCGGGGGCGGGGAGTTGATTGTGTGTGTGCGTGTAAGGTCACAGCACTACCCTGAGATCGGTCATATATGAGCTCTCTTCTGGTAGGGAAATAGCTATCGATCACGAGTCCAACACGTAATCCAAGACCATGGTGAATCACACGTCATCTCATTTGGCACCCGTAGCCTTAGTCTGGTGTCACTCCATCCATGCAGATGTGCGTTGCCATCCGATCTTTGTCCGTGACAAGAAGGTGACAAATTGGCGCTTATCCGTGGCACGTGACGCGGGTCTTGTCCATCGTGTCCTAATGACATTCCACTGCGTTCAAGGTGGATGCCTCTTCTTGCCACTTACGTGATCATGGGACGGAACTGGACGTGATAGGATGGATAGTGATTAATAAGGTGACACGAAAAAAAAAAAACGAAAAAAAACGAAAAAGAAAGAAAAAGGCTCATTAAAAAAATCGATTTCATAGTTTCCCCTCTTTCTTATCTTCCCCCTCTTTCTTATCTTTCCTATCTTTCTCTTCCCTACACTGCACTCCTCTCGGATTCTCAGCAGTTACTATCATGTTTCTCACATTCCCCAAAGCACATAGGGCAAAGGTGAAGGCTTCGGATGCAGCTACTCAGCGTCTCCTGGCGTAAGATCTCCACCTTTTTACCATGTCTTTCTTCTTCTCCTTCTCTCTCTCTCTCTCTTTCTCTCTCTCTCTCCGTCTTTTCTTCTTCTTCCCTTACCTCTCTTTTCCCCCTCTCTCCTCTCCCTCTACTGTACCTCTCTCCTCTCCTTCTACCTCTTTGTCTCTCTTTGTCCCTCTCTCACTCGTTCACTCTCTCTCTCTCAGTGTTCATTCTCATCGACCCCCACCCCACTCTCTTTCTCTTTGTGTCTGGGCTCTTCCTAACTTCCCTTTCTTCCTCAAACGGCAAGAAAACACCGGGTGGATGCAAATACGTACAAGGACAACACCCGTGAACAAAGCGCAAGATATCGGTCCCTGGGAAAATGAAAAAAAAAAAAAAACGCCTCTTCTGGAAGACCTCCTGTTCCTTTCTACACGTGCAAAAGACCAAGTGCCGCCCCCCACATAAAAAAAAAAACTCAGGATTTTACGGCGTCGGCAGGAGGGATGCAATCACCACACAAAGGACACACAATGGAAGGATAACCTGGGAGGGTGACCCCCCCTCCCACATCCTCTTTCTTCCCCATCTCCTCCTTTTCTCCCCACCTCCTTCTTCCCCCTTCCACCTCCTCCTTAACCTCAGAACCCACCGTCGATCCAAGATGTGTGTGTGTCTTTGCGTGTGTGTGTGTGTGTGAGTGTGTGTGTGTGTGTGTGTGTGTGTGTGTGTGTGTGTGTGTGTGTGTGTGTGTGTGTGTGTGTGTGTGTGCGTGTGTGTGTGTGTGTGTGTGTGTGTGTGTGTGTGTGTGTGTGTGTGTGTGTGTGTGTGTGTGTATGTGTGTGTGTGTGTGTGTGGTCGTGAAGCGTGGCAGGTCTTCTCTCTCAAGCATATCATCTTGAAAACGACAGCAAAGGAATTAGAAATGAATTTTTTCACATGCTTTCAGGCTCTCGAAAAGTGGATTTCTGTTGGGAGGTACGGACAAAGAGAAATCTTCAAAGTTCATTTTGGAAATTTCATATTCAAATAGGACAATGCAAACACGAAAAGCAAGTAAAAACAAAATCATGTGTATATACACCCAAACCCAAAAATTGTACTAATCTGAACATTGTAGGAAAATAAGTTACTTTAACCTCATAATTCTCAAAGTCCCCTTCGAAATAGTCCTCTTGGGTATATTTTCAGCGTTCCAGCATTTTCTTCCAGGAGTTCATACATCCCTGGAAGCCTTTAGACACGATGATCTTCAGCACCTTCTGCAAATCTGCCTGGATCTCTTCAACAAAGCCAAATGGGCACTTTGTCATAATTTCAGCTTGGAAAAGAAGAAAAATCGTAAGGGGTTTCAGGCACAATGGTCTCCAGCACCTCCTGGAAATCTGTCTGGACATCTTCAACCGAGTCAAATGGACACCCTTGCAGTTGTAGTTTCAGTTTAGGAAACAAGGAAACTCGCAGGGTGTATGGTCACCGCCTAGATTTCTTCAACCGAGTCAAATCAACACCCTTTCAGTCGTAATTTCAGCCTGGCAAAGAGAAAAACTCGCAGAGTTCAAGGTCAGGCAAATAGGGTGAATGGGGAACGATTACAGTGTCACTTTCTCACTAGGCAGTTCCATGTCCATTACCACCTTAAAGTTGGTTAATTTCTCACCTTTCTCACCAGACGCCACATAGATGTTATCGTCTGTCACATCAGACTCTTCCATCCGTCTTCTAGTGTTGGATTTCTTCTAAGCTCATCTTTACACAACGTAACCATCTCTTTCTAGGTCTTCTCACCGTCCTCTTTCCATATATTTCTTAGGATATCTATTCTCTTCCATTCTGTTTACATGCCCATACCTTCTAAAGTTGTTTCTTCCTATAATTTCTTCAATCGGTTCTACTACCAATGTTTTTTTAATCTCTCGTTTATGATCCTCTCTTCTAGTGACTTCCATAATAATCCTCAATACTTTCATTTCTGCGACTCCTATCTTAAATTTTATTTTATCTTATTAATTTCTCTGTCATGTTTCATGTCTTTGAATCGTACATTAGGACTGGTCTTAACATAGTAGTGTAAATAACTGCTTTACACTAACTTCCAGTGTCATTGGAAGTCAAAAACTACTGGACATCAATACTCTCACCCAACAATTCTTGGCACAACTTTTACATCCAGCGACGCGTATCAACCACAAGTAAGAAAAAAAAAAAAAAATCCAGGCACTTGTGCGACCGTCCTCTGATATTACAAATGTCATGGAAAGTTTGTCTACGACCTGGAATGGCAGCCAGCTGTCCCTGGAAAGCTTCCTGGGAGCAAACTGTCACCAAAACTAAAAGCCAAGAAGCCATCTGCAACCAGGGAGATTCTTGGAAGGTAACTCTTACCAAGAAGTTTCCAAAGAACCAGCTGTCAGCAGAGAAGTCCCTGGGACTAACTGTTACCAGAAAGATCCTTTGAAGCCACTTGTTACCAAAAAGCTCCCCAGAATCCATCTGTCACCAGGGAGGTTACTGGAAACCAACTGTCACTAAGGAGTTCCCAAGTACCCACCTCTTACCAGGGGCATTCCTGGAAACCAGCTATCACCAGCTGCAGTGGGAATTTCCTGGCTGGAAACTGGGACCAAGTGAGTTAAGTCCCTCAGGACACTCCCTGGGAACCAGCTGCCACCTGAAAGCTTCCTGGGAACCAGCTGTTTCCAGGAAGCCAAGATCCTCCTGGGAAATAACACTCGCACTGGTGATCAAGAGCTGGGAGTTCGGAGGTCCTCGGAGAGATAACATTTCTCTAAGGTTGTGGTGTTCCTCCCAGATGAATAGAATAGCTAGTGAGCAGCACGACACACACAAGCACCACATACAACTCATATATATACATACATATATATATATATATATATATATATATATATAATATATATATACATATATATATATTATATACATATATATATATTATATATATATATATTTATGTGTGTGTATACACACACACACACACACACATATATATATATATATATATATATATATACATATAATATATACATATATATATATATATATGTATGTATGTTGAAGATAGATTGAACATTTTTAGAAGCTCTGCCAAGAGAATCGAACCCTGACCTGTGCGTATAATCGTGAAGTCAAGACGCTAGCGACTGAGCTGCGGAGGGGTCGCCTAATACGGGGATTGGATGAAAATGAGACTAGATCTTCTGATGTTACGTGAAGCGTCGTTGGGGACTTGTACAGTACTTTTGAACCATCGCACGTAGCTCAGCCGCTAGCGTCTTGACTTCGTGATTATTTACGTACAGGTTAGAGTTCGAATCCCTTGGCAGAGCTTCTAAAAATGTTCAATCTGTATATATATATATATATATATATATATATATATATATATATATATATACAATATATATATTACACACACACACACACACACACACACACACACACACACACACACACACACACACACACACACATATATATATATATATATATATATATATATATATATATATATATGAACTACGTTTGCTTCATTGGCATTTTCTTTTCCAGGGGTCAATTTTGCATACATGTATGCTAACACGCGAAAGCGCTTTGGTTAATTTTCTCTTTCCCAGTTGTAACTTTTAACTGCTTGAACACAAGTTACCAGTGTTTCTTTTGACCATATACTATATATATACACACACACATATATATATATATATATATATATATATATATATATGTATAAACATAAGAATTTACTCTGATCAGTAACATTAATCCGTACAGGTTTTGGCATAACTACACTGAAAATCATCTGAGAACCTCCAGTGAGCCACTTGTTCAATAAATAAAGAACCAACCTTGTGGCAGGAAACATCCGGCTCCCTTGTGACCAAGTACCCAGCTACACCCACATTGCACTGTTGTCAGTAAACAACCCGTATTTGTGATAATCAATCGCATCTGTGACGCCAAAGCGACCAAGTCAAACTCACCGAATTGATAATATCCATGGTTCCCTTTTCATTAGCGCAGCTGACAGATTTTTCAATAATCTGTTACTGTTAAAACGATGAGGTTTTGAAAGTTATAATATGAAATTCATCATGGGAAAAATGAACTGGACGTGACAGCTAATGTCAACAATAGATTCCCGACCGGTGGCTAATTGGCAATAGAGCAATTAGGACTTTTTTTTTTTTTTTTGGGTGGGGTGGGGTGACCTGACCAATCGTAATGCACAGTTTATCGAGCCTTTGACGCTTTAGAATGCCTCTACGTGGGAACAGTGGCTTGTAGTTCAATGTGTGTTAGCTCAGTAGGTATAGGCCCGTACGCGTTCCAACACGCCCGTACATCATGTTATTATGTTTGTGATTGTAATTAACTGTGTATGACAGTTTATGTGTTCGTGGATTCAGATCAAACATGATGTATATTGGAAAAGTAAATGAACATTATAAGTCCATTGTGTGTGCGTGTACGTGTTATATATATATATATATATATATATATATATATATATATATATATATATATATATATATTTATATATATATATATATATATATATATATATATATATGTGTGTGTGTGTGTGTGTGTGTGTGTGTGTGTGTGTGTGTGTGTGTGTGTGTGTGTATGTGTGAAAATAAAAAACGAGGAAAAACTACTTGATGTTTTCGCTTTTGAAGACATCTTCAGGTTACACCATACAAAGAAACAAGTATATATATAAATATATATATATATATATATATATATATATATATATATATATATATATATATATTATATAAAGTAAAAAATTTACAAATTGAGAAACAAGTAAGCAAATAAATCAACAGAAAAACAGATGAAATAAGCAGACATACGTAGGGTGAGAACAACGTGGAGCCTTACAAATCGTGACTAAATCCTAAATTGTCTAAAATGTGCCCTTCATAATTTCAAACTATTCTATTTTCATCTGAAAAGAACTTGCTTCTGAGAAATTCTTTGAAACCTTTCTAGTTACCGCAATGGCTAGTTTCTTAAATGAACGAATATTTTAACCTATTTTTTTTATTTCTTCCTGATAATAACAAATATTTTCCCACAATGTATGCATGGGTTGAAATAAACAGACTCCCCCCTATCGGGAGGCTAGGACGGTGCCCCTTACAGAGGAATATGTAGCGTGGAATTTAATAAACCATGCCCTTGGCTCAACTTCGCCGGTGGCAGGATTCGAACCACCACCCCCTTCGACCCTCGCCGCAAGTAGCGACGCCCTAAAAGCAAGGAAATTTTTGCAATAAGGTTCCTTACTATGCTGGGATTCTTAAAGGCAACCTGGATATTCGTTTATTTATTTATCTATTTATTCATTTATTTATTATATTTTTTAATGAAGTAGTCCTGGACATCTCATCTCATAGACAGAGAGAGAAATTTTATCATCATCATTATTATCATTGTAATGATTCTATGTTATACATTTTGTTTTTGTTTCGTTTTTTCTTTTTTGAAAAAAAAATCCTTTATGACAAGTCAATAAAGCCATTTTGAGTTAATTCTTTCCAAGTTGTTTTGAATATCTTAATTTTTGGGGCTATGTAAAATATATCTATTTACTGTATATGTACATTGCACATATATATGCACAGCATATTTATAGATCACCTATCTCTTATTTCCTTTGTCCCTCTCTTTCTTGTCTATCTCTTTCTCCCTTTGTCCCACCCTCTCTCCTACACTCATCCCCCCCCTCTCTCTCTCTCTCTCTCTCTCTCTCTCTCTCTCTCTCTCTGATCTATCTCTTGCTCCCTTTGTCTCTCTTGCTGATCTCTCTCTTGCTCTGTTTTCCCTCTCTTTCTCCTTCTCTCTCTCTCTCTCTCACTCTCTCTCTCTTTCCCTCTCTCTCTCTTCCCCCCCCTCTCTCTCTCTCTCTCGTTGTCTGTTTCTTGTTCACATAAAGACGCACATGGAGTGAACAATCCAGCACATTCACGCTAATATTTATGCAGGATTGCTAAAATATGAGCTCAATTAATCTCGAATTCTGAAAAGAAAATGTGGACACATGAATAATCTCTTAAATCGACGTACGAACAGGCAGATGCGTGTTTTGGCTGTCATGCAAATGAATACAGGTAAAATGAAACAAACATACAATCAAAAAAGTTGATAGAATAAATTATTAGATAAATGAATAGATAAATGATTAAATGAATAACAAATAGTGCCACTCAAACTGACACACAGGCTTTGAGCTCCATCCAGGAGGGTAATACCTGTCGATCACGAGACTTACACGTGGTCTAAGACCATGGTGAATCACACGCACACACGCACACACACACACACACACACACACACACACACACACACACACGCACACACACACACACACACATACATATTAGTATCTACACACACATACATAAATATACTCGTATATACACAAACGTACAACACATACATACATACATACATATATACATACATACATACACACATAAATACACACACGCATGACAATACTAGCTCTTTCAAGTGAATTAATTCCTGAGGCACAGATGTTTTCTGGTCATCCTTGAGTCTGAGGACCAAGTTTGTTCTCACACTTGAACGGAGGTTGAGGCGCCTGCGGCAACCACCCATAGCCGAGTAGTCAAATGTCTTAAGGCAATATGTCCTTTTACCTTTTGCAGACTTCCCCTCCTTGTTCCTTCTATTTCTCTTCCTTCATCTCCTTCCCCTTGCTCTATCTCTCCATTTCATTGCTCTCTTTCTTCTCCCCCTCCTCCTCCTTTTTCTCCTCTTCCTCTTCCCTTCCTCTCTCTCTCCTCTCTCTCTCTCTCTCTCTCTCTCTCTCTCTCTCTCCCTTTCTGCCTCATCTTCCAGAACACTATTCCTTCTCCCCCTTCATTCGTATTTCTTTTCCTCTTCCTCCTCCTCCTCACCGTTTTCCTTCTTCCTCCTCCTTCTCTTCCTCCTCTTCCTCTTTCCCCTCTATTGCTGCCTCATACTCGTCTCTCTTCATGTTTCCTTTTTTCCTTCATCCGTATTATTTCCTTTTCTCATTTCCCTTCATTCCTTTTCGTTCCTGCCCCTACTATTTTTCCTCTTCCTTCTCCTCCTCCTCCTCTTCCTCTCCCTCTTCAGCTTCTGACCCCCCTCATCTTCCTATTCCTTCTCCTCCTCTACTCCTCCTCCTCCTACTACCACTCTCCCTCCTCAGCTTATGCCCATCCTCTTCCTCATCTTCTTCCTCCGCTCCTCCTCCTCCTCCACTTCTCCTCCTCCGCTCCTCCTCCTCCTCCACTTCTCCTCCTCCCCTCCTCAGCTCCTGAAATTCCTCTTCTTCTTCCTCCTCCTCCACTCCTCCTCCTCCTCCAACTCCTCTCCCTCCTCAGCTCCTGTCGCTCCACTTTCTCCTCTTCCTCTCCTTCCCCTCCTCCTCTACCTCCTCAGCCCCTGCCTCTCCTCTTTCTCTTTTTTCTTCTCCTCCTCCTCCTCCTCCTCCTCTCCCTCTTCAGCTCCTGACCCCTCCTCTGTCTTATCTTCCTCCCCCTCTCCCTCCTCAGCTCATGCCTCTCATCTTCCTCATCTTCCTCCTCCTCCTCCTCCTCTTCTCACTCCTCAGCTCCTTTGTCTCTCCTCTTCCTCCTCTATTCTTCCCCCTCCCGTCTTCCTTCCTCTTCCTCTACTCATCTTCTGGCTCAGACTCTCTTCGATCCTTGCGGAAAGGTTTCTCCTTCTTTCCCCCCCACCCTTCCCTCTCCCCCCCCTCCCCCTGCCCCCCAGGGGAACACCGAAGGACACGAACTATGCATCAGCCACTTAACGAGGGAATGGCCTAAAAGAGAATAGTTGCACTATTCTTTACCCTCAGGTTTTAAATTAAATTAATAAATGGGAGGATGAAGAGAGAGGTTGGAGGGTGAGGGAGAGTATGGGAGGGTGAGAAAGGGTGGCAGAATGAGAGAGAGGATGGAAGGTTGAGAGAGAGGATGGGAGGGTGGAGAAGAGGATGGAAGGGTGGAGAGAGAGGATGGGAGGATGAGAGAGAGTATGGAAGGGTGGGGAGAGAGGATGGGAGGGTGGAGAGAGGATGGGAGGGTGAAGAGAGAGGATGGAAAGGAAGAGAGGGAGGCTGGGAGGATGAGACAAAGGCTTGGATGGTGGAGAGAGGAGGTGGGAGGGTGAGAGAGAGAGAGGATGGAAAGGTGAGAGAGAGGCTGGGAGGTGAGAGAGAGAGAGTATGGGTAGGCGGAGCAAGAGGATGGGAGGAGAGGGGAGAGGGGATGGGGGGTGGAGAGAGAGGATGGGACGGTAGAGAGAGGTGAAAGGAGATTTGGGAACCGTACTCGGTACCCTATATAGGGTGCCAGGACTGAAAATGGTCGCGGGAATCCAGCTTGGCACAGTGCCAGCGTAGCAACAATGCCAAAACCGTTGGTTGTATACAAATCCATATTACGTTTTTGTCCTCCTTCCTCTGGGAGACTAATTTCTGTGCGCGAAAATGATTATGATTATTTTTCCTTGTCAGAACGTGGTTGTATTTTTTTCTGCGATTTGCGAAATTTTTGGATGATGATTTTTTTTTTTTTTTTTTTTTTTTGCCAAATCCAAAAACTCGACTCGTTCTTGTCTCTGTTTGTCACTTCAGCATTTTAGGGATGAGCGATTTCTCAATCCTGTTGTTTCTGATGTATTACAGGTCTATCTATATACCAAGTGCTTTTTCCCCCTTATAAGGGGGGTAGCCAAAGTCAAAGGCACATACCTACTCCCACCCATTCCACTCCCTATCCACCACCACCCTTCCCCCCTCTCATCTTAGCTCCTCGTGGATGACGGGTCATCCCTGTATCCCAACTACTGCCCTGGGTCAGAAGCAATGCAGCTAGGCACAGTACAAGTAAACAATGTAATATCCAGATCACAAAACCGGTTAAATCGTACATGACATAATGTTTTGATCCTGTTTACTGAACGTAACCACTGTGAGAGTGTACCGACAGGGAATCTTTCAGTCCATAACAAGATCTGGTACAAAGACGACGACGATGACGATGACAAGAAAGACGACAACGTCGACAATAACAATAACGAAAATGACAAAGACATCGACGACAATGATGATAATGACAGCAATAATAACAACAGCAACAACAACAATTACAACACTAACAAATGAATCGAAAATACAAACACATACGTAAAAAAAAACAATATTCAACTTGTTGCTTCTGACATCATTAATTCTATTTTGCTGAAGTGAAACAGACCAATCTAAAGTCATTTTCTGACTGAATAAAATCACCTAACGAAACCTCACATTATTCTTACAACAATCCTAAGAAGAGTCAAACACGTACCACGTGACTAATTCATACATCCTTGACTGCATCCTGAGAGAAAAAAAAATATATACAGAAAGAAGCAAGACCTCTTTAGCGACATGTCATTCCAGAGGGTACAACACAAAACCCAACTCACCAACAAAAACAATTCCAATGCAAACCGGACACCGAACACAATGTTCAACACTGGCGTGAGGGGCCCAAGTCGAAATTGCATTTTTCTTAACTTCCAGAAGCTGGTTTTTTATAGCGGCCGATGCGTTTTGCTTCCAGTGTTGGACCTTGACCCTCCGGTTGATTTTGGAAAAGCAAGCAACGGGTGAATGGATTAGAAGACTGGAACAAAGTAGTGCTGCTTGAACCGAGGATTTTGTAACTGCACAGCATGGAATAAAAGTTGAATCCTTTTCTAATATGTACACACGCACACACACACACACACACACACACACACACACACACACACACACACACACACACACACACACACACACACACACACACACACACACACACACACACACACACACACACACACACACACACACACACACACACACACACACACACACACCTCGTGGCGCAGTGGTTAGAGTTCCCGGCTGCCACTACGGCGGTCCTGGTTCGAATCCCGCCCAGGGCTGAAATAATT
>NC_134786.1:59483826-59486326 GCF_046742065.1 Oratosquilla oratoria
GGAGGACAAGTATGAGGACATGGAGGATGAGGAGGAGAAGGAGGAGGAGGACGAGGAGAAAAAGGAGGGCGACGAGGAGGTCGAGAAAGAAGAGGAGGACGAGAAGAAAGAAGGGGGAAATAACGAGAAGCAGGACGAGGAAGAAGACAAGGAGGAAGACGAGGAGAGGGAATAAGAGGAAGAGGAGGAGGAAGAGAAAAAAGACGGGGAGAAAGACGAGGTGGGAGGCAGACATAGGGACATATCTGAGAACCAGGACAAGAAGACAACAAGGGGGCAGAAGAAGAAGACGAAGAGGAGGACGAAGACGAAGAGGAAGTAGACGAGGAAGGGGAAGAGGATGGACAGAAACTAATAAAGGAGACACCATGGGAATTCTTAAAGGGGAGGATGTGGGCCAAAGGAAGAGGTAAGGGGGTGGAAAGTGTCCTTGGCTTGGGCTCCTCTGATATTAATGTGAGAAAGGGACCAGGGCATCTCTAGCCTGTATTCCCCTCTCTTTTGATTTTCGGCACCAAATATATATATATATATATATATATATATATATATATATATATATATATATATATATATATGTGTGTGTGTGTGTGTGTGTGTGTGTGTGTGTGTGTGTGTGTGTGTGTGTGTGTGTGTGTGTGTATGTGTGTGTGTGTGTATTCACCTTGGTCTTTGGATCACGTGTTGGACTCGTGATCGACAGCTATTTCCCTCCCGGAAGAGAGCTCAGAGCTCGTATGACCGATCTATGGGTAATGCTATGACCTTTCACACACACACACACACACACACACACACACACACACACACACACACACACACACACACACACACACACACACAACTCCCCGCCCACGAGAGTCAGAGTAACGACCCGAAGCGCAGCGATACCGAAATAATTCCGGCCCTGGTCAGGATTCGAACCAGGTACTGCGAGCACCACCGTACTTCCTAGGCCAGCGCTCTACCAACAGCGCCAACGAGTCGCGCGCGCGTGTGTGTGTGTGTGTATGTGTGTGTGTGTGTGTGTGTGTGTGTGTGTGTGTGTGTGTGTGTGTGTGTGTGTGTGTGTGTGTGTGTGTGTGTGTGTGTACGTGCGTACGTACGTGCGTACGTACGTGCGTACGTACGTGCGTGTGTGTGTGTGTTCGTGTGTGTGGGTGCATATGTGTGCATGTGTGTGTGTGTGTGTGTGTGTGTGTGTGTGTGTGTGTGTGCGCGCGTTTGTGTGTGTTTGTATCCTCACGAATATGTATGTATTAATGTATTGATATATCAATAAATTGGAAGGAATCACTAAAGTGCAATTCAATTAGTATCCTGCATGAAATCACAACTTCGTGTTTACAAGGTTTATATACGAATCATATGAATCACCTGTGTCATGTCACTGATTTACATAATTCTATTCTGGCTGCCGTCAGGCGATTTTATTCACTCAAACGGAAACCCGGACCAAGAAAGTCTAAAGTTGCCACATTCCGTTTTCTTTGATTTGCTTTTTGTAGATTAGTAGAACTAATACAATTATTCATATACAAACCTGCCATTTATGGACTAAAAGGACAATTGTCTATACAATTAGAACATGTACCACAATCAACCTGCAAACCGTACACACACACACACACAGACACACACACACACACACACACACACACACACACACACACACACACACACACACACACACACACACACACACACACACACACACACACACACACACACACACACACACACACACACACACACACACACACACACACACACACACACACACACACACACACACACACACACACACACACACACACACACACACACACACACACACACACACATGTACATATTTCTGCTTTGTCTTCTTCTGTTTGTTTCCTTACTTTGCGTCTCTTTTGTAAATTTCATGTATCCTTCTAAGTCATCCAATAACTCCTCCTGGGTACTCCACTTCCTCTTTGGACTTCCCAATGTCATATCTTCGTGTCTTCCTCCTTCTCTTCTACGTTTTCGCTTTTCATTTATAGTTTCTTTTTATCTTCATGTCTCCTTTTCTTCTCCTCACATGTCCTTATATAAATCTTATATGAATCCTTGGAAGGGAAATATTTATGTAAGGAAAGATTTTTTTAAGAATACCATCGTAAGATTCTTACGGTGGTATTCTTAAAAAAAATATCTCCTTATATAAATCTTTCCCTTCCAAGGATTCATATAAGATTTATATAAGGAAAGAATTTTTTTTAAGAATACCACCGTTAGTACGTTCGCCGTTGCATTATTTTTTCTTTTTTCTTTTCCTTTCAGAATTTCTAAATGCGTTGTTTCTCTATTCTTTCTTGTTTTCTTTCCAGATTTTCTTATACTAGGGACGTTGCTTCCATTCATAAATTAGTTCAGTCCTTTGGCCAAAGTGTCCCTTCTTCCCAATAACCATAAACATGGTATTTATTAGGTCCGCTGACCTTTCATCGCAAGTGTGCTGACCTCGCATTCA
>NC_134786.1:59501326-59503826 GCF_046742065.1 Oratosquilla oratoria
TACATACACATACAAGAAATTTTGCGTTCAACCCATCTCCACTATGATAGTACAATTGGTAAGTATACGAACGCGGGAAAGTATTTGTACAACACTGAATGGGTCCCAGTGAATAGAGATACATTTTATATCAGCCTCAATGCGCTTTAATTCTAAGCCATCAACATCGGGAGATCCGTGGAGGCCAACTTGCAGAAATTGAAACGTGGTGTATATATATATATATATATATATATATATATATATATATATATATATATATATATATATACCTCCCTACGGAAAGGGTCAAAGATTATCTGTCGTTATTATTTTGTCTTCCGTTTGAAGAACACGCCATGGTTGAAGAAGTGAATAAAATAATTCGATTCTTAAAACGGAACTTGGAGTTTCATCGTTTGTTTCCATAATATAGTTTAACCTTTTCCTTAACTCCTTTTATATTCTGCTGTGGACGCGCTGTGCCTTGCTACATTTGCTTTTGACCCGAGCCAGTGGGCAGGAGGCAAGAATGACCTTTCATCCACGAGGAGCCAAGACGAGAGGGAAACAATGGGTGGTGGATGGGAGTGGATTGGGTGGGAGTATATTGGGTGGGAGTGGAATATGTGGGAGTGAGATGAGAAGAGCTAAGATAAGAGGGAAACAAGGGTGGCGGATGAGAGTGGAATGGGCGGTATTGGTGGAATGGGTGGAGTTGGTGGAATGGGTGGGAGTGGAGTGGTGGGAGTGGTGGAATGGGTGGGAATAGTGGAATGGGTGGGAGTGGTGGAATGGATGGGAGTGGTGGAATGGGTGGGAGTGGTGGAATGGGTTGGAGTGGAGTGGTGGGAGAGGTGGAATGGGTTGGAGTGGAGTGGTGGGAGTGGTGGAATGGGTGGGAGTGGTGGAATGGGTGGGAGGGGTGGAATGGGTTGGAGTGGAGTGGTGGGAGTGGTGGAATGGGTGGGAGTGGAATAGGTGGGAGTGGAATGGGAGAGGAATGACCCTTCATTCACGGAGAGCTAAGATAAGAGATGAACAAGGGTGGTGGATGGGAGTGGAATGGGTGGGAGTGACTTCGACTTGGCTATCTTCCTTATAAAGGGGGAAGATTTCTTTCTTCTTCTTGAAGAATAAGCTACTCGTTCACATAAAGTCGAATTTCCTCGTTTTCAAAAGACGATGAAAAAGTGCTGGACGAATGTTTTATATATGTATATATATATATATATATATATATATATATATATATATATATATATATATATATATATATATTATATATTTGGATTTTCTTAAATTGAACAAATATAAAAAATTAAGAACGAAAACGTCTTTGAAATATATACCAAAAGTGTTTTTAGTATTTGGAGGTTTCTAAGTTTTGGATATTTTGGTTTTGAACATTAGATCCTGTACACAGTAGCTGTTTGAACCGCGACTGTTTGATTACAATGTCAGTCAATAGAGGCGTTCACACATAACTGCGCAGATTTTCTTTGACTATACATTCCCTCCGCGGTTTCCGCGCGGTTCAAACCGCCAGTGTAAACAGGACCTAGAAGCATTCTAGTATTATTAGATCTCCAATAGAGAAAATAATATATGATTTTTACATGTCACTAATATGATAAATATCCTTTGATCTTAATGGTTCACCAACAATTTAAATTAGATATTATGATGATGGTTTAACGTCACAAGCTCCCCCTATCGGGACGTTAGGATGGTGCCCCTTACAGAGGACTATGTAAGGTGAAATCTAATGAACCATGCCCTTAGTTCAACTTCGTCGGTGGCAGGGTTTGAACCGCCATTCCCTCGACTTTCGTCGCGAGTAAGGACGGCCTAACTCACTCAGCCAGAGCTTTCATTAAATATACAAGTTGTGAATTAAGTCTCGATGGTGTAATTATGACTACAAACTTTGTGATAATTGTTAACTCAATCAATCAATCAATTCTTGCCTCAAGTTTTATTAAGTGGAAGACCCTCAACCCCACAGCGGCTGGCAACTGTCCTCGGAACCTCACAGAAGACATTTTGGACTGTTATTCGTGTTGTGTAAGTGTGAGATTGTTTCTATGTCTCCAACTCAAAGGGGTAGGAAGAGGAGATCAGTCACCGGTTGTCAGGGAGAGCTCTTAGGCACAGTCCGGAGACCGAGTGTCTGCCCCTCAGGGTCGCACCTTCTGATGGAGGAGAGGTGGACTAAGACGAGTTTTAAAAGTGGACAGATTCGCTGTTTTTGTGTGATGAATTATTACCACGACCAAATAAATTCATCATTAATTTTGTATTTTCATTTGGCAAGAAATCTAAATTAATTTGCACTCTGGCAAGTACAATGTCCTTTGGAATAGACTCGTTCCTAGAAATGTAAAAAAAAAAGAAAAAAAAAAGAAATCTTTTAATATAGTTAATTTCACTTTACAGCATTCCCATGCAGACAAATCTAGTTATTTCTTTATCTTGATAACCTTAATATCCTTTTACCTAAGAAGGTATACGGTCTTTA
>NC_134786.1:59513826-59531326 GCF_046742065.1 Oratosquilla oratoria
TGTGTACTAGGGTTAAGACAGCGGTTCTCAACCTGTTGGCCATAGGGGTTCACCAAGGGAACCATGACAAAAATTTAGGGGGAGAGGGGGGAATGCCCTGATGTTGCAAATTATACATTTCTATATGATGGAAGGGATCTGAATATAAAAAGGAAAAATTCTAACAAATATGAGATAATTTTCATGGTCAAATTTGTTATAAAGCAAATGGTTTCTCTTCATTAACCGTTTATCTTCATCCTCATCCTCATCATCATTATTATTGTTATTACTATTATTAACAATTATTGTCAATTATTATTATCAATCCTTATTATCAATCATTATTATCATTATTATAATCATTATCATTATTATTTCTTATTGATCGTTATTACTAATCAATCATTATTATCATTATTATTAATCATTAATCATTAATCAAATGTGGCAGGAAAGGGTGGAGTGAAGGTGGAGGTAGAATGTAGATTGAGAGAAGCGAGTAAATGCCTTGGTGGTTTAAAAAGTGTAATGAGGAATAGGAATCTGGGAATGGATGCTAAGAGGAGACTGTATGAAGGAGTGATTGTGCCAACAGCACTGTATGGAGCAGAAACATGGAACATGAGAGAGGAAGAGAGAAGGAACTTGAATGTGTTTGAGATGAAGTGTCTGAGAAGTATGATGGGGGTTACTAGGCTAGATAGAGTGAGAAATGAGGAAGTGAGGAGGAGAACAGGGGTGGAAAGGGAGTTGGGAGATAGGGTGGATGAAAGAGTATTAGGATGGTTTGGACACATGGAAAGAATGAGTGAAGAAAGACTAGTAAAGGAGGTATGGAAGGCAGATGTGGAGGGAGTGAACATGAGGGGACGTCCTAGGATGAGATGGATGGATGGGATGAAGGGGGCTTTGGGGAAGAGGGGAATGTCGGTTGAGGAAGGACGGGAGAGGACAGAAGACAGGGGTGAATGGAGAATGGTTGTATATGGAAAATGTTGTGATGCATGAGGTGGATTGGACGGGGGAATGGGGGTGAGGTAGTGTGTGTGAGCAAAATTTTTTGACGCAGCCCGAAGGGATTTCTCCCCGTCCTCTCCTTTATATGGGGGGACGGAGAGGGGGGGTCGCTGATTTAATGAAGCGGCCTTGCTGTGGATGTGCTGTGTCCTGCGACACTGCTTCTGACCCAGGGCAGTGGACAGGGTGCAGGGATGACCCGTCATCTAGGAGATGCTAAGATGGGAGGGAGGGTGGAGGGGTGTGGAGTGTTTTCGGGGATGAAATGGGTGGGAATGTTTTTGTGCCTTGTCCTTTTTGGCTACCCCCCCTGGTAAGGGGGGAAAAAGCCTTGGTATATGTATGTATATGTACTATTAATCATTATTATCAATGATTATCATTATCATTTTACCTTTTTGGTGGGGTGGGATTTGGGAGGAAAATAAAGGTAAGACAAACGTATGTTGAATATTCATGAAAGGGGTGGAATGGGTTGAAAAAAGGTTGAGGGCCACCAGCCTAAGACTTCATAACAACCTCTTTGGCTGACACTTGTGTTCCTGAAATTCCTGAAATCCTCTCTCCTGTATTCCTCAGGTTTCCCACGAAAACGATGGAAAATTCTCTTTATAGGAAGAGCATAAAAGCTTTTTGTATAAAGCAAGCACTCGCCAGAAATGTAAAGAAGAGAAGGCTTGCACAGCGCACCCGAAGAAAAGCTGTTGAAAGGGAAATATTGGGAAAAAAATTTAAGTGAAAATTCTGTAGACGAATAATGACGAACAACGACGTAGATTACATTTTGTGTAGAAAAAAAAAATACACAAAGAATATTTCGTCACATTCAGCAGTACATTTCGAACCTTAAGATTACTTTTTCTTTTCTATACATTTCCCAAGACTGGCAAGAAGATGAAAAAACTTATTTAAGAAAAGTAGAATACCTTCAGAGCGCAGTTCCTGAAAAGAAATGAAATTGGATATGTTGTGTACTGCATTCCTAAACTTTGGACCCAACTTTGGAGAATGGTATGTCACATGCAGCTCCGAAAGCATTTCGAAGATTTGATTCAAGTAAAAAAGAAGACATGTTAGAACGAGCGTGGAACGTCGAAGAAAACACACGCGCACGTGCGCGCGCGCACACACACACACACACACACACACACACACACACACACACACACACACACACACACACACACACACACACACACACACACACACACACACACACACACACACACACACACACACGCACGATTTTGCCTGATGTACCATTTTTGCCTAATACGGACGGTTTGTCTCGGGGACCTGTCTCTACTACTTGGACACCGCTGGGCACCAACAGGTTGCACCAAGATGCTCCAGCAGGTGCTGTCACCTCCACATAGAGTGCCATACATCTATCCGTGTCTATGTTACACCTTAATGATTTTATTCTATTATACGCAGAACTGTTTTCTTGATTTACGAGGAAGGGAGTGGGTATGGGACGGGGGTGGAGGTTAGGGGGTGATTATATGTAAATGATATTTTGACGCAGCCCGAAGGGATTTCTTCTCGTCCTCAATGTTTCTATACGAGAGGGACGGAGAGGGGGATGGGGTCGCCAATTAAATGAAGCGGCCTTGCTGTGGATGTCCTCTGTCTTGATGCATTGTTTTTGATCCTGAGCAATGTGTGAGATGCAGGGATGACCCGTCATCCAGGAGGAGCCAAGATAAGAGGGAGGGAGGGAGGGAGAGGTGGTGAATGGGAGTGGAGTGGGTGGGGGTGAAATGGGTGGGAGCAGAATTATGCTACCTCCCTTATAAGGGGTAAAATGCCCTTGGTATTTGTATGTGATTCACCATGGTCTTGGATCACGCGGTAGACTCGTGATCGACAGCTATTTCCCTCCCGGAAGAGAGCTCATAGCTCATATGACCTTACATGCACACACACACCCAACTCCCCTCCCACGAGAGTTGGAGTAACGACCCACAGCGCAGCGATAATTAAATTATTTCAGCCCTGGGCGGGATTCAAACCCGGACCTTCGTAGTGTGTATGTATGTATGTACGTGGAATCTGGTGTCGGAATGGGTTACTCAGGAAGAAACACGCAAGAATAAAGAAAAATGACTACAATGGATAGATTGTATACAGTAGCTTCGATTTAGAAATCAAAATTGTATACAATAAATCTATGACGAAGGACAAATTCCCCTCGATTAAAGATGGCTGACCAAGTCAAAAGATTTCGTGACTTATGGCCAACTGTTTGGTTATAAATCCTAACCCAAAATCAAACTCAATTTCCGCCTGCCTCTGTACATTAATCTACAATGATTGGGATCGAATTTCATCAACCACTATTCGCGCAAATTGAATTAGCTTGCCACGACTATCAACTGATTTATACAATTATGAGCTGACAGACGAAGCGTCGTGCACTAAGTTTGGATACACAAACACACAAGCTTTCCCCTACTTCCCTCTTCCTCGATGCCCGCTTACGCCCGTGTGTGTATTTATGTGTGTGTGTGTGTGTGTGTGTGTGTGTGTGTGTGTGTGTGTGTGTGTGTGTGTGTGTGTGTGTGTGTGTGTGTGTGTGTGTGTGTGTGTGTGTGTGTGTGTGTGTGTGTGTGTGTGTGTGTGTGTGTGTGTGTATGTGTGTGTGTTTATGTATGTATGTATGTATGTATGTATGTGTGTGTGTGTGATTGTGTGTGTGTGTGATTGTGTGTGTGTGTGATTGTGTGTGTGTGTGTGTGTGTGTGTGTGTGTGTGTGTGTGTGTGTGTGTGTGTGTGTGTGTGTGTGTGTGTGTGTGTGTGTGTGTGTGTGTGTGTGTGTGTGTGTGTGTGTGTGTACGCGCGCGCAAGAGTGACTGAGTGATCGATTGATTGAGACAGGTGAATAGATATATAATTAAGTAGAGCGAGAGATATATAGACAAATAGATAGCTAGATGGAGAAAAAGAGGAAGAGGCATAGAGAAAGAGAGAGAAAGAAAGAGAGGGGGGAGAGAAATAGACATAAAGAATGACAATAAAAGTAAATGGAAGAAAAAATGCATCCATTCTCATTCATACATCCATACAACACTCCTGTCATACACTCGTTTTATCATTGTCACTTGTATGAATGGCCAACCAACCTCAAAGTAAAGACAAACTCATTTTGAAATTACTCAAACGAGGGACGAGTCCATTTTCTTTACAAGAGACAAAACGTCTCTAAATGGGTTCTTTATCTATCTCCATTTCCATTTTGATAGACTGATTTTATCTATGACTTGTGCTGTGTCATTCCGTGTGTATACCCTTCATTGTATTACGAAAACAATCTCCTGATTACGCGTTAATGGAAGGGACGAATGTCAGCATGAACAACAGCAGCTTGCAATGCATTCACATATGTCTCTCAAAAGAAGAAAAAAAAAAATAAACGAAAATATTCTTGCCGAACGAAAAAATCTACACACGCGTAAAATGATATATACATGTCCGTAAAAAACAAGTAGAAGAATCCTGTATCCCATACCAACGACATAATACGAAAACGTGCAAAAGCGCTTGATTCTGTGTTGTGACGCAAACACGAGTTTGCTTTGGGCAGCAACTTGGAGTCGGTACTCCCTACGTGTTGTTTCCCGTGTCACACTCTTCCTGATCCACGCCTGTTGGAGTCCACTCCCCCATGCAAGCTAATAGCAGTCCATCCATCAACATCTTTCCCAATTAATCTTTGCTAATTACCGACGACAACACTACCAATGGCCTGAAATCAGAGCTCATCAACTGGACGGGTGGTGGGGTGGGTGAGGAGGGATTGAACAAATAAATAGAAGGACAGAAACAAAAATAAATGAATTAATGAATTAATGAATGAATGAATATAGGAATGAAAATAGATAGTAGATAATACGAAAAAATACGTAAGTGAATAAATGAACGTACAAATAACTGTAACTGAACAGATAAATATAATTGATAAATACAAATGAATAATACATAGATAAATGAATAAGCAAGTTAGCAGATAAATAAACAGAAATGAAACAAATACATGTATACGATGAACAGACAAGACTGATACGTGACGAAGAAAACAAACAAATGAACAAACACACAAATAGATAAAGAGTAAACACATAAATGAGTAAATAGAAAGAATAACAGATAAGATAACGAAAAAAATAGAAATAAGAAAAATAACAAGGGAAGACAAAGACAATTTTCGACCCTCGGGAATGTGGTCCACAAGACTAGGGAGGGGGGAGGGGGGAAGGGGAAAGGGGGGAGGGGGAAGGAGGAGGGGGGAGGCGTGTCCATTGCCCTCTGAGCGATGAGGTGGGTGGAGAAGGTGGGGGGGAGTGGAGGAAGGGGAGGGGTTGGGGAGGGGTTTGGGAGTGGGAGACGGAGGGGAAGAAAAGAGGAGGCGAATATGGGACGGGAGGGGGAGAGGAATGGGAAGAAGAGGGGAAGGCGAAGAGGGGACGGAAAGGAGGGGAGAGAGGAGAGGGGGACGGAAAGGGGAGGATAAGATGGGGGAATGAAGGAGGAGGGTGAGAGGTGGACGGAAGGGGGAGGGGAAAGAGGAGGGGGAAGAGTGGGACAGATGGGAAAGTAGTAGAAAGAGGGGAAGGGAGGGGAACGGGAGGGGGAAGGAAAACAGGGTGCACGAGAGGGGTAGGGGGAAAATGAGGAGGAAGGGGCAGATAGAGGGTGAAGGGGAAAAGGGGAAGGGGGAGTAGGAAGGGAGTAGGAAGACAAGGAGGAGAGGGAGGGGGGAAAGGAAGGGGAGGGGTCAAAGAAGGGGGAAAAAGAGGAGGAGGGAAGAGGGGAGGAGGAAAGAGGGAGAGGGTAAGGAGGGGAGGGGAGGGGATAGAAGCGAAGGAGGAATGGGACGGGAGGGGGAAGAAGAAGGGGAGGAGGGCAGATGGAAGGGAGAGGAAGAAGGGAAAGAGGGCAGATGGAAGGGGGAGGAAGAGAAAGAGGAGGAGGAGGGGAGGAAGAGGAGGAGGAGAGGATGGGAGGAAAATGGGAATAAGAAGGACGAGAAGGGAGAAGGGGAGGGGAGGAGGAGGGGAGGAGGAAGAGGAGAAAAATGAGGAGGAAGGGGAGGAAAAGGGAGCAAGGAGAAGGGAAAGGAAGGGGGTAACAAGGAGGAGGAGGGGAGAAGGATCAGGGGAGGAGGAAGAAGGGAAGAAGGAGGAGGAAGGGGAGAAAGAGGGGAACAAGGAGGAGGAGGAGGACGAGGAGGAAGAAAGAGGAGGGGAAGGAGGAGGAGGAGAAGGTGGAAGAAGGGAACAAGGGGGAGGGGGAGGAGGACGGGGAGGACGGGGAGGAAGGAGGAGGAGGAGGAAGAGACGGAGGGGGAGGAAGGGGATGAGGAGGGGAGGAGGATAGGGAGGAGGGGAGGAGGAGGGGAGGAGGAGGGGAGGAGGATGGGGAGGAGGAGGGGTAGGAAGAGGGGAAGAAGGAGGAGGAGGGAGAGGGGGTGGAGGAATGGGGGAAGGTATGTCCGTAGACACGAGCGGTTTGCGTCAGCTCGCGCGCCGTCGGCCGTGGCGGCGCGGCGCGGCGCGCGGTCGGGCCTGGAAATCAGAGCCGCAATCAAAGTGCAAATAGCAACACAAGAGTGGCGCGGCACTTAATCACCATCGCCCTCGTGGCAGATCCCACTGGAGATACGTTCTGCTGTACGTGATTATTGCAAAGTAGGCGTTTTTCATATCTTCTCTTTTTTTTCTTCTATTTGAGGGGAAACAAAAAGAGGGGAGAAGGACTGAAATGTTGAGAGTGAGAGAGAGCGAAAGAGACTGTGTGTGTGTGTGTGTGTGTGTGTGTGTGTGTGTGTGTGTGTGTGTGTGTGTGTGTGTGTGTGTGTGTGTGTGTGTGTGTGTGTGTGTTTCACCATTGTCTTGGATCACATGGGACTCGTGATCGACAGCTATTTCCCTCCCGTAAGAGAGCTCAGAGTTCATATATGACCGTGTGTGTGTGTGTGTGTGTGTGTGTGTGTGTGTGTGTGTGTGTGTGTGTGTGTGTGTGGTGTGTGTGTGTGAGTGCGTGTACATGTATACTTTTTTTTCCGGAGTGTGGTAGACCAAAAACTGAAGAAATGATATTAAGAAGAGAAAAAAAGAAACAAAGCCAGGACAGCAAAGAATCGTGAGAAGCTAAAAATGGCATAATCTGATGAAGAAGGTGAGGCGTCTACGTCAGGAGGCGCTTAGTAGCTCCTGCCCAAGCCGTCATCAGGTCACAGTCACTGCTGGGAACCGGAGAAGAGTGCGGGATTCGAACCCACAGCATACTTCTGATTACGCTACCAGCGCACATGTAGTAATGTAAACGATTTCTTATTGATCGCTGGCCTAGCGGGATTAGAGCGTCGTTACTTGTGGCGAAGGTTGAGGTGACGGCGGTTCGAACCCTGCCACGGGTGAGTTGGACCAAGGGCATGGTTCATTAAATTCCAGGCTACAAAATCCTCTGTGAGGAGCACCGTCCTAGCCTCCCGATAGGAGGGAGTTTGTGACGTTAAACCATATTATCATTTTATCGGCCAAAATTGAAAACTAGAAGGGATCAAAAGATTAAACTAATTAACGAACTAATCCGTTTGCAGAGGACGCAAAGATCACAAAGAGAATTTATGAAGAAGATTGCAAATTGTTGAAAAAATATATCTAGACAGTATTTGCGACTAAAGCCAGATGTTTACAATTCTTTTCAGAGCTAAGAGAGGCAAAGTCTTGGAGAAAATAAAAGATGTCTGAAGGGTATTATGTCGCAGACTTCCAGATAGCTGCTTCAACTTTGGGAATAAGTGAAGAAATAGTCGAATAGTGACAAATAGGAATAAAGCATTGTACCAATTTCACTCTCTACCACTATACAGACTCCCTCATCCTTCTCTCTACTCTCTACTCTCTTTCATTTCCTCTTTCTCGCCCCTTCCTCTCCCCTTTTCCATCCACGTATGCGTTTTTCCTCTCATCAATCCGGTTCTCTCTCTATCTCTTCCCTCCCCCTCCCCCTCTCCCCCCTCCCTGCCAATTATATTTCCCTTCTTGCCTCTCGTCCAAAGTTGACCGGCGGTCCAGCTTCCCCGGCCTTGCATGGCTTTCCTTCAACTGTGTTCCGTGTGTCTCACCGTGTCGTTTGTGTCTCACGTGTCGTCTGTGTCTCACGTGTCGTCTGTGTCTCACGTGTCGTCTGTGTCTCACGTGTCGTCTGTGTCTCACGTGTCGTCTGTGTCTCACGTGTCGTCTGTGTCTCACGTGTCGTCTGTGTCTCACGTGTCATCTGTGTCTCACGTGTCGTCTGTGTCTCATGTGTCGTCTGTGTCTCACGTGTTGTGTGGCTCACGTATCATCTGCCTCTCACGTGTCGTCTGTCTCTCACATGCCTGTGTCTCACGTGTCGTTTGTGTCTCACGTGTTGTGTGACTTACGTATCATCTGCGTCTCACGTGTTGTGTGTCTCACGTGCTTTATGTTTCATATGTTGTATATCTTACATCGCGTGTATCTCTCGCGTGTTTTCTTTCTCTCACGTGTTGTATCTCACACCTCGCGTGATTTTCACATGTACAATTCTCACGTGTCATGCGACTCTAACGTGTCGTGTCTTATGTGTCATGTGTGCCTCACCTGTTGTGTCACATACATGTATCGCACGAGTCTCACGTACCATGCGTCTCTCATGTTTCATTCGTGTCTCACGTGCCGTCTCACGTGCCGTGAGTCTCAAGTGCCGTGTATCTCACGTGTTGTGTCACATGTGTCGCGTGTCTCATGTGCCGTGTATCTCACGTGTTGTGTATCTTACGTGCCGTATGTGTCTCACGTGTCGGGTGCCTCAATTGTGTCTCATGGACCTGTGTCTAATTTCTCTACAGAATGTGCATCTGTGCTGTGTCTATGTGACTTGTGTGTCTTCGTGTTTAGTGTGTCATACAAAGTGTGTTTTAGGGATATACGACACAGCAGTGCACCGATGCTTTATGCTTATCAAGGGCGTCCTAGTACATTAGGCAAAGGTGGCACATACATATTGTTGATTCTTCCTATGCCTTGTGTCACATAACATAAGTCTGTGTCTTGTGTCCTTTGATGCATGTCTTTTTGTGTCTTGCGTCACATGACACAAACTCTTCCAATGTCATATTACGCAAGTGTGACTCGTGTCCTATGATTTATATCTTTTTGTATCTTGTCCCACATGACACGTCACGTGCTATATGACATGTCACGTGCCACATGCCATGTCACGTGCCACATGACATGTCACGTGCCACATGACATGTCACGTGCCACATGACACCTCACATATCACATGATGTCACGTGTCACATGTCACGTTCTTTTCCGTGTCACAACAGTGCCACGTCACACCCACGCGTCGCGTGTGCTCCTCCTGTGACTCTTGGCGTGCATCTCCGTCACACGCCCTCCGTCGCATCCAACATCGATTCTCCTCCTCTCTGCGCAGGCGTCGACACGCCCCCTCCTCCCCCTCCCTCCCTTCCCCTCCCCACCTTCCTCCCTTCTTTCCCCTCCTTTCCTTCCCTTCCTTCATTCTTCCTTACCACTCTCTTCCCTTTCCTTCCCTTCCTCCCTCCCTTCCCTTCCTTTCCTTCCCTTTATCCCTCTCTTTCCCTCCTTTCCTTCCCTTCTTCCCTCCCTTCCCTTCCTTTCCTTCACTTCCTCCTTCCCTTACCCTCCTTTCCTTTCCCTTCCTCCCTCCCTTCCCCTCCTTTCTTTCGTCCCTCCCTTCCCCTCCTTTCCTTCGTCCCTCCCTTCCCCTCCTTTTCATATCCTTCCCTCCTCCCTTCCTCTCCTTCCTTCCCTTCCTTCCTCCCTTCCCCTCCTTTCCTTCCCTTCCTCCCTCCCTTCCCTCCCTCCCTTCCCTTCCTCCCTCCTTTCCCCTCTTTCCCTACCTTCCTTCCCCTCCTTTCCTTCCCTTCCTCCCTCCCTTCTCTTCCCTTCCATCCCTCCCTCCCTTCCCTTCCTCCCTCTTTTCCCATCTTTCCCTTCCTTCCTTCCCCTCCTTTCCTTTCCTTCTTCCCTCCCTTCCTCTCCTTCCTTCCCTTCATCCCTCCCTTCCCTTTCTTTCCTTCCCTTCCTCTATCCTTCTCTTCCCTTCCTCCCTCCCATTCCATCCCTCCCTCCCTCCTTCCCTTCCTTCCTTCCCCTTCTTTCTTTTCCTTCTTCCCTCCCTTACCCTCCTTTCCTTCCCTTCCTGTATCCTCTCCCACCCTTTCCTTCTTACTTACCTTTCCTCTTTTCCCTTTTCTCTCTTCCTCCCATTTCCCTCCTTCCTTTCTCCCTTACCTTTCCTCTCTTCCTTTATCTCCCCTCCTTGCCTTCTTTCCCCTTTCCCGTCCCTTCTTTCCTTCCCTTTCTCCCTGTCTCCCTTCCTTCCCTCCCTTCATCTCATTTCCTTTCCTCCTTCCCTTCCTCCCTCCCTTTCCCTCCTTTCCAAATTTCCTTTCCTTCCCTTCCTCCCTCCCATCCCCTCTTTTCCTTCTCTTTCCCCTCCTCTTCCCCTTCCCTTCTCTTCCTTTCCTTCCCTTACTCCCTCTCTTCCCCTTTCTCCTTCCCTTTCCCCTTCTTCCTTTCTTCCTTCCTTCCCCTTCTTTCCTCTCTTTCCCCTCCTCTTCCCCTTCCCTTCTCTTCTTCTCTCCCTTTCCTTCACTTACTCCCTCCCTTTCCCAATATCTTTCCCTTCCCCTTCTTCCTTTCTTCCTCCCTTCCCCTTTTTTCCTCTCTTTCCCCTCCCTTTCCCTTTCTTTTTCTTCCTTCCTCCTATTCCTTCCCTTTCCTTCCTTCTTCCTTCCCTCCCTTCCCCTTCCTCCCTTTCTTCCTCTTTTCCCTTCCTTTCTTCCTCTTTTCCCTTCCTTTCTCCCTCTTCTTCCTTACTCCCTCCCTTCCTTCCCTTCCTCCCTCCCTTCTCCTTCGTTCTTCCTCTCTTCCCTACCTCTCTCTCTCTCCCTTCCTCCCTCCCTTCCCCTTCTTTCTTCCTCTCTCTCTTTCCCTTCTTCCTTCTTCCCTCTCTTCCCCTTCCCTTCCTCTCCCTTCTTTTCTCCTTTCCTCCCTTTCTTCCTTTTTCTCATTCCCTTCCCTCACTTCCCCTTCCCTTTCCATTTCTCCCTCTCCCCCTCCCCTCCCATCCCCTCTTTTTCTTCCTTTCCCCCCTCCCTTCTTTTCCCCTCTCTTCCCCTTTCCTTTTCCCTCTCCTCTTCCCTCTCTTCCTCCCCTCCCAATCCCTCTTTTTCTTCCTTTCCTCTCTCTTCCCTCTCTTCCTCCCCTCCCCTCTTTTTCTTCCTTTCCTCTCTCTTCCCCTCTCCTCTTCCCTCTCTTCCTCCCCTCCCATCCCCTCTTTTTCTTCCTTTCTCCTCTCTTCCCCTCTCCTCTTCCCTCTCTTCCTCCCCTCCCTCTCCCTCTCAAGGCCCATCGTCCGTGTGCAACCGGGCATGAATAAACGGACCGGATGGACTACCAGATCGAAAGGGTGAGATTTGCATTCTTCAGCATGGGTGGCTCACCCGTACCGACTTGGCTCGTGCCGCGATACTATGTTACGGGTCCCGTGACCTCGCTCGTCACTGAGCGTCTACGTTAGAACCAGGAGAGACTGACCCAAGTCAGCTTAGGTCACCGGTATTTGTATGACCCAGACTTTCTCCCCTTTCCCCTGTCCATCTCCCCCTCCCCCTCCATCTCCCCCCTTCCCTTCATCTTCTCCTCTAATACTTTTCCCTCCATCTTCTCCCCCTCCCCCTTCCCTCCACCTTCTCCTCCTCCCACTTTCCCCCCTTCCCTTCCTCTTTGTTCTTCCTCTCTTCCCTCCCTCTCTCTCTTCCTTTCTCCCGCCCTTCCCCTTCTTCCTTCCTCTCTTCCTTTCCTCTCTCTCTTTCCCTTCTCTCTTTTTCTCTCTCTTTCCCCCCCTTCCTTCCCTATTCCCTTTTTTCCTCCATCTTCTCCCTCCCTCCTTTCCCTCCACCTTCCCCTCCCCATTCCCTTACTTTCCCCCTTTCCCTCCATCTCTTTCTTCTTTCCCATCATCTCCCCTCTCCCACCGAAGACTTCTACCCCCTTATCCGTAATCCTCCTCCTCCTCCTCCACGTCCTCCTCCACTACCCCCTTCACCTCCTCCTCCACCTCCATCATTTCAGTCTCGGGATTTCGACCCTTCATTACGGTGATACAATCCTCAATACCAATTCTATTCTTCAACTTTGTTTTCAATTTAATCAATTTTCGAAGCTAACACCAGGCGAATCTATTCAGCTACGGAGTGAACACAAGCCAAGGTCACCCTTGAGCTGAATAAAAGCTTCTGGTGTTTGCTGGAGGAAGAAGATCCGAGAAGCGTCACCGAATTGAATGGGATAATGACATGGACCCAGGAAGATTCTTTGCGGACCCATTCCTCAGCTTAAGGTTAAGATGGAGGATAATGGAGTGATATAAGGAGGAGGAGGAAGAGGAAGAGGAGGAGGAGACAGGGATGGGAGGGAAGAGGACTAGGTGGTGGTTGTGGAGGAGGTGGTAACTGCGTGGAAGGAGGAGGAAAAGGAGGAGGAAGAGGAAGAGGGGAGGAGGAAGAGGAAGAGGGGAGGAGGAGGAAGAGGAGAAAGGGAGGGGAGGAGGAGAAGGGGAGGAGGAGGGGGAAGAGGAGTAAGTGGTGGTTGTGAAGGAGGTGGTGGCTACGAGGAAGGAGGAGAGGAAGAGGAGGAAGTAGGAAGAGGGGAGGAGGAGGAAAGGAAGAAGAGTTGGTAGTTTTGGAGGAGGAAGAGGAAGAGGAAGAGGTGTGGGATGGGGAATCAGAGGAGGAAGGGGAAAGAGAAGGTGGAAGAGAAAGAAGAGGGTGAAGAAAAAGAAGAAGAGGATGATGAGTCGCTTATATACATAATGAACAATAAAGGACCCAAAACCGAGCCCTGGGGAACTCCACTAGAAACATTCTCCCATATGGATTTTACACCGTTTATGGTGACCCGCTGTTTTCTCTCACTGATCCAAGCTCTAATGCATTCAAACACTTTTCCTCCTATGCCATAGGCTTTGACTTTTAGGAGTCTCTGCTGGGGCACCTTGTCAAACGCTTTGCTAAAGTCAAGATAAATAACATAGTAACTATCATTGTCATCTGACGCTTTGTATATATTTGTGTATAAAGAAGATTAGTCATATGACATACCCTTGGAGAAACCATGCTGTGAGTCACGAATCAAATGATGTCTCGATGTGATCTTTGATTCCATAAGCAATTATTGATTCAAACATTTAACCTATAACTGGCCTGTAGTTGCATATAGAGGATTTATATCCCTTTTTGAAAGCAGGAATAACATTTGCCTGCCCCTATGCAATAGGCACAAAACCGGTGTCTACCGACTTGTTAAATATTTCCGTTAAATGGTCGCAGATTTAAAATTCACACTCTTTAAGCGCTCTCGGAAAATTTTCGTCTGGACCCGGGGATTTTGTAGCTTTAAGTCTCAATCTGTTTCACTACTTCTACCATACTAATGCTGATACTAGTCTACTTCCTTCATCCCCATTGTAAATTGGATCGCAGTCAGGTACCATATCTAACCTCTCCTTTGTAAACACCGAGAGAAAATATTTATAAACGCGTCACTCATTTTTCCCTCCAATTCTATCATGACATCTTCGTCGTTTTTAATTGGCCTATCCTTTCTTTAGTTTATGTTCTGCAGAGATGAAAGAAACCCTTTGGGTTGGAACTCGCTTGTCTGGCAACCTTAACTTCGTAGTTACGTTTCGCTGTGCGCGTGTTCTTTTTAATCCGTCTTGCCATATCGTTATATTCGGATCTAAGGTGTGTTTCCCCATTTTTTTATTCTGATGTAAAATCCTCTTTTTATTCCGCTCCCATTTTTCAGCCTGTCCGTCATCCATTTGGGAAAGACACAAAAGACAAAGCGAGAGTTAAAGTGAGAAAGAGAGAGGGAGAGAGAGAGAGAGAGAGAGAGAGAGAGAGAGAGAGAGAGAGAGAGAGAGAGAGAGAGAGAGAGAGAGAGAGAGAGAGAGAGAGAGAGAGAGAGAGAGAGAGGGGGGAGAGGGAGAGAGAATCTTTACTTTAAAGACACAAGAGACAAAGTGAAAGTGAGAGAAGAGAGAGAGAAAGAGAGAGAGAAAAAAGGAGAGTGAGAGATAGACAGAGAGAGAGAGAGAGAGAAAAGGAGAGAGAGAAAGATTATCATCTTTGGTTCACAGACACAGGAGACAGTGGAGGGAAATTATGAAAGTGAGAGCAGACGGACACATGCACTGTGACATTTCATACACAGTCGCTGTCACAAGTCTCAAGCCATACGACGGATATCATAGCACAAATATAGCATTCGTTAGGAATCCTTTGATTTGATTTTTATCGAAAATATCTAGTTTATAGTGCGAAATATTTCCTTGTACAGAAAAATTAAGAATTTAAAATGTATATGTTCTGTGAAAATCATAAATGGCAAAGGACTGATACTTTGGACAATAACATCGGGTATTGTATAATTGTATAATTAATAAATCCTACATTAGAGGTTCTCGACCAGTGGGGGGGGAGGAATATCCCCCCTAAAGGAGAATCCCCCCCCCTAAATGGGGAATTTTGGGGCTTAAAGGGACAAGGGAAATAGGGGAAGCTTTCAGACGTAATAAAGATTCTACAATCTACGTAAACTACAGGACATCACATATTTTATACATGCCAGAAGTCGAATTCACCATAAACATTTCTTATTTTGAGACGGACATTTTGTAAAAGGACGAAAAGGAGAGGAATGATATTATGAATTTGATCCAACCAAGATTGGGATATGCAGCAATGGCATGGTCCTTAGAAAATAAATGAATAAATACATAAATATATGAATAAATATATAAAAAAATAAACAAGTAAATAAAATAAAATATATATAGACAACTAAAAAGATAAAAAGATCAAATAAATAATTAGATAAGAATAAAAAAGTGAATACATAAGCAATATTTGAAATAGAATAAAATAAAATAATAATATTACTAATATAAACTGAGGCAAATGATTAAGATAGCACACGTGATATCTACGGCATCATGGTCCTGCCAATCAATCACCCAATCAATCAATCATTCAATTAATCAATCACTGGGATCATGCAGTACTACATCAACACCTGCACCTCAGAGGATCATCCTTAGTAAGCTCCCATGCAGACTCCCAACATATCTTCACTGTCTTTAAGCAGATACGTTTTATGAGGCCACCATAATCTAGGAGATGGCCTTGTAAGCAGGGTCATCGATCGCCCAGAAGACATTGTGACTGTTCAGGGCGCCAGTGTATTCACTTGGTCTTTTGGATCACGTGTTCGACTCGTGATCGACAGCTATTTCCCTCCTGGAAGAGAGCTCAGAGCTCGTAGGTCCGATCTATGGGTAATGCTATGACCTTTCACACACACACACACCCAACTCCCCGCCCACGAGAGTCAGAGTAACGACCCGAGGCGCAGCTGTACCGAAATTAATTTCGGCCCTGGGCAGGATTCGAACCAAGCACTACGCGCACCACCATGCTAGTAGTTCATCGTTCTACCAACTGCGCCACCGAGAGTGTGTGTGTGTGTGTGTGTGTGTGTGTGTGTGTGTGTGTGTGTGTGTGTGTGTGTGTGTACACACACACACACACTTTTTTAATTATATATATATATATAGCGAGAGAGAGAGAGAGAGAGAGAGAGAGAGAGAGAGAGAGAGAGAGAGAGAGAGAGAGAGAGAGAGAGAGAGAGAGAATTATTAGCATTGTAACTATTACCATGGTAGTAAACAATCCACATTCTGTATATGGAATAATTGGCGACAAACGTTCCTTTCTTCCTGAGAGCCTATATCCTCAGTCTTGTAATATTCTTATAGATTTTTAGGATTATAATATGCTTAGATTTCAATTAAAAACTTTCTAGAAAACTAAGAAGGTTGGTAATTAAGAATTTTTGATCATGAATAACACATTAACATATCAAATAAAACAATAAAATAGTAATAGAGAAAAAGAATAACAAAACAAATAGATAGATGTAAAATATTTTCGCACAAGACAAGTGACCGACGATGACGTCATAACGCGCTCACCTGTCACGATAGAAAATGGGAACTTGCAACGGACACTATTTCAAACCAACCAACCTGACGATATTTCAACTTTCTCATTCAGTCTAAACCATTATAACGCCATCTACATACTCTATTCTATCTAACGACAATTACTTTATTTATCTGGAGGACGAGATGAAAAAATTAAGTTTAAGGAGACTTGGTGGTGAATTTAGAACATATTTTTACAGACGCTTCGATCGGGACCTTCTATGACGTGATGTCGTTGTATGAAAGGGCTTTGTCCTTCATGTTGAAGACAGTGAAGAAGATTAAATTATATTATATTTCTTGCATGTTGTGATATTTTTTTACATACGTTGTGACATCATAATGATGAAAGAATAATTGAAGCTTATGTCAAGTGAGACGCAAAATGAAACAAATGAAAAAAGATAAAAATAAGTAAATAATATAACGAATTATGATATTAATAGTAAATGAAATGAAATAGAATAAAACAAAACATATTAGAAACAAATAAACATGTACATAAATAAGCAAATGAAATATACTAAATAAACAAATTAACAAATATTTTATTCTAGCCAAGAACAAGTGATTTTTGCGGATATGACACACTTCCATACTGAAATATATATATATATATATATATATATATATATATATATATATATATATTTATATATATATATATATATATATATATATATCAGAGCTGGGCGCTTAACCGGCGGATAGGTCAGGTCAATGTGTTACCGATTTTAATTTCCTTTAGACCGATTTGGATGAAAAGAAGAAAAAAAAAAAAAATGGAGCAGTGTTTACTTCTTACGAATATTCTCAGTAAAATAATAACTAAACTACAACATTGATATTCCCTATTCTAAAACATTATACAATCAGAGCTGGGCACTTGCGTTACCGATAGCGTTATTACATTACTAACTCACTACCTGTCTGGTATATATATATATATATATATATATATATAAATCCGGCGGCATTCTTCACATATTTTATTCTGGTTACAACCAGACTATATCATTCTGGAACGAAGATGAGCGGGCACCCACCTGGAAGACCTGTTTTCTCCACACAATGTTCATTTGAACGAAATCTAATCGTTCCTAGTTTGTCTCTTTATATGGTATATTGTCACAACACCTCTGTTAAATGTTTGTCTCTAAATGTTCACTTCACTTGAACATCTAAACGTTTTCTAGTTTCTATAGAGGGTATATTGTTATAATGCACAGCAATTTTTGTCTTTTTTAAAAACGTTTGACCACATTTGTGTTCACTAGCTATTGTCAAAGTCCTGACAAATGTTTTCTGTATATATACATTTTTTTTACTTTTTTTGTATCATTACTGCTTTTAATCTTACTTTTT
>NC_134786.1:59541326-59545539 GCF_046742065.1 Oratosquilla oratoria
ACATCTTCCTAACATATAAAATAGATCAGTTTACACACACACACACACACACACACACACACACACACACACACACACACACACACACACACACACACACACATTTATATATATATATATATATATATATATATATGTGTGTGTGTGTGTGTGTATGTGTGTGTGTGTGTGTGTATGTGTGTGTGTGCGTGCGTGCGTGTGTGCGTGTGTATGTGTGTGTGTGTTCGTGTATGTGTGTTCGTGTATGTATTATATATGTATATATATATGTATATATATACATATATATATACATACATACATACATACATACATACATACGTACATGCATACATACACACTTAGCTTACAAGCATACATATAAAGACAAACACAAAAGACTGAAAAACAATACATACGAGAGAAAGATAAAACGGAAGACAAAGAAGAAAGGAAGGAACTAAGAACAATAATAATAATAAAAAAAAAAAAATCCGAAAGGGAGATAAAGAGGCTGGATCAGGTTAAAGAGGATATAGGCTTTAATTGGCTTACTAACAGAGTGGTTAACAAATGGAATAGGCTTAGCAGCCATGTAATGAGCGCTGACACTATTATTTGATTTAAGAGAAAATCAGATAACTTAATGGACGTGGAATACATATGGTAAGGGACATGGATCTACCTAGTGTAGGCCTAATGGTCTATTATAGTCTCCCCCCATTCTTATGTTCTTGCATATATACATATATATATATATATATATATATATATATATATATATATATATACTATATATATATATATATATATATATATATATATATATATATATATATATATAATATATGAAAAAGGTGGAAAAAGAGAGTCACGGGTCTCGTTCCGAGTTTATTACTGACCGGTTTCGCTTGTAGCTTTTTCAGAGGAAGAAGCTACAAGTGAAACCGGTCAGGAATAAACTCGGAACGAGACCTGTGACTCTCTTTTTCCACCCTTTTCAACTTGTCACAATGTCTCAACACACACACACACACACACACACACACACACACACACACACACACACACACACACACACACACACACACACACACACACACACACACACATATATATATATATATATATATTATATATATATATATATTTATACATATTATATATATATATATATATATTATATATATATATATATATATATATATATATATATACATATATAAATTAACGTCAGATGCTTTCATTCAATCAAAAGAACATATCTTACACAATACGTCGAGACACTTTGGTGTTAGGCGACAGATGGTCGAGAGATGAGATAGAGAAGTCTGCAGGAGTGACGTGGCAGAGCTTAGCGGAGTCGTGCGAGTCATGGAATGGTATGAGAGAGGGCTTTGTCCAGCCGTGGACTCAGGATGACTGATTGATTAATTGATTAATTGATCTTTGGGTTGTGATATCTTCCTTCCCATCCGAGTGAATAAAATCATTTGACGGCAGGTCGGATGTTTGTACAACATTCACAAACGGGTTGAGGGTAACTAGGGCATAAAGCAACTGTGTCTGGCCATTGTCGTTGAGCTTTCATGACCACATAGGGCCACATGGGCCATCAACACCGCTCCTGGCCTTTGATGATGAGGACTGACAAGCTCGTAGGTACTATGCAATGGCACCCCATCCTGGCACTGTGACCTCCCGAAACCAGTGGACCGAAAACAGGCACCATGACCTCCTTCAGTCGAGGTCATCTCCATGGTTACCAGTCAGGTTATATGTCGGATGTAGGCCTCTTCATCTGTGACATCCTCATGTCTTTGAGACGGTGTGAACGGCATGGACGTTTTGATGGGTGGCTGTGGACGTTTTGGCTGCGGACGTGTGGACGTTTTGGCTGAGGACGCTGTGGGTATTTTGACATGTGGACGTTTGACCAGTCACCATTCCCACTGAATCAATTGGCACTATGTCCCTTCTTCTGACTGCAAATCTCCTGAGGTCATTTACTCCTTCAACTCTTTGGCACTTTCTCAATAGTAGAGAGAACATGTCAGTCCTGAGTGTTTCCTTCCTTACCTTGTAGTAATTTTTATTACATTCTGGTTGTCGTCGGGTTATATCATTCATATAAATTGTACCAACCCACACCCCACCTCAGAGGCACCCCCCCCCACCATACACATACATCTCTCACCCCCCACCCCCCCTGACATCCTCTAGGATGGTACGTTCCATGCTGAAAGAAATTATACATTTCCGTTAAAGTGTTCAGTTACTATATATCAAAAGGCCTCTTCCCCCTTATATATAAAGGAGGTAACAAGTCAATACGCTCATCCATTCTCATCCATTCCACTCCCACCCGCCATCCATCATTCCCCACTTCGCGGATGAAGGGTCATCCTTGTCTCCTGCCCACTACCTGGGACAGAAGCAACGCCGGAAGACACAGCACATCCACAATGTCTTGCGGTGTTTTTTCTCACCCTGATATGCTCAATGACAGACTATTATATGTTCAATGACACCCAGAAGACAGACTCTGGGCCAAAAAGGAGCTCGATGGATGGAAACGCGGTCTTGTCCGATATCGAGACTCCATTTCGTCCCAGAGGTCATCTCTCAACCGAAGAAAATCGTCTGGTATCATCAGCAACGAAAACCCACAATATACGGACCGATTCCAGAAAGTGTCGACGGGCTGTAGTATCGTTATCTGCTAATATATGACACTTTAGGCTATTGGTTCTGTTTATGAAGTATTTTGATATGATTTTCATTCCTGACCCATTGTGGCGGAAACTGGGGATGACCCTTTATCTACAAGGTATTGAGAGGCGTTCAGTGGATTTTATTACCAAATTACTAAATACCTTAACGAAGGACACATTGAGGTACATGTGTCCTTAGAGTTCAGGAAGGACAAACTGGGAAGGACACAGCAAGGCTTTTCTTGGTCTAATGCCAAAACGAAGGACACATTGAAGTTCATGTGTCCTTAGAGTTCAGAAAGGACAAACTGGGAAGGACAAACTGGGAAGGACAAACTGGGAAGGACACAGCAAGGCTTTTCTTGGTCTAATGCCAAAACGAAGGACACATTGAAGTTCATGTGTCCTTAGAGTTCAGAAAGGACAAACTGGGAAGGACAAAATATGGCTTCTCTTGCTCTAATGCTTATTGTAGGACACATTGAGGCTCCTGTGTCCTTAGAATTCAGGAAGGACAAACTGGGAAGGACATAGCAAGGCTTCTCTGGGTATAACGAAGGACACACCGATGTTCTTGTGTCCTTCGAGTTAAGGAAGGACAATTAGGGAAGGACACAACAAGGCTTCCCTGGGTCTAACGAAGGACACACCGAGGTTCTTGTGTCCTTCGAGTTAAGGAAAGACAACTAGGGAAGGACACGACAAGGCTTCCCTTGTCCTGGTTACATTGTCCTCTTGCCTGTCAGACACAGCCGGGTTTCAGTTGAATACGCCTAGGAGGGCGCTCAAGCGAGGTCTAATGCGCCTCTTCGGGGGTGAAGGCGCATTCGACCAGAAGCTTTCGCGCATGCGTCCTCGAGGCTAACTTTTGTGCGCAGAAATTCTTGCGAAATAGTCACACCTGAGGGTGACGGCACACTAGGCTGCCAGCATGCTACTTGGTTTTGCTACCTCGTTTGAGTAGCAACGACCTCGGTTACAATATCCTAGACTTCCGTAAGAAAATCTTAATAATGTGTCTAACATTCGTATTCTAGGTTTAACTTCTCTATTTCGTCATTCAGCTTCTCGTTATATGACGCAAGAGAAATTTGATATTTACAAATGCGAGACACAAAAAGATCGTAACCGATGTCGTTTCTACTCAAACGAAGCAGCGAAAGCAAGTAGCATGTTAGCAAGAAATGCGTAGTGTGCTACCACCTTTACACGATGAAGTTAAACTAAAATTTGTCCATGGTTTCGTTAAAAAAGAATCTGAAAAATATAAGGAAAAAGGAAAAGTAGACAACGAACTCTTAGTATTACTATATGCTGAGTTATATTACTCAGTTCAGAAAGACGGGTTCGGTTACGAAAACAAGTTACCTTGCACGTGTTGGAGTATAGTCTTGGTGTCTGGTACTAAAAGGTGTAGGCAACTATCGTATAATTATTCGTCATTGATTAAACAAACTAGGTATTTTACTAACCTATTGCCAATACTATATATACCTTATATATATGTATATATATATTTT
>NC_134786.1:59546039-59551039 GCF_046742065.1 Oratosquilla oratoria
TCTCTTAAAATATAGGCAATGTTAGTGTTCCCTTAGGGGGCGGAGACGGGTTAGGATCAGATTACAGTGGCAAGTCACGTGATTTAGGACCTAATGTCCAATGACTGATAAAGGTACTTTCATCCAGGTTAGGTTAAGTTAGGTCACGTTGGGTTATGGTTAGGTTACTATAAGTTACAACATGGCGAATATTCCTCATTTCTTTTTTTCGTCACAAACCTAGATTTCCTTTATTCCAAAGGTATCTTCATCCAGGCTAGGTTAGGTTAGGTTAGGTTAGGTTAAGTCACGTGAGGTTAAGTTATGTTCGGGTTAGGTTAAGTTCCTGAACGTTGCAATATGGAAAACATTTCTCATTTTATTTCTTCCTCATAAATTTGACACGCCTTCGCCTCATTATGCGTTACCCTATTACGTAGTCATTATCATACTTGAATGAAAACAGGAAATGCTTTTCAAACGTCTTCACTGCTTGAGTCATATTGTTATTTACTAAGAGTTAAAAGATTATTCCCACTTTTCTTAATTATGAATACTTAATTTCTCTTCTGAATTTGAGAGAACGAGCGCTTGTGCGCGTGTATGTGTGCATGTGTGCGTGCATATGCATGTGCGTGTGATTCACCATGGTCTTGGATCACGTGTTGGACAGTGATCGACAGCTATTTTCCTCCAGGAGGAGAGTTCAGAGCTCATATATGACCGATCTATGGGTAAAGCTGTGACCTTACACACACACACACACAAACACACAAAACTCCCCGCCCACGAGGGTTGGAGTAACAACTCGCAGCGCAGCGATACTGAAATCATTTCAGCCCTGGGCAGGATTCGAATCCGGACCGCCGTGGTGGCGCCCGGGAACTCTACCCACTGCGCCACGAGTGTGTGTATGTATGTGCGTGCGGGTGTGTGTGCATATTATGCATACTTGTACAAGCGCGTGCATGCGCGTATATCCATGTATACTTCTGGGCGAGTATATCTATACATGCGTATACGTGCATCTATTCAAATCTTCATGCATGAACAAGTTTGTAAGTCTGCGTGCGTGCTTAATTGCCTGCAAGTGCTTGCTCTCAGTAGTGTTTCCATGACTACACTCCCCTAAGAGGGTAATGACTGCAACAGTGACAAAGTTGTAATTACAAAATTACAAAACTACTGCACCCTGGTGTTCGCATCTCGACTTCTTGAACATCACGGACTGTGGTATGAACTGTGGAAAAGTGGGGCAGTTTTTGATGGTCAAAAAAAAAAAAAAAAAGTTCCCAGACATTGAACAGTAGGCCTAATATGAATTGTATATCATTCTTAGTCCACATACTATCATTTATCTATTCTATTTTATTTCAATATTTTATTATATATTAGTTTTTGTGTGTGTGTGTGTGTGTGTGTGTGTGTGTGTGTGTGTGTGTGTGTGTGTGTGTGTGTGTGTGTGTGTGTGTGTGTGTGTGTGTGTGTGTGTGTGTGTGTGTGTGTGTGTGTGTGTGTGTGTGTGTGTGTGTGTGTGTGTGTGTGTGTATGTGTGTGTGAAGATGTGCATTCTACCTCGAGAACAAGAATATGATTTTCAAAAATAATGATTATTATTATTATTATTATTGTTGTTGTTATTTTTATTATCATTATTGTTGTTGTTGTTATTGTTGTTGCTGTTATTATTATCATTATTATTATTATTATTATTATTATTATTATTATTATTATTATTATTATTATTATTATTATTATTATTATTATTATTATCATTATTATTATCATCATTATTACTATTATTGATATTATAATTATTACTATTGTTATTATTATTAATATTATTGATATTATTATTATTATTATTATTATTATTATTATCATTATTATTATCTTATTATTATTATTATTATTATTATTATTATCATTATTATTACTATTATCATCATTATCATTATTAATATATTTTTTTTTAATAAAAGGACCGATTGAAACACAAAATGTTATTCATGAAGGCCTCAATATCCCGATTCCTTCTTGATAAACTAATTTTAGTCGAAAAGTGGAATCGTTTCAAAAAAGTCTTAAAGTTTTCAAAAACTTAAAAAAGTCTTAAGAGACGTTTCAAAAAACATCTTAAGAAACGTTTAAAGGTTAGGGAGTGAGTGGGTTAGTCAGTTATTGAGTGGGTGAGTGAGAGATTAAGTGAGTGCGTGGGTGAGTGAATCAGTCAGTCAGTAAACGAGCAAATGAGTGAGTGATTGAGAGAGTAGGTGAGTGAATGAGTGAGTGGGTGAGTGAGTGATTCAGTGAGTCAGAAATGATCAAGTGAGGGAGCAAGCGAGCAAACGAGTGAATGAGTGAGTGAATGAGTGAGTGAATGAGCAATTGAGTGAGTGAGTCAGTCAGTCACTCAGTGTGCGAATCAGTGACTCAGTGAGTGAGTGAGTGAGTGAGTGAGTAAGTGGATAGATGAGTGAGAGTCAGTGAGAGGGTGATTCAGTGAGGGAATAAAAGAATCAGTGACTGAGTCAGTGAGAGACTAAGCAAAAGAGTGAGTCAGTCACTCAGTGATTGAGTCAGCCAATCAGATAGTGAGTCAGTGAAACAGTAAGAGAGTAAATTGTTACAACTTTCTTTAAGCATTCTCAACCTTTCCCAGTGTTCAATCCCCTTTATCCTCCTCCTCCTCCTCTTCCTTCCCCCCTACTTCTTTTCTCTCCCCGTTCCCTCCTTTCCCCTTATTTAATCTCAAGCATATGTATCTCAACTTGTACTTGAAAAAGCTTTAATAAGCGAAACGTCGTACAAATAAAGGCTCCGTCCTCATACGGTGTTTAACTCGTCATTCTTTTAGCTACTCACCTCTCAACTCTTTCTATCTCCTCTTCGTCCATCCGTATCTCCTTGACCTCTACATACACCATTCCATCTTCCACGCACTCCACCAATCCACCTTCCATAGGCACACACTCCACCACCTCATTCCACTGACTCTACCGACACTTGCCATCACCCACCCTTAAACTCAGCGTACTTCGTCAGTTCCCCTCCCCACCTCCATGATGATATCCCTCCATCAATATAACACTAACTCCATTTCTCCCTCCATAATTTCCATGGTAAACGGATGGAGTCCGCCTTCCATGTCCCCCACTTCCCATTGGTCTTCTGAACACATTGCACGTCCACCTTCCTCCCCTTCTTCATGTCTTCCACTTCCCTCTCCGACGTTTCGGGTGCCATTCCTCATCTCCGCCTTCCTCCACCTCCTCTTCTGGTGTCTCCTCCTCCTCCTCCTCCTTTTCTGGGGACACATTCCTCTTACTCCTCTTCCTCCTCCTTTTCCTCGCTTCTCTCCTCTTCCTCACTTCTCTGGGGACGCTTTCCTCTTTCTCCTCCTCCTCCTCTTCCTCGCTTCTCTCCTCTTCTGGTGACTCTTCTTCTTCCTCCCCCTCCTTCTCTGGGGATACCTTCCTTTTCCTCTTCTTCCTTCTTCTCCTTCACTTCCCTCCTTCTCTTAGGATATATTCCTCTTCCTCTTCCAGGTTTCTCTCCTCCTCCTCCTCCTCTCCCCCGCTTCTCTCCTCTTCTAGTGACACCTTCCTCTTCCATTTTCCCCCTCCTTAATTCCCTCCTTCTCTTGGGACATCTTCCACCTCTTCATTTCTCTTTTCTTTTGGAAACACTTTCTTCTTCCTCCTTTTCCTCTTCCCCTTCCTTTCCCTCCTCCTCTAGATACACCCCCCTCTTCCTTTTCTTCCTCCTCACTCCTTTGAGGTCACCTCCCCTTCTCTTCTTTCCCCCTTTTGGGAACTCCTTTTTCCTTCTCCTCCTCCTCCTCCTCCTCCTCCTCCTATCTTCCTTCTCCTCCTCACTTCTATGAAGTCACCTCAATCCTCTTCCTCTCCTCCCCTTTGGGGACACCTCCCTCCTCCTCCTCCTCATTTCTCTGGAGACACCTTTTTTTTCTTCCTCCTCCTCCTCCTCTTCTTCTCGATTGTTCAACAGTGTCACCATTTCGACGAACACGTTGTGGGTGTTGTTGATGATCCGTGCAGTGAATGACGAAGCACAGAGTTATTACATACGATCCCCATATAAATATATATATACAGTATAATATATATAATATATATATATATATATATATATATATATATATATATATGTATATATATGTATATGTATATGTATATATATGTGTATATATATATAATGTATATATATATATATATATATATATATATATATATATATATATGTGTGTGTGTGTGTGTGTGTGTGTGTGTGTGTGTGTGTGTGTGTGTGTGTGTGTGTGTGTGTGTGTGTGTGTGTGTGTGTGTGTGTGTGTGTGTGTGTGTAGGTGTGTGTGTGTGTAGGTGTGTGTGTGTGTAGGTGCGTGAGTGTGTAAGTGCGTGTGTGTGCATATATGTGTATGTGTTGTGTTCGTGTGTGTGTGTGCGTGTGTGTGTGTGTGTGTGTGTGTGTGTGTGTGTGTGTGTGTGTGTGTGTGTGTGTGTGTGTGTGTGTGTGTGTGTGTGTGTGTGTGTGTGTGTGTGTGTGTGTGTGTGTGTGTGTGTGTGTGTGTGTGTGTGTGTGTGTGTGTGTGTGTGTGTGTGTGTACGTGTGTGTGTGTGTCTGTGTGCGTGTGTATTTCTTTCTTTTTCCTTAATTCAATCGTCCAGATCTATCCGAGCTTGGGACTAGTACTAGAGTTGATACGACCAACCCAAGTGGCTGGGGCAGAGCGACTAATTGAATAATTGATCTATATATATATATGTATATATATATATATATATATATATTGTCAGTGTATTTGGGCAGGAGTTTTTCTCTAATGCATGTTTCATTAAAAGTGATGGCTAGTTGTGCATTAATAATTTTCTTTAATGGTATTTTCCATATACCTTATTAAGGATTTGTTTTCCTTAGGAAGGAAATTTATGACTTGGCTGTATGTAGTCCATATTAGCTAGATCGCGATTTCGGGTTCAAGACCCTTCTTCAGTAGCTAT
>NC_134786.1:59556039-59576039 GCF_046742065.1 Oratosquilla oratoria
GTCCAACCCCGACTAAGTCCGAACCCATACAAAACAAGGCTAAGTCCAAGTCCAATTCAAGTCCAACCCTATCCAAGTCCAACCTCGACCAAGTCCAACCTCAACTAATTCCAACCCCAATCAATTCAAACTCCAACCAAGTTCAACCTTACCAAATCCAAACCCCAACCAATTCCAACCCAAGTCCAACCCAAACCAATTCCAACTCCCACCAAGTCCAACTTAACCAAATCCAACCCCAACCAATTCCAACACCAAGTCCAAACCTAACCAATTCCAACCCCGTCTAAGTCCAACCCCAATCAATTCCAACTCCGACTAAGTCCAACCCCAATCAATTCCAACTCCGACTAAGTCCAACCCCAACCAATTCCAACTCTGATCAAGTCGAGCTCCGAACAATTCCAACCCCGACCAAATCCAACCCCGACCAATTCCAAATCCAACCCCAACCCCGACTTTGGCCAAGTCTGACCCCAAGCCCGACCGAGTCCAAGCTACCAAAGCCTGACAAAGTCCAACACAATTTGGCGAAGGTCAACGCTGCCCAATGGCGCGGATGACGCCTTCTGCTCAGCTGGCCACACAGCCAGCCAGCCAGCCAGTCGGGCCTCAGCTGGTTACTAGCGGATGGCAAAGTGAGTGGGTCAACAGACGGGATTGTGACGGGCATGTGACGTGGTGGGCATGTGACATAGTAGGCATGTGACGTGGCGGGTTTGTGACGGGCATGTGACGTGGCGGGCTTGTGACGGGCATGTGACGTGGCGGGCTTGTGACGGGCATGTGACGTGGCGGGCTTGTGACGGGCATGTGACGTGGCAAGCTTGTGACGGGCATGTAACGTGGCGGGCTTGTGACGGGCATGTGACGTGACGGGCATGTGACGGGTATGGAACGAGCATGTGATGGGCTTATGACCGGGATGTGCCGGGTATGTGGCGGGTTTTTGACGGGTATGTGGCAGGTTTGTGACGAGCTTGTGACGGGCATGTTACGGGCATGTGACGTAGATGTGACGGGGAAGATAACAAGCGAATCTCGAGACAAACATGGCCGCCAGTAAAGCTGACGGAGCCCTGTCTCGACTATGACGTTGGAATTTTCCATGAAACTCGCGCAGGTGTACAAACCAACCTCTAGCGCGTCCACTTTCACAACACCGTAACCTCTTTCCAAAGCCAAAAGGCTTTTCCAAACTAAGAATAAGTAAATAAATGAATAAATAAATAAATGGAAATATATAAATGATGATATTAATAATAGTAATAATAATAACAATAATAATAATAATAATAATAATAATAATAATAATAATAATAATAATAATAATAATAATAATAATAATAATAATAATAATAATGATATTAATAATATTAATAATAATAATAACAATAATAGTAATAATAGTTGTAATAACAATAATAATAATAACAATAATAATGATAATAATAATAGTAATAATAATAATAATAATAATAATTATAACAATAATAATAATAATAGTAATAGTAATAATGGTAATCATCATCATCTATCTATATACCAAGTGCTTTTCCCCCCTTATAAGGGGGGGGTAGCCAATTCAAAGGCACACACCCACTCCCACCACTCCACCACCCTGGTCTCCCTCACTTGTTAGCTTTACGGAATGGTCATCCCTGTCTCCCGGCCACTGCGATATAATGATAACCAGATCAGTAAAAATCCACAGTTAAATCTAACTGCTAGGGTTTATAGGCTTATCTGGGCTCTCTCAACCTAAATCCCTTTAAGCTAAACAGAAGAAGCCTTTATCAAAGTAAATGTTAGGGCTTCATTAATTCATCCGCATCTGTGATTTCCACTTCAACACACATCTGACCCATTTGCCATAATGTATCGCTCATCTAAAGTATACATCGTTCATCTAAAGTAGATTCTCCCTTGCAAATTGGATGAAGATATTTGAATTACTGACATACTTGAGCCATACCCAATTTCTATGCAAATAATCCCTATGAACGCAAATTCTCCCGTACGTGTCATGTTTCAGAATATGGAAAGCGGGGAGTCTACGCCAGGAGGCGCTGAGTAGCTGCGGCCAAACCCGTCACCTTAACCCTATGAGCTTTGGGGGCTCCTGTGGCAGATAATTAGCAGTACTGCTGGGAATCGGAGAGGTGTGCGGGGGTTCGAACCCCCAAGTCCGTAGGGGCTTTACTAAAATACCTACTATACATTACTTATTGCATAAAACGTGCGATCACTTCCGGTTCTCCTGGGGTCGCGGATCTTCGGTGTGTGTGTGTGTATATATGTGTGTGTGTGTGTGTGTGTGTGTGTGTGTGTGTGTGTGTGTGTGTGTGTGTGTGTGTGTGTGTGTGTGTGTGTGTGTGTGTGTGTGTGTGTGTGTGTGTGTGTGTGTGTGTGTGTGTGTGTGTGTGTGTGTGTGTGTGTGTGTGTGTGTGTGTGTGTGTGTGTGTGTGTGTGTGTGTGTGTGTGATTCACCATGGTCTTTCGATCACGTGTTGGACTCGTGATCGACAGCTATTTCCCTCCCGGAAGAGAGCTCAGAGCTCATATATGACCGATCTATGAGTAATGATGTCACCTTACACGCACACACACCCAACTCCCCACCCACGAGAGTTGGAGTAACGACTCGTAGCACAGCGATACTGAAATCATTTCAGTCCTGGGCGGGATTCGAACCCGGACCGCCGTAGTGGCGGTGTGTGTGTGTGTGTGTGTGTGTGTGTGTGTGTGTGTGTGTGTGTGTGTGTGTGTGTGTGTGTGTGTGTGTGTGTGTATGTGTGCGTGTGTGTGTGTATGCGTGTGTGTGTGTGTGTGTGTGTGTGTGTGTGTGTGTGTGTGTGTGTGTGTGTGTGTGTGTGTGTGTGTGTGTGTGTGTGTGTGTGTGTGTGTGTGTGTGTGTGTGTGTGTGTGTGTGTGTGTGTGCACTGACTTCAACATTTTTGTCACTAGCAATGATTAATTAACGCTTGAGATTTTATGATGTAATATTCAGCGAAGCACATGCGTAGATTCTTCCAACAGCTGTTGCAAAATGATTGGTACATTATCTCATATTCCGGATATAAATACAAACATGAAAATAACTGATGCAGAATTGATCGTTCAGCGAGGATATACACTAAAATTAGTGAACCAAATAAGGCGTATATACTATGAGGAGACATTGGTGTTTCATTAATAAATGCAAATAATTACTGAAGGGTTGAATGAAATGAAAAGGAGGGGAACATTAGAGACGAAATAATTATAACCTGACGGATAGAGGGAGAAATTAAGTTGAAATTCTTACAGTTTGAAGTACATACATCCGTACATACATACATACGTACCTACACCATACACATCATACATATTTACATCATACATAGACACATACACCATACATACATACGTATATATATACGTACATACACATATCATACATACATCATACATGCACATATATACATACGTATATACATACATCATATACACATCATACATACATACGTATATATATATATATATATATATACGTATATATATATACGTACATATAATGTTCATATATATATATATATATATATATATGTATATACATATATATATATATATATATGTATATACGTATATATATATATATATATATATACATATATATATATATATATATATATCATACAAACATCATACATACGCACACATATCATACATACACACATACATCATACATACATACATACATACATATATATGCATACATACATACATACATACATACATATATATACATACATATACATACATACATACATATACCAAAAGGTCTCTTCCCCATTATGAAGATGTCCAGCCAAGGCGCCCATCATCCTTTCAACTTTTTCTCCCATAGTGTCTGTGTCCCCAGGGTGAGAGGGAAACCGGTTGGCGTTAGCCATAAAAAAGTCTTACGAACTAAAGGGACTATCATACTGGGCTACTTTTCCTCCCACATCCTTCCTCCAACTTCCATTCGAATAACTAAAATATGACTTCGTTCGCTTACAAAGAAATCTAGACTTCTCTAAGAACACTTCAACATTTTGTCTAACATTCGTATAGGCTTAAAAATATCAGTTTAGCATTTAGTTTGTTATATATATATATATATATATATATATATATATATATATATATATATATATGTATATATATATATATATATATATATATATATATATATATATATATATATATATGACTGAAAAATAATTTCATATTTGGAGATTTGTAAAATTAAATATCGTAATCGAAGTCTCTTTAACTCGAACGAACTCTCAGTTGTCGGCGTTAGTAAAGCCCAGTGTGATAGCCCCTTTAGCCGTCCATCACGCCACAGTCTGAATTCCGTCAGTTTATTATCGCCGTCGAACCAAATTTGGTCCCGAACCCGTCCCGTTGCCAGAGAGAACTGGTCGACATCGAGCAGGGCGGGTTTCTACGACACAGGTTACAGCATTCTGGAAACGGAAATAAAAATAGAAATAAAAATAAACGGGGCTATTGCCGTCCGTTCCTGGAAGGACTCCATCACCCTTCGGCACCCGCGCGGTCTTTTTCCGAGACGACGGGCAAAATGTCCGCCTTTATTGGGAACAACGGTCCAGGCAGCTCTTTCCCTCTCCCTCCCTTCCCCCCACTCTCCCTCCCTTCCCCCCACTCCCTCCCTTCTCCCACTCCCTCCCTCGACACCAGCGATGCCAAGTTAGGCACATAAAAACAAAGATATTTCACGCAACCTATACCCCCCTTCCCAGCTTCTCCCCCCCCATGCCAGCCTTCCTCCTTCCACTCCCCTGTTCCCCTCCTTCCCTCCCCCCGACTTCCCCCACTTTATTCTCGTCGCCTGTTCTCGGAACCGATGATCAAAAAACTTAAATCTATTTCAGAATCGAATACAACAGGAATCAACTTTGATCCGCCTCAACTTCACGAAGAGGGCATTCTCATTGTGTAGGGGTTTGGAAAACTAATTTATTTACTCTCTAAGTTACTCCTATGACTGTCAAACTGTAGAAACTTTGTGCATTGCGTTTGTCTGTGTGTATGTTGTGCGGTTGTTGTTTTTTTCTTAACAGAGGATACAACGGCAGAAGCTTGTTTGTTAATCGAAGTTTGACTTTCGTATTGACCTCGCTTGCTGCGGTTTCGGTGTCAATGATGACGGTGCAAAATTGCGGTGCACAGATGAAATAAAAACCGGTGAGTAATACCACCATGCCAAGAGTGCCAATGTTGTCTTTATATATTTTGTTCTGGTTAACACCAGACGATTTTATTCAGCTTAAGCTATGACGTCATAAAGACGCTGTTGTGTACATAAGCTCGTTTTGGAAATGTTCTTCACATAATTACTTCCCACACGGTGGTGAGGAGCCTACGCCAGGAAGCGCTGCGTAGTAGCTACGGCCGAAGTCGCCACCTTTGCCCTATTATACGCTTTAGCCCGCTGTTTGGGGCAGATAATAGGCAGTCACCGCTGAGAATCAGAGAGGAGGGAGGGATTCTAACCCACAACTAAGCGAATGTGAGACCAGCACATATATATGTATATGTATGTATATATACATATATATATATATGTATATATACATATATATATGTATATATATGCATATATATATATGTATATATATATATACATATATATATATATATATATATATATATATATATATATGTATATATATGCATATATATATGTATATATATATATATATATATATATATATATATATATATATATGTGTGTGTGTGTGTATGTATGTATACATACACAGATATGACAGAATTGAATAGACACCAAGAGAAAATCACCTACTGGAGCTCCTGTTATAGTCCGCACATCTGAGTTTTTTGCGATTGTTCAAGATTCTTTGTGCCGAAGCCCGAGCAAATATCTGTGTCGTAGGAGTCAACAGCTTAGGATTTCGTGTTCTTTAGTTAGACGTATTTTCATCTATGATCTGAAACTCTACCCTTATAGTATTCAGATCAAATACCAGCTCACCTAGAATGATTAGGATAAGACAGTCACCATGTGTGGGTGGTTTGCTCAAAAGATTGAGGAGAATGAAAACTTCCTGAAAAACGTGTGGTTTTCAGATGAGGCCCATTTTCTGCTGTGTGGCCATGTTAACTCCATGAATTGGGTTTTCTGGGGCACTCATAACCCTCACTGTATTGTTGAGCGACCTTTGCATTCAAAGAAAAGCTCTGCATGGATTGCAATGTCCAAGCATGGAATTATTGGACTTTTTTATGAGAATGGAAATGTCGTGACAGTAACAAAGGAACACTATGTGAAAATCATGGAACTGGTCTGGGACAAGGTCGAGGAACGTAATGTTACTGAAGATGAACAGTGGTCTCATAAGGATGGTGCTCCTCCTCACACTGCAAACATTACCATGGACTTGTTGAAGGAGCACTTTGGGGAATGCATCAGCCACAAGACCAACACAGAATGGTCACCATATCCCCCGGATCTCAACCCCGGAGACTTCTTCCTCTGGGGTTTCCTCAAAGACAATATCTATAAGAACAACCCGACTACCATCCCAGAGTTGAAAGCAGCCATAATAGGGAACAGTCAGACACCATCAGTCAATAGGATTGTGTGCGTGATATCAATAACTTTGCACGCCGCCTTCAGCAATGCCTCCGACTCAATGGCGGACATTTGGAACATATTCTCTAATTACCTTATTTTCTATTTTTCAAGTTTATGCCTTGTCATTTTGAAATATATAATTGTTATTATCTCAGCTTCAAATAAATGTAATAATTATTAATATATAATGTTTGGATATCAAATAAAGCCTAGTTGAATCTGTTTCAATTATTCCTAAACACCCTGTATGTATGTATGTATATATGTATGTGTATGTGTATGTATGTATGTATGTATGTATGTATGTATGTATGTATGTATGTATGTAAGCATGTATATATGTATATGTGCATGTATGTCCTTGTAACCCATGTGCGTGTGTATGCTTACGTATCTGCGCTGGTGGATCCAAACGAAAGGATGTTTCGCATGCGTGTGCGCGCGCGCGCATCCACGCTTGGCGTTTTATTTATGTCCACGCGCGCGGGGGGGAAGGGTTAATGTGAGAACTTGCACACGCGTTCGTAAAAGCCGAGAGGAGAGAGGGTTGATAAAATTGGCCCTCTTTGGTCCTTTTGGTCCGTTTGGTCCGCTTGGTACGCATTGGTCCGCTTGGTTTGTTTGGTCCGCTTTGGTCAGTTTGGTCCGCTTTGGTCAGTTTGGTCCGCTTTGATCCATTTGGTCCGCTTTGGTCCGATTGGTATGCTCAGTCCACTTGGTCTGCTTTGATCCGTTTGGTCCGTTTTGATCTTTTTGGTCCGCTTTTGTCCGTTTGCTCCACTAAATACACTTGGTCTGTTTTGGTGCGTTTGGTCCGTTTTGATCTGTTTGGTTCGCTCGGTCCGCTTGTTTTGTTTTGGTCCGATTTGATCCGTTTGGTCCGCTTGGTACGTTTGGTCCGCTTTGGTCTGCTTGGTCCACGGCCCGAAGCCACCCGGGGCCGTGAGATCCCTCCGGAGACGGCGATGAGAGGAGATGCACACGCAGGAACCCGGAGGAGGAGGAGGAGGAGGAGGAGGAGGAGGAGGAGGAGGAGTAGGTGGAAGAGGGGCTGATGGTGGAAGAAGGGGGAGGTGGAAAAGGGGTCGGTGTAAGCAAAGGAGGTGGATGGGGATAAGGGGGTGGGGGTGGAGAGGGGGTGGAGGCGGAAGAGGGAGAGCTATCGGTGGAAGAGGGGGAGGTGGAGGTGGAAGGGGGAGGTGGAGGTGAAAGAGGAAGTGGAGGTGAAAGAGGAAGTGGAGGTGGAAGAGGGGGAGGTGGAGGTGAAACAGGGAGGGGGTTTGGAAGACGGGTGAGTGGAGGTTGAAGACTGAAAGAAGGAGGTAGAAGAGGAGGAGGTGGAAGAGTAGGAATAGTAGGCATAGCAAGAAGGGAGGGAAGAGCAGTAGTAGTAGTAGTAATAGTAGTAGTAGTAGTATAGTATTAGTAGTAATAGTAGTAGTAGTACTACTAGTAGTAGTAGTACATTTCAAAGGGAAGGGAGGAGAGGCAGAAGGAGGAACTTCAAGCACTTCTAGCTCGGCTATCGAATTATATAAAAAGAAAGATAACAATGGCGCAGGAAGTTGGGGCGTCTAATTGGCTGACAGCACTACCAATCAGGGCAAAGGGATTCACCCTAAACAAAAGAGAATTCACGGATGCCATTGCCCTGAGGTATGGATGGCCATTAGGAGGGCTGCCTAACAGATGCTCCTGTGGTGTACAATTTACTACAGACCATGCAATGATATGCAAGCAAGGTGGATTTATTTGCATGCGACACGATGAGGTAAGAGATCTCACTGCCCAAATGCTTCAGGAGGTGTGCAAGGATGTGACTATCGAACCAACATTACTCCCACTAGGAGGGGAGAACTTCAGATACCGCACGTCCAACACATCAGATGAAGCAAGAGTGGATGTCAGCGCAAGAGGTTTCTGGACACGGGGACAATTGGCTTTCTTTGACATGCGAATATTTTGATCCGATGGCCCCCTGTTACAGCAACCTAACTATTGAGGCATCCCACTCTCGGAACGAGCATGAGAAGATCAGGATGTACGAGGAGCGCATACAGAATGTAGACCAGGGCTCATTCACTCCTATAACCTTTACGACTTCAGGTGGGATGGGTCCTAGAGCAAAGGCATTCTACGCTCGGCTGGCTGAGGTAATGGCTGAAAAGAAACAACAACCAAAAAGCAGCATTGTTTCATGGATGAGATGTAGACTATCATTCTCACTCCTAAGATCAGCCCTCTTGTGCCTGAGAGGTACCAGGTCCCCACCACCCAAATCAACACATATACAAAACCTGGATTTTGAGCAGACGGTGGTTGACAGTAGGATAAATGAACTTTTGTACTAGGCATTATTAAAAATAAATAAATAAATAAATAAACAAATGAAAGGGTCGTCGACCACAGTCATTGGCGGGAGAGGGGCCAATGAACTGTGTCTGTGGAAGACAGACCCCGCTGCTTCCACCACACAGTTCCAATAGGATGGAGGTCGTATTTTACTATAAAAAAAAAAGTAGTAGTAGTAGTAGTAGTAGTAGTAGTAGTAGTAGTAGTAGTAGTAGTAGTAGTAGTAGTAGTAGTAGTAGTAGTAGTAGTAGTAGTAGTGGTAGTAGTAGTAGTAGTAGTAGTAGTAGTATAGTATAGTATAGTATAGAATAGTATTAGTAATAGTAGTAGTAGTTGTAGTAGTAGTAGTAGTAATAGTGGTAGTAGTAGTAGTAGTAGTAGTAGTAGTAGTAGTAGTAGTAGTAGTAGTAGTAGTAGTAGTAGTAGTAGTAGTAGTGGTAGTAAGAGTAGTAGTAGAAATAGTGCGAGAAAGAAGATAGATAAGAAGAGTAAGGAAGAAGAAGAGCTGGAGGTCGAAAAGTCATGGAAATGATTGAAGACACGCATCTCCTGATTGGCCCTCCTTTGCCCTCTTCATTGGCCCTTTTTGGCCCTTCCACGTGGCCCTCCATCTTGGCCCTCTCCCTTGGCCTTCTTTTTTATGGCCCTTCTTCTTGGCCTTCCGCTTTAATCTTCCCTCTTGCCCCTTCCCCCTTGTTCCTTCCCCCATTGGCCCTTTTCGGTCCTCCTCCTCCTCCTCCTCCTCCTCCTTAGCCCCGCCAGACCACGAAGCCACCGAGCGAGCAAATCCAGCCTTTATGGTTCTTTGAGTTTTTATCACATTTACGAGCTTAATTCAACACATTAAGACTCTGGGGTTTTATCCCCCAACCACCCAGACACCACCAACGGGCCATACAGAAGACAACATATGGGTTCTCTCACTCGCACGCGCTCCCACGCAAACACACAAGCATAAACACACACATTCACACACACACACACGTACACACATACACACACATGTGCACATGCAGACACATATACACACACGTACACATACACACGTACACATAGACATGCACAGACACATAGACATACACACATACACGCACCAGCACAAATACACGCACTCGCAAACACCTGCATACATCTCGTGGCACAGTGGTTAGAGTTCCCGGCTGTCACTACGGCGGTCTGGGTTCGAATCCCGCACAGGCCTGAAATAATTTCAGTATCGCTGACCTGCGAGTTGTTACTCCAATTCTCGTGGGCGGGGAGTTGGGTGTGTGTGTGCGTGTAAGGTCACAGAATTACCCATAGATCGGTCATACATGAGCTCTGAGCTCTCATCCGGGAGGGAAATAGATGTCGATCACGAGTCCAACACGTGATCCAAAGACCATGGTGAAACACATACACACACACGTACACATACACACACATACATACACACACGTACACATACATACACACAGACATACACATAGACACACACATACGCACCAACACACACACACACACACACTAGCACATACACGCACTCGCAAACACCCGCATACACCCACACACTGTATCCGTACACACCCGCAACTACGCGCACACTTACATCCGCATATGATATACGCAAGGAAGCAAAGGCTCATCACACTTAGGCCTACTTAAAAAATAATCACACCACTTAAGAAAGAATCATACCACTTACAAAATAATCATACCACTATCCTAAAACGTCAAGGAAACTCACCAAAAGTCTTAATTCATCTCCTGTGCAAAGTGTTCACGTGTCCTTCTTCATTCGCTATCTGAACATAAAAACATAGAACATAAGAATGAAGGAGACTGCAAGAGACCCTAAGGCCTACACTACGCCGTTCCGTTCGTGCTGTTTTCACCGCCGCTTAGAGCACCTACTAGTACTTCAAACAAGCAACCAACAGCTTCCAGCGGCTCGGAGGACTCGAGGGACCGACTTTATAGCAGTGTCAGGTAATGGCACCCAGGCTCATCTCATGGTACTCAGGGCCATCCAGGGCCCCGCAGGACTATCCAGGACCACCCAGGGCCAACCAGGGCCGCCCAGAACCAACCAGGGCTATCTAGGGCCACCCAGGACCAACCAGGGCCGCCCAGAACCAACTAGGGCTATCCAGGGCCACCCAGGGCCAACCAGGGCCGCCCAGAACCAACAAGGGCTATCGAGGGCCACCCAGGGCCAACCAGGGCCGCCCAGAACCAACTAGGGCTATCCAGGGCCACCCAGGGCCGCCCAGGAACAACTAGGGCCGTCCAGGGCCTACCAGGGCCAAACACGGCCGCCCAGGGCTGCCCAGGGTCACCAAGGGCCAACCAAGGCCAACTAGGGCCGCACAGGACCAACCATGGTCATCCAGGGCTGCCCAGGGCCACCCAGGTCCTACCAGGGCTGCCCAGGGCCACCTAGGTCCTACCAGGGATGCCCAGGGCCACCCAGGTCCAACCAGGGCCTCCCAGAACCAACCAGGGCTGCCCAGGGCCACCCAGGGCCGCCCAGGGCCACCCAAGGCCGGCCAGGGCCCAAAGGACATCTAGGGCCTACCAGACCCATTCAAGGCCACCAAGGGCAATCCAAGACCAACAATGGCCATCCAGGGCCACCTATGGCCTACCATATCCATCCAGGGCCACTCAAAGCCTCCTGATGACAACCAAGGGCACCCAACGCCATCTAGGGCCATTCAGGGCCGCCAGGGCCACTCATGGCATCCCAATCCCACCAAGGGCATCTCAATTCACCCATAGTCATCCAGCGCCACCTAGGGCTATTTGGAGCTACCCAAGGCTGCTTGGAGCTACCCAGGGCTACTGTGGAACTATCCAGGGCTACTTAGGGCCTACCCAGGGCTACTTAGGGCCACCCAGTGCCATCCAGAGCTATCCAAGGCCACTGACTGTTTAACACTTTTGTGAGACTAAAATTGCTTTGGAGGTGGGGTGAGGGGAAGGGTGGAGGGGGGAAGGGGTTGGGGAGAGTGGAAGAGGAAGGGTGGGGAGGAGGTGGAGGAGGGTTGGGGAGGGGAAGGGTGGAGGAGGGGTGGGAGAGGGGGGAGGGGGAGGGGAAGGGTGGGGAGGGGGAGGGTGGGGGAGTCTTCAAACAGTCACTGCCGATTGGCAGTCGCCATTTTCCCTTCGATTCTAATGGCGCTTTCAAATATTTTATTTCACTTCGGGTCTAGGATCAAACGTGAGAGTATTCAGCATGATTTTAAAACTTTTTTTTTAAACGGTCCGTAATACAGTAAAGATTTATATGGTGGCGATACAGTCATTTGTATTTTAGGAGAAAAAATTGTGACCTCACGGACGCACTGTGAACGACTGTTTATGTTTACATTGGGCCATGCACTTGTGCAAGTGTACAGTCAAGCACAGAAGTTTTGACCTACTCAGAGTGTTACATGACACAAATAATTTTTTTTTTTTTTTTTTTGGGGGGGGGGTTCTGACAAATTTTCTATTTTCTATTCAAGAAAACTGCCGTGGCTATCTCCCTTATAAAGGGGGGGAAAGGGCCTTGGTATATAAAAATAGAAATAGAAATAGATGAAAACTGCCCGACAGGAAAGCATATCACGTACTGGACAAAATACTTATTGGTGTTGTGAGAGCCGGAGACTGGGTCAAAACTTTTCCGCGTGACCCTCCACATTTTCCCAGTGTTTTGTGTTGTTACGAACACAACGTACGCATGTTATGTGTACCTGAGTATGTGCACGTTTACACACCCTGTAAGTGTGAATGTATGAGTGTGAACGTGCGTTCGTGCGTGTGAGTATGCGTATGTGTCTGTGCGTACGGACACGTGCGTGCTTGCGTGGGCGTGTACTCGTATATATGTATTTCATTAAATATATCGACCCAGTTGGAATTTGAAAGCGGATTATACTCGTGGAGTTCCGTTTCCGTGGGTCAATATCAACTTTGGTTTCTCTTACGTATTTGACTATACTGTCTCTTTTTCCAAAATATTTCGCAAATTAGCATATCTGTATGGAGAATTGCATTTCTTAGTAGTCTTATTTTTTTCATTCAATTTCAATTACTTCTGGCTTTTCTTCTATGCCACACTAATAAGCCTTTCTTAGTGTGTGTGTGTGTGTGTGTGTGTGTGTGTGTGTGTGTGTGTGTGTGTGTGTGTGTGTGTGTGTGTGTGTTTGTGTGTGTGTGTGTGTTTGTGTGTGTGTGTGTGTGTTTGTGTATCTGTGTGTGTGTGTGTGTGTGTGTGTGTGTGTGTGTGTGTGTGTGTGTGTGTGTGTGTGTGTGTGTGTGTGTGTGTGTGTGTGTGTGTGTGTGTGTGTGTGTTGCGTGTGTGTGTGTGCATGCGCTTATGTGTTTATACATTTATCAGTGTATGTATGTGAATGAATACTCTTAAAATTCTCTAAGTTAAGCGAATGAAGCCGAGTCGACCCAGGTCGACCCGAGTCAGTCTAGTCCAACCGAGTCAATCCTAATCCAGCTAAGTCGAACCGAGTCCACAGGAGTCCAAACCGAGTCAATATCTTGTCCAGTCGAATCCAACCGAATCGAGTCGAGTCGAGTTGAGTCGAGTCGAATGCAGCCGAGTCGAATGCAGCCGAGTCAACCCGAGTCGAGCCGAGTAGTGCCGAGTCGATCAGGTTCCTCACGACCTCGCCCTTGTGTGAACCAAGTAAACAACGGTTCGTGCCGAGATAGACTTACAGGAGTTCGACATTTGGAGATCGATTGTCGGGGGATGGGGGGGGGGACCAGGGGGGATGGAGGGTGGTGGTGAGGGGCCGGGGGGAGGTGAGGGGCCTCGGAGGGGTGTGTGAAGAGACACCCCCCCCTCCCCCAGTGCATTTCCTTATCTTTCTCGTTTGGGAGTAACAGCTCTAATGAATGTGGGCAAATGGGAGTTCGTAGATGGGAGGTTGCAGTAGAAGTCGGGGACGGGAGGAGGGAAGAGGAGGAAGGAAGTAGGAAGAAGAGGAAGAGGGAGCAGAGAGAAAGGAAGAAGAAGGAAGTAGAGAAGAGAATGAGAGGAGGATGAAGGAGGATGGACGAAGGAGGAGGATGCCAGGAGGAGAAGGGAAAAGGAGGGAGGAATGGGGAGATGGAAGGAGGAGGAGCGAGGAGGAAGGGGTAAGAAGAGGGCTATGAAGGAAGATGAGGAGGAGGGGGAGGAGGAGGGGGAGGACGAGGAGGAGGAAGAAGGAGGGGAGAGGAGAGTGAAGGAGGAAGAAGGAAGAGGGAGAAGGTAGAGGGAAGAGGGAGAAAATGGAGGGAGATGGAGTAGGGTGGAGGAAGTAGGAGGGAGTTGGAGGAAGGATGAAGGAGGAGGAGGGAGTAGGAGGGAGGAGAAGACGAAGGAGGAGTAAAAGGAAATGGAGGAGGAGGAGACAGAGGAGGTGTAAAGACTTTTTGGGGAAAAAAATACGAACTAAAAAGAGTGCAATTGAGGTTGGAACTAGAGCGAATTTCTTGAAGAAGAAGAAGAAAAAAAGAATGGGAGGGAAGTTGAGGGAAGGGTTCAAAGGTAGGACAAAAGTCTCCAAAGAAACAGTTTGAAACCGAGAGGCGATTCTCGCCCTTGTGGCAGAAGGCAATAAGTACCAAAAGAGTAAGATTCTGTTTGGGCCCCAAGAAGCCAACAGGCCGTCAGTGAGTCTCCTTCCCCCAAAACCAAAATCAAAACCAAAGCGTCCACTTCTTCAAGAAAATTGTACCAATCCCCTCCCCCCCACCAGGAGTTCTCCTTAACAAGCTTTCCACCCACAAGCCTTTCCCCCCCTAGCCTTTCCCCCTACAAGCCTCTCTCCCTACCTGTCCTCCCCCCACAAACCACTTCTGCCACAAGCTTTCTCCCCACTTCTCTCCCCCCAACATCAGTTCTCCCTAACAAGCCTTCCTCCCCACAAGTAGTTCTCCCCAACAAACCTTCCTCCCCACTAGCCTTCCCCCACAAGCTATCTCCGCCACAAGCTTTCCCCCCACAAGTCCTCCCCACTCCCCTCTCCCCACCAGCCTTCCCCTACCAACCTTCCGCCATCACCCTTCCCCCACAAGCCCCCCCTACCACCTTCCTTCAGATTTTCCCCACCACCCCTATTCTTCCAATTCTCCTCCCACTAATTTCCCCCACCAGTCCCCCCCCCCACACACAACCACCCCCCTCCTCCCACTTCACGTCGCGAACTTTTGGAACGTGAAATAAACCAATATACGTAATTCCAATGCATTCGTCCCCATTTTCCTTCTCCAATGTACTGAAAAAGGTCAGATTATGCTTTTAAAATCTACGTTACGGGGATGTCTTTCATCAAGCTGATAACAGAGGACTTTATTCAGGCGGGAAGACGGACTTTGGCCTGAACGTGACCTCGATAGATCGTGACCCCCCCTGAGTCGAAATTCGTTTCCCTTTAGACTCATAAAACCCTTTTGCCGTTAGCCAGAATAAAATATATATAATGTTAACCCGCTACAGTGTTGAAGGTGTAAATGTAAAAATCTTCAAAGGTGCGGGCAGGTGATTCTTGAAGAGGAAATGATGTGTGTGGGGGATTTTCCCCTTTCGTGCCTCTTCCCCCCTCTCCCCCTCCCACCCAGGGTACCACTTCCCCCTCTCCCCCCCTCCCAACCAGGGTGCTTCTTCCTCCCAACCAATTTCCCATACCCCCCCTTTCGTGCCCCTTCCCCCGTCTCCCCCCCTCCCACCCAGGGTCCCACCTTCACCCCCCCTCCCCCCGGCTACTACCTTCTCCTCGCCCCTTTCCAACAAGCCTCCTTCCGCTCCTAGGGTGTCACTACTGGCATGTGGACTGCAAGTAATATGGCGCTACTGGGCAAGGCTCTACACCCGACGTTACTCTGTAAAGAGTTCGAACGATGAAGAAATATCAGATTACGTCTGCTTCGCCCTAACCAACGAGAACTTCAAATCACGTTCATTAAGCGTGGCTTCAATTACAATCTTAAAAAAGAAGAAAAAAAAGAGAAAGATAGAGAGAGAGAGAGAAAGAGAGGGAGAGAGAGAGAGAGAAAGAAAGAAAAAGAGAGACAGAGAGAGAGAAAGAAAGAGAGAGATAGAGAGATAGATAGATAGAGAGAGAGGAGGCGCTGAGAAACTGCGGCCGAAGCCATCACATTTGCCCTATATATATATACGTTTCTGGGACTGTTAAGGGCACGTAACAGTCACTGCTGTGAATAGGAGATGAGTGGGGGATTCGAACCCACAACTTAGTGAGTGCGTGACCAGTACGCTTCCGATTACGTCACCAGTTTAAGAATTCATCATTTAGCTGGATCACAGAAAGGGGGGGGGGGGGTCGGCTAGCATAGAATCAGTTTTTGGCGAAGGTATTATCATGTCGATTTACCTCGCAAAGAGTAACCCAAAGGGACAAAAAATAAAAAAAAATAAAAATGAAATTGATAAAGGAAGGGATGAAAAACAAGCACATCGATGCACATATGAATGAATAAAGAATGAAATTAAAAAGAGGCGATAAATGTTCGTGTAGATAAACGAGTTAATGAAAGAATGAACACTAATCGAAAGAAAGAGAAAAAGAGAAAAAAATCACTTTACATAAAATATGTGTGAATAGAGTGAAAGAAATATAGAAGAAACAAAGATAAAAAGAAGAGAAAAAGTCAGTTTATATAAGATATATGTGAATAGAATAAAAGAAAAAGAGAGAAAAAGAAGAGAAAAAATCGATTTACAAAGACTATGCGTGAATAGAATAAAAGAAGAGAGAAAAGAGAGAATACCTCGTAGAAACTAGTCTGAAGGAGGATGTAATGTTGGCGTGTAAAAGCTTGACTGAGGAGATCGTGTGACGTAAAGGTATTACCCATCATCCACATTAGTGAAAGATGACTCGAAGTCAACGGGCACCCAGTAATAACAAGAGCTCTCCTTCCCCCCTCTCTCTCTTTCTCCCCCTCTCTCTCTTTCTTTCTCTCCCTACCTTTCTCCCCCCTCTTTCTCTCTTTCTATCTCCCCTTCCCCTCTCTCTCTTTTCAATCAAACCACACGTTTTAGTTCTCGCTACGGCCAAGATGAAACTTGTTAGGAAATATCTCTTCCGTTTCCGATAAATCGATGAACACTTTGGTTATTACAATTTGGCTAAGTCGACTATTATGACAGCTTATACATCACCGACTACCACTTCAACAATTACTAGCGCTTGAATTGCATAGTGTAAGCCTTATGGTCTCTTTCAGTCTCCTTCATTCTTATGTTCTTATGTCTCTGATGACAAAACGACGACGGTTGATTTGTATATCATAACAGCATTCATAGTATCAATATCAATATCATTACTAATGAAAATAACAATGAAAATAATCATAAAGACATTACACTGAAGTTGAAATGATAAGCTTAAAAACGGGAATTTACGTCAACGATCGGTACTGGCGACGGTGTCTAAGGCAAACGACTCTACCAAGCGCCAGGCGTTGTAAATAACAGACTCGCATAAACTAAAACACGTGCAATATCTCAGGCCTGATTTCTCTTTGTGCATAGAAGTAATAACAGGTGATACAATTTACGTAATTGATCCATGGCCTGGTCCGGTTTCAACAATACCCGAAGGAATGGAAGAGAGATTACGTGAGCGGTATTACATTTGCGTCCGTGGGTACACGACCTTTACCTACGTCTGTATCAAGCTTAGTAAAGACTTCTACATATCACATATGCTTTAGACCATTTACTATACTTCCATATACAAATCTAGGTGCACGTACATACATACACATACCCATATAAACAAACCTTGATATAACGAAATATACACATATACACCCATAAATAGGGTCTGTATTTTTTCATATTTCTCATGTGCCTGGAGTTATTTCCATATACCCATATAAAAAATTAAGTACATACACATTCATACGTATATGCATACAAACCTTAACACTAATAGAGAATATACACACATACATTTATATATATATATATTTATATATATATATATATATATATGTATATATATATACTGTATATATAAGGTCTGTGACTGGTTCCACACTGTTTCAATGCAGGGAACCATAACCAATATATCTATGTACAAACTTAGGTGCATATACACCCATACACATACAAGCAAACATAAATACTTCAATATCATAAGTAGACACATATACTGTACATGTATACATAATTGTAAATAAACAAAATTGAACCTTTTCGTCTGAATCAGACTTTTCCACAGACGAGCACGTGTAACTAATTTTAATATAAAAAATAAGAACGATAAAAATATGTGTCTGGGGGAGGGTGTATCTGAGTGTGTGTGTGTGTGTGTGTGTGTGTGTGTGTGTGTGTGTGTGTGTGTGTGTGTGTGTGTGTGTGTGTGTGTGTGTGTGTGTGTGTGTGTGTGCGTGTTTGTGTGTGTGTAAACAAAACACTTTCAATATAAAAGTTCATAATATACGAGGAACACTAAAGTATTCTCGCATAATTTAATCCCCAAGAATTTCATTGACTCCACAATCTGCGTGAAACATTATGACACCACCGAACGAAAGACACTGAAAAGATCATTGATTAGTTCAGCGTTCCCAGAAAACATCGGACACTGATCTTCCGTGTTCTATATCACACATTGTTTTGTAATGAAAGAGCGGAGAAACTGAACGAACCTTTTAGAAAATATGTTCTTTGAGTTTTTATCTGAATTTGCTCGTGTCAATAATAAACATATTAATCGGTTTGATCGTTGATTCTAGTGGTTCCATGATAAACGTTTTTGCTTATTAATGAACTTTTATTCATTTTTCTCACTATCCCACTACCACATAGTGGAAAGTGAGGAACCACTAGAAGAGCAAAATCATGTCAGTTCCTGCAAACCACTGGCTTTTTTAGGCCGTTGTTGGGTCGCCTCCCCGCCTGACTAGGGCTATCGGGAACCAAGGCAACTTAGCCCGCAGCGGGTCCCGGAAATCGAACTCTGCTCAAGAGCGCGACACGGTATTCACTGCGCTACCGCGCAGCCCAATAATAATAATAATAATAACAATAATAATGATAATTATGATGATGATAACAATATTAATAACAACAACAATAATAATGATGACAATAATAATAATAATAATAATAATGATAATAATGATAATAATGATAGTAATGATAATAGCAATAATAATAATAATAATAATAATAATAATAATAATAATAATAATAATAATAATAATAATAATAATAATAATAATAATAATAATAATAATAATAATAATAATAATAATAATAATAATAATAATAATAATAATAATAGTAATGATAATAATAATAATAATGATAATAATAACAATGATAATAACAGCAATGATAATGATAATAATGATAATAATAATGATAATGACTGATAATGATAACAATAATGATAATAACAATAATAACAATAATAATAATAATAATCATAATAATAATAATAATAATAACACCAATACTAATAACGTAACAATAATCATCATCATCTTTAATGTCCTCGATGTGGTGAGACCCGGACCGCCCCGTCAGGCTCGGACACCACTGCCCGTTTGACCCATGACTTCACGAGGAGAGACGATAGGTCGGCCGGCAAATGCAAATGCCACATGAGACTCCACACCTCCGTGCCAGGCGGCCGAGGATCCCCAAGAAGATAAGCCGGCCGAAGACCGCATGCAGAAAGGCCGGCCGGCAAAAGGCACACGGTACTTTTACACCGCCGGCCGACCGACAAAGGCCACACGGGACTTTCACACCGCCGCGCCGGCCGGCAAAGGAGATCCCAACAAGAAGCCGGGCAGCTGATACCAAACAGGAAGCAGCACAAGCCGACCGGCCGGGCGAGGACCCTACGAAGAGAAGCCGGGCGGCAAATACCACATGGGACTTTACACAGCCAGTTACCTGAAGACCGCACAGGAGATCGGACGGCAAATGCCACACGGAAAAAGAATATTGAAGTCGGTTAGGTACTTGTAAGATTTCATTTGTGTG
>NC_134786.1:59583539-59593539 GCF_046742065.1 Oratosquilla oratoria
GGCTAGGATGGTGCCCCTTACAGAGGACTTTGTATCTTGGAATTTAATGAACAATGTCCTTGGTCCAACTCACCGGTGGCAGGGTTCGAACTGCCACCACCTCGACCTCCGCCGCAAGTAGCGACGCTCTAACCCGCTCGACCAACGGGATACCTTGGGTTTCACTGACTGGAAATCCACATCCCCAAAGTGGATGGCAACAGTCCTCAGGCAATCCCATAGCTCACCCTAGGAAGAAATTTTGGACTGTTGTTTGTGTTGTATTTCTGTGGAACTGTTTGAGTGTCAACTGAAAATGGTAGGAAGAGGGGAACAGCCACTGGCCATCAGTTCTCTTTATATGAAAAGGTGGAGGAAGTTAAAGTAGAAGTCTTAAGCCCAGTCCATAGACCAAGTGCAAGGTTGACAAGTCTTGAAAATGGGCACCTAAAGACGAGCCATTCTGCCACTGGTAAGTTTTTTTTTTTTTTCTTTTTTCTTTTTTGTCTGCTTGAGCATGAAGCAAGAAATAAAGGTGCGTTGTAAAGAGAGACATTGTAAAATCATTAACTACAAGAGCAAAGTTTTAGGATCACAATTACTTCTTTTTCTATTTTGTTTAGGTGGAAATACTGGAAAATTGTAGTTTTGGGCCAAGCACAAGGCAGAAGTGAAATTTTGTTACCTTGTGTTATTTGTTATTATCTATTTGTTCATTTAGTTTAAAAGTGCTTGAGATGAAATGCCTGAGAAGTATGGTAAGGATTACTAGGCAGGATAAGGTGAGAAACGAGGAGGTGAGGAGGAGAGCAGGGGTGGAAAGGGAGTTGAGAGATAGGGTTGATGAAAGTGTATTGGATGGTTTGGACACATGGAAAGAATAGGTAAAGAAAGGTTAGTAAAAGAAGTGTGGAAGGTAGAGGTGGAGAGGGTGAACATGAAGGGGCGACCAAGGATGAGGTGGATAGGTGGGGTAAAAGGGGCATTGGGAAAAATGGGGATATCTGTTAAGGAAGGAAGGGAGAAGACAGAAGATAGGGGTGAATGGAGAATGGTTATATGTGGATGATGCTGTGATGTATGTAAGGGAGTGGGTGGGGGATGGGAGGTGAGGGAGTATGTGCGAATTATATTTGATGCAGCCCGAAGGGATTTCTACACGTCTTCTCTTTTTCTGCATAAAGGGACGGAGAGGGAGGGTCGTTGATTAAATGAAGCAGCCTTGCTATGGTTGTGCTGTGTCTTGCTGCATTTCCTGTGACCCAGGGCAGTGGGCGAGATGTAGGGATGACCCGTCATCCAGGAGGAGCCAAGAAAAGAGGAGGGAGGGATGGTGAATGGGAGTGGAGTATATGGGAATGAAATGGGTGGGAGTGGATTTATGCCTTTGACTTTGGCTACCCCCTTATAAGGAGGAAAAAGCCCTTGATAGATTATGTATTCATTGATCTACTTTTTTCCCGCATCAAACCTAGTTATGGACCAAAATGTCTCCTCTTGGAAAGCTTTTCCTTTGTAATCCTTTGTAATATATACATGTATGCTTATATACATGTATAAATATGATTTTGAAGATGGAGAAGATAAACGCGGTGGAAAGCCCGGAATCTTTACCATTAATGTTTCGTTCAAAAAGTAAATTCTTCAGAGACGAACTTCATTCGTCAACGAAATGTTAGTGTGATTATGAGTCCGTGCTTTCCACCGTGTTTATCTTCTCTATCTTCAATATAATTCGTCTGAAAACTTTTTCAACAAACTTATACACGAAGATGAGGTGGCAAACGAAACGTTAAGGTTAAACGTTAATGTTCACGTATGGATTTTTTTTTTTTTTCAGTACCACACGTTTCGACCTACTGGGCTTTCTTCACTGGAGACCAATGAAGAAGTCCTAAGAGGTCGAAATGTCTGGTACTGAATAAAACTCCATATTCTCTAGCCATCACGTTTCATTTATCACCTCACCTCTATATGTTGTTCATCTCTACACACACACACTTATATATATATATATATATATATATATATATATATATATATACTATAATAAAGTAGTAGCCTCTGTCTGTCTGTCTGTCTGTTTGTTCACGAACTCCTCCTAGGGTTTTGGAGATGGACCCCCATAACCATATATATTCTGGTACCCTATCACTCCAGGCATTTGGATAACTATATTTCATTTCAAAAAAAATATTTTGGTTAGGGTTAAGGGTTAAAGTTAGGTGGGGTATGGTTAGGTTAGGGATTATTCATGAATTCCTCCTAGGTTTTTGCAGATAAACCCCTATAACCATATATATTCTGAAACCTTATAACCCAATGTACTTGGATAACTATCTTTCATTTGTATCTACTCTAATAAAGTAGTAGCCTCTGTCTGTCTGTCTGTTTGTTTGTTCACGAACTCCCCCCAAAACCATATATATTCACCATAAACCAAGGTACTTGGATAAGTATATTTTATTTCCAAAGGGCGTCTCCTTCCTCAAACTGACTTTTTTTCTTACTTTCTTAACATTATATTTTTGTTACCTTTTCCATTGAGTTATATTGATACGTGTAACTTTCCTCCACAAATTCTATCAAAATTAAAATGATCATCATTTGCCCGCAGCAACGCGCGGGTAATTTGGCTAATTTAACTAGTATATTTACACATATATATATATATATATATATATATATACATACATATATATATATATATATATAAATATATATATACATACATATATATACATACATATATATATATATATATATATATATATATACATATATACATATATAATATAACATCAGATCAAATCACCGGTCTCTTCCAATAGTATTCCTCTAACCTCGACCAACTCCACCACCACTACCACCACGGTCGTCCTTACGTCTTCTTCCCCTCCCTTTCTCTTCCCTCTTCTTAATCCCGTCACTTTTGATTCTCCTCCCTGAATCTGTTCGAGAGCTTTCCGAATTAATCCTGCTTCTGTATTTTTTTAATTCTCTTTTTTTTTTACTTCCCACAACTTTGCTTTGCTGTATTTTATTCTGTTTTGTTTTACTTCATGTCTATCGTATTTAATTTTCTGTGTGTGTGTGTGTGTGTGTGTGTGTGTGTGTGTGTGTGTGTGTGTGTGTGTGTGTGTGTGTGTGTGTGTGTGTGTGTGTGTGTGTGTGTGTGTGTGTGTGTGTGTGTGTGTGTGTGTGTGTGTGTGTGTGTGTGTGTGTCTGGGACTTTGTCGTTTTTCTCCTATGCCACGGTCTTTTCCCACTTTTCATTTCCTGTCTGATTCACTTGACAACTTTGTTCTTGATGAAGTATTCAGTCGCCTCCTCGTCGCTAAAAAAAAAGAGAATAGATAACTGAATAGATAGATAAAGTAGATAAAACTAAAAATAAATGAAAATAAAGATAAAGATAAAAAATAATCAATAAATAAAAAAAATAAAAATAAAACAGTCTTGTTTACCTTTGTTCATCGCAAAATTGTCAGAAATCATTCTGGTCTGCTTCCTTGCTCTAGCTGCTTTCATTCTTTACATCTAATCTCTCATTCGCGTCCAGTCATTCCTTCATCTATTCTATATATATATATATATATATATATATAATAAGCTATATATATATATATATATATATATATATATATATATATTTTTTTTTTTTTTTTTTTTTTTTTTTTTTTTTTTTAATCACTATGTCATTTTCCTTCTATCCCCACCTCTTGCACCATCCATCTGTTTCCGATTCTTCTGGTGGACCCCTGTCTCCTTCTCTCTCTCTCTCTCTCTCTCAGTTCACCTTCCTCTTATTACTATTATGCTACATCTACATCCATTCACCTTTGTCTTTGCGCCCATGGTAAAGATTTTTTCTTTCTTTCTTTCTTCTCTCTAATATCACTTTTCCCTCCTTTATCATGAAACCCCGTACGAGAAGATCTCTCTTTATCTATTAGTAATTTCCTCATTCCTCTCATCATCCACTTCCGCAGGATTCTCTCCCACAGCTGACACACATCATACCCCTCGCTTCAGCCCCACCTTCAGCTCCCTCAGGCACTGAAGTCAGACATCATTAGCACATCCGATCCATTTCCTAGCGCCTTCACGCCTCGTTTCAAAATTCCAAGAATTTTTCTTTTTCTTTTGCTTCTTCTTTCAAGTTCTTCTACTTCAGGGCAATATACTCTATCACCATCCCCTCCTCCCACACACACACACACACACACACAACTCCTTTGCACTCTTTATCTCTTTAAAAGTCTCTTATTTCGTCGTCTTTTCTCTCTCTGAGAACGACGGAATAAATGCAGAATGATGGCCGTATCACTGCTCGTCTTTCATCGAGCGGCTTAGCCATTTCCTCCACGAACTCTTTATGCCCAATAGGAACTCTGTTGTATGAACTACGAAGAAGTGATGTGTCGAAAAGATTGCTTCCGGCCTCCCAAACATATACAATTAGAATTAGTTATACAATTGTAAACAACTCGAAACAGGACTACACATACACACACACACACACACACACACACACACACACACACACACACACACACACACACACACACACACACACACCGACTCGGTGGTACAGTTGGTAGAGCACTGAACTGGGAAGTAGAAGTGCTCCCAGTACCCAGTTCGAATCCTGCCCAGGGCCGAAATTATTTCGGTATCGCTGTGCCTCGGGTCGTTACTCTGACTCTCGTGGGTGGGGAGTTGGGGGTGTGTGTGTGTGTGCAAGGTCATAGCATTACCCATAGATCGGACCTACGAGCTCTGAGCTCTCTTCCAGGAGGGAAATAGCTGTCGATCACGAGTCCAACACGTGATCCAAAGACCAAGTGAATACACACACACAAACACGCACGCACACTCACACAAACAGTTTTCCATATAGATGCATAGATACTTGGAATAGCTTAGAAGGTGATATAGTCCGAGCAGGAACGATACATGACTTCAGATCTAAATATGATAATTGGAAATCAAGGATATAGATGAAGGTGGAACTATGCCTGAATTTGAAGCTAAGTATAATAAGTTGGAGTCTAGGAGACAGAACCCAACGAACGTTGCCCTTTTCTGTATACCACAATTGGGTAAATACAATCAGGTAAACACATACACACACACACACACACACAAACACACACACACACACAATATTATGACTTGATGGGAGCAGTCGGTAGAGTTTCCGGCTGCCACTACGGTGGTCCGGGTTCGAATCCCACCCAGGTCTAAAATAATTTCAGTATCGCTGTGAGTCGTTACTCCAACTCTGGTGGGCGGGGAGTTGGGTGTGTGTGCGTGTGTGTGCGTGTAAGGTCACAGCATTACCCATAGATCGGTCATATATGAGCTCTGAGCTCATAAACACGCATAAACATAAACAATCATGTATACATATCACACGAAAACACCAATATCGGAGCGAATTTTTTTAAAGAAAAGTCATACTAACGAGGACTGCAGTTGGCAGAGCTAGAGTTTTCTTGTCTTCATTTTTTTTTCTCACTCCGACAGTGGTATTTTCGTGTGGTTTTCAAATGTTCAAGTACATTTCGCTCCAGTGATATATACGTATTCATATATACATATTAATACATTTCCACAGACATAAAACATATATATATATATATATATATATATATATATATATATATATATATATATATAAGTTGTAAGAACGTTCTATTACGTCTCATAGTTTGGAGGTGATGTAGATTTATGAAGACACTGAGGATGAGTGGAAATTGAGAGTAGTTTGGCCACGAACTCCCCCGGTAGTGAGGAACCGCTGGTAGGGCAAAGCTCTGTCAGTTTTAGCGAACAGTTTTTTTTTTTTCTTCTTCTTTCTTTCCACAGGTTCTATGAGTTCAAGACGGTATCCCCTGGGCTAACGTGTGGCCCAGTTAGGCCTCAGACCGAAGTCAAACTGGAGGAGCTTTACACTGGACACACTAGCTCACATTAGGACCACTACGAGACGAAGTACAGTTGCCTGGTTTGGGGGGTCTTTGACAAGTTACATTAGAGTCCATTTAAGTACTTTTGAGTGCTTAATATTGACCTCCAAAATCTTTAACTTTTTAAATATTCTTATTCTGTGTCAACAAATTGCTAGTATACAATAGTATTGAATCTACTCTCATCTACCTTATCTACTCTTATCTACCTCTCCTTATTCAAACCCTCAAGAAATACTCGAAATAATAAATATATAACATAAGAAGAGAAGAATGGAGGAGACTATCAGAGACCATAAGGCTTACACTGGGCAGTTCTAGGTAACTAACCACTTATCATCCCTATCAATAAAGTTATCTTCTCTCATCTGTAAACAATCAATTGTTTCAGCGTTACTAAGCCTATTCTCTAAAGCCAATTCCAATAATTCTGTTTCTTCTTACTTTTTATATAACTTTCGCTGTACCCTCTTTCCTTTATTTTTTGTTTTCACTCAAATTTAAATACAAATACACTTACAAGTATATAATATTTATTTCCAGGGATCATTGAGAGGGCACAGTGCTCGTTGCCAGTCACTGTGGGGCAGCGGTTTTCTAATGAGCGAAACTGGAGGTAACAATTTATACCATATTTGTCTTATCATTTTCACTTTAGAAAGTTTGCTGGCCGAGCGGGTTCGAACCCTGCCACCGGCGAAGTTGAGCCAAGGGCATGATTTATTAAGTTCTAAGCTACAAAGTACTCTGTAAGGGGCACCGTCCTAGCCTCCCAATAGGGGGAATTTGTGACATTAAACCTTATATCACTTTTAATTTACTTTACCTTTAGTAGAACCGTCCTGTGGAATGAAAAAATAAAATATGGTTACATCAAAAAAGTATTGGTACAGCTACTAATATGATAATTAATTCAACAATTAAATCCATCTACTCTTTCAACACTAGAACTATCATCTTTATAAAATATCATCCGATATTACAAATCATGACAGAATAGTAGCTTTGACTCTATGGCGAGTTATTGTTACATAATTTATATATACGTGTATATATATATATATATATATATATATATAAATATATATATATATACACATATATGTATTATATGTGTGTGCGTGTGTGTGTGTGTATGTGTGTGTGTGTGTGTGTGTGTGTGTGTGTGTGTGTTGTGTGTGTGTGTATATATATATATATATATATATATATATATATATATAGATATATATATATATAAGAAGGAATTCTTAAGCATTCTTTTAACAGATTTCAATCTTAGAAGAATACCTGCCTCTTCCCTTTAAGAATAGAATAAAATAGAATGAAATGAAATTAAAAATCAAAACGAAATAATATAAAATACAATAAAAACGAAATAAAGGAAAATGATCATAATAATAATGATAGAAATAAATGAAAGAATATATGAATTATTTAAGATTAGAAATTGAGTTCGTAGGTTTCTGATCTAACAAAGGGTATACTGGCGTTATCAATATCTATCTATCTATATACCAAGAGTTTTTCCCCCTTATAAGAGGGGTAGCCAAGTCAAAGGCACGTACCTACTCCCACCCTTTCCACTCCCTTCCACCACCCTTTCCTCCGTCTCATCTTAGCTCCTTTTGGATGACGGGTCATCTCTGTATCCCGCCCGCTGCCCTGGGACAGAAGCAATGTAGGAAGACACAGTACATCCACAGCAACTCACTCTTTCCATAATGTCGTTAGCCAAAATAAAAAATATATAAGCGGTTTAACCTATTCCTGAATCTGCTTGACCACTGCAAACAGTACAGAACAGAGCAGCACAGCAGAACAGTAGGATAGCAGGAAGGTAGAACAGCAAAACAAAACAGAACAAAGCAGCAGAACAGAGAAGATTAGGGCAAAACAGTAGAACAGAACAGAGCACCAGAACAGTAGTACAGAACAAAGCAAAACAGTATAACAGTAAAGAATAACAGAACAGTAGGACAGAGCAGAGCATAACAGCAACACAGTAGAACAGAACAGAACAGAACAGAACATCAAAACAACACAGAAGTATAACAACAGAACAATAAAACAAGAAAAACAGTAGAAATGGACAGAAAAGCACAACAGAAGAGAACAGAATAGGACAATAGAACAAAACAGAGAAGGAGAACAGTAGAACAAAGACAGCAAAACAGAAAAGCACAATAAAAGAAAACGGAACAGAACAGTAGAACAGAACAGATCAGAACAGTAGAACAACAGTAGAACAGAACAGAAGAAAAGAGCAGAACAGAATAAAATGGTAGAAAAAACAAAAACAACAGAAAAAACAGAACAGAACAAAACAGTAGAGTAGAACAACAGAAAAAACATAACAGTAAAGAAGAGGACAGAAAATTAGAACAGCAGAACAAAAGAAAACAGTAGAAAAGAACAGAAAACAACAAAAAAACAGAAGAGAACAGGAGAGCAGAACAACAGAAAAAACACAACAGTAAAGAAGAGAACAGAAAAGTAGAACAGAATAGAAAAAACAGTAGAAAACAACAGAAGAAAATAAAACAAAAGAACAGAACTACAGAAAAACAACGACAGGACAGAACAGAATACTACAACAGAATAGAACAGAACAGTAGAACAGCAAACCAGAATAGAACAGAACAGTGGAACAGCAGAACAGCCAAACAGAATAGAACAGAACAGTGGAACAGCAGAACAGAATAGAACAGAACAGTAGAGCAGTCAAACAGAACAGTAGAACAGCCAAACAGAACAGAACAGAACAGTGGAACAGCAGAACAGCCAAACAGAATAGAACAGAACAGTAGAACAGTCAAACAGAACAGTAGAACAGCCAAACAGAACAGAACAGAACAGTGGAACAGCAGCACAGCCAAACAGAATAGAACAGAACAGTGGAACAGTCAAACAGAACAGTAGAACAGCCAAACAGAACAGAACAGTACAGTGGAACAGCAGAAGAGCCAAACAGAATAGAACAGAACAGTAGAACAGCAGAACAGTGCTGCCAACGAGGACGAGAACCGGAGGGCGAATTGGGGCATAATAACATAACACCATCAGGTCAACGCTGCATGATGCATGACGTTTCATGCATGGCAAGGAAATGAGCAGGATTATCACAGCCCAGTACCCAGCTGTGGATTAAATCACACTTAGATTATAGTTATTATTGTTATTATTGCTCTCTATCTCTCTCTTTCTCTCTCTTCGTCTCTCCCTTTACTACAAATATCCATAACGTAATGTACGTACGCGTTCATGACCATAATTAGATGCATCCTTTTTTTAATTATATCATTGTTATCATAGATTTTTTCTTTCTTTTTTTGGGTGATGGTCACGTTACGTGCAGCGAAAAACTCACAAAACCTGTGTTCGTCGAAAAGGAGTTTTAGGTAACCCAACCTCGTAGGTAATTAGTCATTAGATATGTTAATTACATTCACACTGCAGTGAAGCGGCAACCTCGGTGTTATCATTGCGAACAAGTGTGGACGCAATGGAGCATCGCTACGACAGACACACACGCACACACACACACACACACACACACACACACACACACACACACACACACACGCACACACGCGCACACACACACACACGTGCACACGAACACACGCACACATGCGCACGGTAGGGATAGAAATAGATATAGTGAGAGAGAGGTAGGAAGTAGGGGTAGAAGTAAATAATGAGACAGCGAGAGTGAGACAGATAGATAGGGAGAGAGGGAGGAAAGAGAGGGAGTGAGAGAGAGAGAGAGAGAGAGAGAGAGAGAGAGAGAGAGAGAGAGAGGGGAGAGAGAGAGAGAGAGAGAGAGAGAGAGAGAGAGAGAGAGAGAGAGAGAGAGAGAGGAGAGAGAGAGAGAGAGAGAGAGAGAGAGAGAGAGAGAGAGAGAGAGAGAGAGAGAGAGAGAGAGAGAGAGAGAGAGAGTGAGGGGTAAGTGGGGAGGGAGAGAAGGAGGGAGATGGGGAGGAAGGGAGAAAAGGAGGGGGAGAGAAAGAAATATGGGAGGGATTGGGGAAGGAGGGGAGAAA
>NC_134786.1:59598539-59606039 GCF_046742065.1 Oratosquilla oratoria
AAAGTTGTCAGAAAAGGAATTTTAAATTTGTATCTTAAAAGAACCCTGGTGGGTCAAAATTTTTGCTCGTGACTGTACCAGGCCCGTTACCGGTTACTGTGGGGTTGGGGGTTTCAAGTGTGTGAAACTCAAGACAAGAGTGATTATTATCGTGGAATGTTATTCACTTTCTATATCTCATCTTCCATAAAAACAACAAAATATATATACTGTATATACCAAGAGTTTTTTCCCCCGTATAAGAGGGGTAGCCAGCCACCACCCATTGTTTCTCCCTCATCTTAGCTCCTCATGGATGAAGGTACATCCCTGTCTCCCGCCCACTACCCGGGTCAGAAGCAATGCAGCAAGGCACAGGGTAGGTGAAACGGCAAATGTACTTCAATATCTCAAAGTGCATTGTGTTAAACGTAGGGCTACACAACCCCGAAAATAGATATATCTTAGATAACACGTTTTTAGAAAAAACTGAGTGCGAGAGAGACTTGGGAGTTCTAGTGAGTCCTGACCTTAAAACCAGGAAACAGTGCATTAGCACCAGGAATAAAGCTAACAGAGCATTAGGTTTCATTGCTAGGACGGTTACGAATAGAAGTGCATAGGTAATTATCAAACTCTATCTAGCGTTAGTTAGACCTATCCTTGACTATGCGGTAGTTTTAGTCTCCGTCTTATACAATGGACATCAATTCATTAGAATCGGTACAAACGAGAATAACTAAAATGATATATGGGCTCAAAAATATACATTTACGAAGAAAGGCGGGGTGATCTAATAGAGATGTTCAAGTGGATCAAAGGCTTTAACAAGGGTGACGCAAACAAAGTCATCATATTAAGACAACAGGGGAGGACTCGCAGTAATAAATTTGAATTGGACAAAATTAGATTTAAGAAGGAAATAGGAAAGAATTGGTTTACTAATAGGGTGGTCAACGAATGGAATAGACTTGGTAACCATGTAGTGAGCTCTGACACTACCGGGTGTTTTCAGAAACGGTTAGACAACTTTATGGATGGGGATGACAGGTGGTAATAGACATGGAACTACCTAGTGTAGGCCTTATGGTCTCTTGCAGTCTCCTTCATTCTTATGTTCATAGCAGGGCCGTTTCATTTACACAGTGACCCCTCCTCGTTCCCCCAAAATAAATCATTAGAATTAGATAAATAGATAAATACAAATAAATAACTAGATAAAGGTAAACAAATACAAATAAAGAAATTAATAAATAAGAAATATATTTATACACGTATACAGTAAATAGTTCTAGAACGTTGTTGAAAATACATAGCTATAAATATAGTTATAGAAATAGTATCCAATCCACTGCTAAAAGCTTTTTCAAATCAAGCGAACAAAGTTTCCCGAAGCTTCCGGCGACATCCGAAGGTTTCGGACTCTGAACGAAAAAGACCATTTGCGTCCACGTCTTCTCTATCTGTTTCTTTTAATTCTTCGGACGCGGGTCTTCCGATAAAGATCACTTCATCAAACCGCACATCACCCGCCCCGCAAGGAACGAATGAACGCAAATATTCCGTAACAAACAACATCGTTAATCATTTTTTTTTCTTGTATTTTTTTTTTTTTTTTTTTGTAAAGCGTGTATTTGCGTCAGCACTACATTATCTGCGTCACTTATTTTTTTCTTTACTTCCCTTCATCCATTTCTTCTTCTTTTTCTCTTTCTCCAGGTCTTCAACCTGTTGCGAACCGTTTATTTTCAAGATTCATACTCGCCCTCTGAGAACGGAACCCTCGAATATAACTGGACGTCTAGCATTTTGAGTATAACCCCGGACGTCTTCGTATGTAGTTGACGTCAACATTCTGTGACGCATTTCCTCCATAAAGGTGACGTAACGACCTCATGAGATACGTCACAACCTCCGACCTCACAATTTACAACATCGCAACCTACGAACTCACAACCTATGACCTCACAACCTACGATATCGCAATCTGCAACCTCACAACCTACGACATAGCAACCTACGAACTCACAACCTGCGACATCGCAACCTACCTCACAACCTACGACATCGCAACCTTCGACGTCATAACCTACGACATCGCAACCTACCACTTCAGAACCTACGACCTCACATCCCACGCCAGGAGGCGCTGGGTATCTGCGGCCGAAACCGTCACCTTTGCCCTGGTATGCGTTTCAGGGAATGTTGGTATAGGTAACAGTCACTCCTGGAAATCGGAGAGGAGTGCGGGATTCGAACTTGCGATTACACCACCTACGCACGGATGAGAAACTTCACTCAGAAATAACTTGACGAAAACAACGACGAAGACGAAAATAATAACAATATCAATGACGACTATGTGACAATTAAGATAACGAAGACGACAACGACGAAGAAGCCGACGACGACAAGGACGAAGACAACCACGAAGAAGAAACAGAAAGAAACGAAGATGAAAAAATAAAAATAAAAACACGAAGAATAGGAAGGTAGCGTATACAGGAAACATGACATAAAGAAAAAAGTCAAGTCAAATCAAAAGACATTCGGCAGATGGCTTAGTCGGGAAAGGTACATGGAAAAAAAATGCGTTGAGCAAGACACGACATACCGATTACATCTCCGCTTGCGAAGGGAGAGAGAGCGAGGGATTCCGTCGGATTGAACAAATATTTTCTCGAATAGACGCATCGAAGTCATCAGCCAGAGAAATTCTCCGGAAACGTCTACCAAGGACGAGATAGCGAGAGAGAGACACGGTGAGATAGAGACAGTAAGGGACAAGGTGAGGGAGACTGCAAGAGGGAGATAGTGAGGGAGAAGGTGAGGGAGACAGCAAGAGGGAGAGAGAGACAGCGAGAGATAGAGCGAGACATAGACAATAATAGAACGACACAAAAAGAAAGACAGCGAGAAAGAGAAAGCAAGGAAGGCAACAGGACACACACACACACACACACAGAGAGAGAGAGAGAGAGAGAGAGAGAGAGAGAGAGAGAGAGAGAGAGAGAGAGAGAGAGAGAGCGCATGATGGAGTTGAACGGGAGAGGAATATCTATGAATACGAAAAAGACAAGACAAGAGGGAAAGAATGGATGTCCTCTCTTCTCGAGACTCATATAGTTACAGGTATTGGTACGATAAAGGTCTGTCATAAGGTCCATAAAGGTCTCTCATAAGAAGATAAGAAACTACAAGACCCTAAAGCAGTTCCATGTCCATTACCACCTGTCATCCCCATCCATAAAGTGGTCTTACCTTTTCTTAAACCAATCGACAGTTTCAGCGCTTACTACATGGTTGCTGTAGTGAGACTTAAAAACTTAAGAATGAAGGAGACAGCAAGATAAGGCAACTAGGCATTTTCATGCCCATCACCACGTGTCATCCCTATAGTTATATCATCTTCTCTGAAAACAACCAACAGATTCATCTCTCACTACATGGTTACTCTTGTGAGAGTTCTCACTCAATGTAGGATCTCTCTCACAGGGTGTGAGATGTGAAGATGATAAACCCCTTTGGTACAGTGAAGGAGGATAGTGAGGAGCCTACGCCAGGAGGCGCTGAGTAGTTGCGGCCAAAGCCGTCACCTTTACCCTATGGGTTCTCGAGACTATTGGGGCAGGTCACTGCTGGAAACAGGAGATGAATGTGGGATTCGAACCCCCAGCTAAGCGAATGTGAGACAAGCACGCTTCCGATCAAGCCACCTCTGCACAGATGACGTACCTTATATACTTCATTCTGGCGACAAACAAACGATTCAATTCAGGTAAAGGGTGTCTTCTACTGAGCAAGAAGTCAGCATGGTGTCAGTGAGTATTTGTTATAGAGTCTGAAACCTCTGATGATTAAAATCGACAGGTATTTGGTAGAACAAAAGGATGAAGAACGTGTCATCTTGTTGAAAGAGATTGAAGCCAATATACATACATACATATACATATATATATATATATATATATATATATATATATATATAGAATTGTACAAAAAACATCATATATATATATATATATATATATATATATATATATATATATATTACATATATGTATATATGAAATACCGCCCTGCTTCCTTCACTCACTTCCTCTTTCCCTACCTCGCTCCTTCCATCCCTACTTCACTCCCTCTTTCTCTCATTCGTTCCCCTTTTCTTTATTCCTTCTCCCCCTCTTTACCTCCCCCACCTCCCTCCCTACCTCGCTCCTTCTCTCCCTCCTTGCCATGCTCCCTCTCCTCCTGAGTTGCTCATTCGTTCACTTTCTTATTTTGCTTCAGAGCCATATCGAAAGGCAGATTCATCTCGTTCCTTCAAGAAATTTTGAAAAAAGAAAAGAGACATGAAGACTCGACCAATAAGCTTCTCTGCTACACAGCAGGTAATATTTCTTGACATTTGATTGGAGTGAAGGAGATCTTGTGTGATTTACTTCCCAAGCTTGGAAATCACCAGCAAATCTTTCTTTCCTTTTTTTATCCGGAAATGTTTAATCAAACGCACCCATACGCGTGAATGGAACGTGTCTTTTTTTCAAGAACGCTGACCAACAACGTTATGAACAAGCTGGAAGATCGTATTCCACTTTAGATTATAATTTTTTACTCTCTCTCTCTCTCTCTCTATATATATATATATATATATATATATATATATATATATATACATACATATATATATATACACACACACACACACACACACACACACATATATATATATATATATATATATATATATACATGTATATATATATTATATATACATATATGTATATATATATACATATATATATGGTGAAGGTGGGTGAGGAAGACATATATCAGAATCCAAGTTTATTTCTGACTAGTTTCGCACAAATCGGCTTTTTCTGATAAATAATGTATTTCATACATAATATACATTATTTCTCAGAAGAAGCCTATATGTGCGAAACTAGTCAGAAATAAACTTGGATTGTGATTTATGTCTTCCTCACCCTCCTTCACCAACCTGTCACAATGTCTCAACATTATATATATATACATATATATACATATATATATATATATACTATATATATATATATACATATATATATACATATATATATATATATATATGCAGAAGAAATCACTTGAACGCGTGATTCTAGTATGCAGAAAAAACACTGTGTATATATAATACCATGTAAAGATTGCAACAAATGCTGTATTGGTCAGACTGGAAAGGAATTGAATGTTAGATTAAAATAACACAGGTATAGCGTTAGAAGAGGTCAAACGTCCAACGCGTTATTCGTTCATCTTAGGGATTTCAGCCATTGTATTAATTGGGGTGAAGCTAAAGTAATTGTTAGGAGTAATTCTTATTTGAATAGAAATATCATAGAGTCCAGTCTGATCAAGGATACATTCGTTAATAATTTAAATCTGGGTCATGGACTGTACAGATTAGATGATTTTATTAATAAGAAAATTGTAAACCAAACTCTCGGGACTATGAGTCCAAAGGTCACAGGGGGAGATCTACCCTACCCTCTGACAATATATACTTGTCTCTTTTTCTGTACCTGTACCTTGAAAATGTCTGAATAGACGAAAGCGCTCGGTCTCGTTTCTGTTGTTTTCCTAGTTTTATATATATGTATATATATAATATACTATATATTATATATGTATATTTGCATATATATGTATATATATATATATATATATATATATATATATATGTATATATGAGAGAAATTCGCTAGTAAAAGCAACATCAATCCGACAATTTTAATGACAGTAGCATGCAGGATGCGAACCCACTGCTATCGGCCCCCGTAAGATCACCTTCACAGAGCCTTAGCCCACTACACCAACAGACACTGGTGTAGTGGGCTAAGGCTCTGTGAAGGTGATTTTACGGATGGCCGAAAGCAGTGGGTTCGAATCCTGCATGCGACTGTCATAAAAATTGTCATATATACATATATATATATATATATACATATATATATACATATATATATATATGTATATATATATATATATATATATATATATATATGAATGAGTGGAAGGGTGGTGAGATAAACACCGAGTAATGTTGGAGTGTAAATTTACTGACGTTTCGTCCTTAACAGGGACTTCTTCATACTCTGAAGAAGTCCTGTTAAGGACGAAACGTCAGCAAATTTACACTCCAACATTACTCGGTGTTTATCTCACCACCCTTCCACTCATTCTGTCGTCCTTTCTGTCCAATATATATATATATATATATATATATATAATATATATATATATATATATATATATATATATATATATATATATATATATATATATATATATATATATATATAAATATATATTATATATATATATATATATATACCGCTTGTCTCTCTCTTATTTGCTTTTTCTCCGCCTCTTTATCATTCCAGTATGTTTCTCTCTATCTTCCTTTATCTCTCTCACTTCTCTCTCTCTCTCTCTCTCTCTTTCTCTCTCTTTGTCTGGTCGTCAAAATTCCCGCATCGACAACCAGACAAAATCCCACACCGACGGCTAGACAAAATCCCACAGCCTGTACCATATATAATCCACACACACCAGCCCAGCTCTTTGATTATTACCTGCCACCAAGAGGTGTGAAAACGCGTTCTGTTTTTTTTTAAATTATGTATGTTATTCCACAGCATGACATACGGAGATTTATTAGGGTTACTGCCTACAGAAGGCAAGATTACTCAAAGAGAGAAAAATACGACAAGAGGCTCTGTCATAACAAGCTTGCCATTCACTTTAATGACATATATATATATATATATATATATATATATATATATATATATATATACATATATATATATATACATATATATATATGCATATATGTATATATATATATATGTATATATATATATATATATATATGTATATATTTACAAATTCATATTCTTTGCGATGGGCGAGATCCAGGGATGACTCGTCATTAAGGAGGACTCAAGATGAGGGGGAGGGAGGGAGGGAGGGAGGGGAGGGATGGAATGGGTGCAGATGAAATGAATGGAAGTGAAGTTATGTCTTTTGACTTTGGCAACCCCCCTTGTATGGGGGAAAAAGCAACTTGGTGTATGTATGCATGATATTCTTTGTAACTGAGGCCATTTTCTGTATCGTTTCTCTTTTCATAAGATTTTTCATATATTCAAAAACAAAAATTTTCGTTGATATCGCTATTATGCTCATTATGGAAAATTATGAAAAAATGTAGTAAATGGGCCTAACTGCCTCAATTTATGGTATTCTTTTTTTAGATTTTTTTTCAAAATATTCGAATTTTAATATTTTTACCTTTCGTCAAAGTCAAAAAAGGCATGAACATGTATGCAGGCAGCGTCATGCACCCTCATGCATGCACACACACACACACACGTACATACACACATACGTACATACACGCACACACACACACACACACGTACAAACACACACACATACACACACACACATACACATGCAAAACGTACTTACACCTAC
>NC_134786.1:59613539-59623539 GCF_046742065.1 Oratosquilla oratoria
TATATATATATATATATATATGTCTGTATGTATGTATTATGTGTGTGTGTATGCACGTACGTATGGATGTATGTATGTATGTATGCATGTTTGTATGTATGTATGTATGAATGTATGAATGAATGTGTGCATGTATGTATGTATGTATGTATGTATGCAGATATGTATACATGTATGTATGTATGTATACAAGTATGTATGTACTTACGTGTGTATGTATGCACATATGTATGTATGTATGTATTTATGTATGTATATATGTATGCAGGCATGTATGTATGTGCATATACATATACACGCACACATATATGCATGTAAGTCATAAATCGTTCGACCCGATACTCATGCATAATATACTTTGGCCAATAACTTAGGGATCAACGTCAGTCTGGCGAATTGGCCCTTGAGAGTATTTTAACAAGGAAGCCAGCGGAGCGCCGAAGAAAACGGCTTACGTATTGCATACAGAAGCCACTGCTAGCCGTGACATATTTGTATATGTTTATTATGGCTAATGGGTGGCGATTTCTTGCAGCCCAGAAAGTACAACCAAAAAAGAAAAAATATTCATAAATAAATAAAAATAAAAGATAAAAAGATAAATAAAAAATTAATTATGTAATCATGTTCATGTGTTGACCTTGTTGCAAGACTTGATATAAGAGGGCAACCCTTTCCCTGTTGAAAGGATTAAACCTACCCTAAACCTACCCCAGTTTACCTTTTAACCGGGTTTTGTTTCAAGGTTGTACTAAAATTCTAGCTAGGCGATTTTATTTAGCTGTGAGCATCCTCCACTTGGAGAATTGAGAGTCTGTGGAGATATATTGCACACAGCTTTGCAAAGCTATGGGGGATTTATCTGCAATGAAGGATTTATCTGCTTCCAATTAAACGAGCGGCCATTAGTTCTGCAGACACTGCTGCTGCCAGGAAGAGCAGCTGCTGTATTGAGCTTCTTCGTGTTTATAATATTTTCCTTTGAACGCATAAACGTCTACTTCAACTTTGTAATCTAAATTATCTTCAAAAACCACCTCTTTACAACACTGTACAAAGTCCCTTGGATAACTCGGTTTTTGTACACATAAGAAAAGAAGAATAAAGAAAAGAATTATAAAAAACATACAAAAAGGAATATCATTAAAGATTTGTCAGTCGTTAGTACGCTACGCCAGTTCCCGCCTTCACTTCAAAATTCCAAACGATTAACGGTCACCGATCGACGATGTGACGTCATCAACAGCCCAGCAAGCGAGGACGGTGATGTGATTGGCTATCCTTGGAGTACAGCCTCGTTGTTTGAGCTGCGACGCCATGTTTACATTTCGGTGACAGCCATTGAAGCTGAACGCACACAGTAATGACCCTTACAAAGCTTCTCCGCTAACCCTCCACATTATCGCCTCCCACTCTTCTTCATCCTCCTCCTCCTCCTCCTCCTTCTTTGAATCTTCTCTTCCTACACCTCTTCTACATCTGCCTCTCCTTCTTTTTCTTCTTCTTCTTCTCCTACTCCATCTCCTTCTCCTCATACTCCTCCTCCTCCTTTCACTCTTCTCCTTCTGTACCTCTTCTACGTCTGCCTCTTTTTCTTCTTCTTCTTCTTTTCCTCCTTTGACTCTTCTTATTCTACACCTCTTTTACGTCTGCCTCTTCTTCTTCTTCTTCCTCTTCTTCTTCTTCTTCTCCTTTGACTCTTCTCCTTCTACACCTCTCCTACATCTGCCTCTTCTTTTTCTCCTCCTTCTTCTCTTTGGTCATATGAAACTTTGTTCCCGATTTGTGTACCGCAACTCTGCCGGACGAAGGTAATCATGATATTGGGACCTAAACAATAATTAATTTCCTGTTTCGGGTCAAGGCAAGAAAGAAGAAAACACGACTTCAAGGTTGAGTGTCGAAAACTCCGTTAATCACTTCTGCCCAGCATCAAAGCGAATTAAATTAGTTTCCATTTACAGTAGACCCTGCCTCCATGCGGCTTTCGTCGGATTTACATATTTATGCCAGAAATTACCACTTATCTTTACTTGGTTTCTTATACCAGTGGCCTCTTGTTATGCCTTTAGTGTTCTACAGTCGTTGACCTAAGGCTTGAAATATTCTAAGGATTTATAGTGTGTGTGTGTGTGTGTGTGTGTGTGTGTGTGTGTGTGTGTGTGTGTGTGTGTGTGTGTGTGTGTATGTGTATGTATGTATGCGCGTGTGTGCGTGTTTGTATAATTATTCTATACGTCCTACCAAATCTATCAAATGAACCACTTGGTGTTCCTTTTGATAGACTTTTCGGTAAAAACCAATTACATACATTTCACCAAGTACACACTTTAATGTCAAATTTGCTCTCTTGTACAATATATATATATATATATATATATATATATATATATATATATATATATATATATATATATATATATATATATATACTAACCACTCAGAAACCAACGTTCCATGGATAATGAAACCTTCCTAGAGGGTGAGGACTTTTGACCACGACATTAGCAGTGGCGCTTTTGGCAAACTGCCCCCCCCCCTCAGTCTCCCCCGTCCTCAGCCTCTTCCCCGCATCCAAATCCGCCCTCTCCCCCTTCTCCCCTCCCCCCCCCTCGGCAACCCCTCGCTCACTTGGCTCCAAGACCATTAATCAACTTGTCGAAGCAACCATATGTTAACGCCCGTCCACAGGGCAAGGGAATGAGGGAGAAGGGGAGACCTCTCTCTGTCTATCTACATGCATCCAGGGAGGAAGGCTCTGCCTGGTTATGCCTACAGGAGGAGAAATTCTGTCCTTCACTCTCCATCCATGTTGGACCCCCAGAATGTGTGCAGCATATGATAGGAAGATGCTGCCTCTCAGCCTTAGTGTACTTTGTGTATATGTATATATACATATTATATATGTGTATGTATATATATATATATATATATATATATATATATATATATATATATATACATATATTGGGGAGGACTGTTTATCAACATACAGACATATAGGCTCCTGGATCCAGATGTCTGTCTGTCTGTCTGTCTGTCAAGTTCGACTTCATTTTTTCCACCTTTTCACAAAAACAAGGGACAACTGACAACTGCCTTTTATTTTGGTCTAACTATATACCACGGGCTTTCTCCTCTTACAAGAGAGGCGGCCAGACATAAGGCACGTGGCCACATTATTCACCCATATCACTCCCATTTTACTGTAATGGGTAGAAATGTGTCACGTACAAATTGGCAATCCATCATGACGTTGCACAACCCAAGAATCTCATTTATCATTTGCTGATTTGTCTAAGATTTTTTTTTTTTTTTTTTTGGGGGGGGGCTGAGGTTCACCACGTCCACGTTCATCAATCTTTCGTTTCTTTCGTTGAATTCATGAAACTTCATCCTCCTCAGAGTTTCGTAGTTTCTAAGATTATTTCAAGTTTGCTTTACCTCCTAGATATCATACCTCAAATTCATCCTCCTCAGAGTTTCGTAGTTTCTAAGATTATTTCAAGTTTGCTTTACCTCCTAGATAAGATACCCAACATGGCCGTAACGCTATGTGGCCTCATAACTAGAGTGGACCCGTTATGATGCCTCATAACTAGATTGGACCCACTATAAGACCTCGTAACTAGATTGGACCCGCTATGAGGCCTCATAACTAGATTGGACCCGCTATGAGGCCTCATAACTAGATTGGACCCGCTATGAGGCCTCATAACTAGATTGGACCCGCTATGAGGCCTCATAACTAGATTGGACCCACTATGAGACCTCGTAACTAGATTGGACCAGCTATGAGGCCTCATAACTATATTGGACCCGCTATGAGGCCTCATAACTGTATTGGACCTGGTATGAGGCCTCAGAACTAGATTGGACCCACTATGAGACCTCGTAACTAGATTGGACCCGCTATGAGGCCTCATAACTATATTGGACCCGCTATGAGGCCTCATAACTGTATTGGACCTGGTATGAGGCCTCAGAACTAGATTGGACCCGGTATGAGGCCTCAGAACTACATTGGACCCGGTATGAGGCCTCAGAACTAGATTGAACCCATTACCCGTGGTGACTGCCACTTGCCCTGTTTATTAAAAAAAAATCACAGTTTAGACCTTCAATACGCCATCTGATGTAAGATTCCCACATCACGAGCTACCAAAGCATTGAGGTCACAGGCTTTTAGAGAAAAGAGCCTAGATGGTTCGGGGTACGGTTCCCGCAATATGAATCAACGCGTAACAGCAGTAAGGGCATACGATCTTAAATCTCCAAACTCTTAACGATGCAATCATACTCAGCCACCTCGTAGAGCGCATACCAGTTGAAAAGTTTGAAAATATTCTTAGTTTCTGAGGAAGAGTGGTGAGTGCAGCTATGAGAGGTCATAGTGTTTGTCCCAGATGGTAAACCCAGATGGTAAACTATGCTCTGGTTATAACCAATAAATCTGATCCATCTGAGGATGATCAAATCCATCGACCGAAAGAAAATGAATAAAGATATTGAAATAAAATGAATCAAAATAGAAAAATACAAAGTGAAATATAATAAGATAAATAAAGATATTATAGAATAACTCTTCGGGAATTACTCCTTTCATCCCGCTGAATCAGTTATTTTTATTATCATTATTATTTATTTCTATATATATAAATATCCGACGGGCTCTTCCATTCAGCGATTTCCTTTGGGTGAGGGAAACAGCCCCAAGAAGTCAAAAAAAAAAAAAAAAAGACATATCGAATGACACTTTGCTTCTTTTCTTCTGACACCCACCAGACCCTCTTAATCGTCTCCGTGCCTCTTCTCTCCCCTTTCGGGAGGGGAGGAAGGGGGGAAGGGAGGGGAGAAGGGGGGGGAATCCCAAACGTCTGAAAACGATTTGATCCCTCGTTAAAAAGAATCTCTTGGCTGCCTAAACCTGTCCCTTCCGAGAGCAGACGTCCTGTCATAACGACGCCTCGGGGCGTCTCAACAGAGGGCTCCTCCCTGTCACTCCGGGTATCTTCTCTTTACGAAATTTTGACTTTGTCTCTTTCTCAAAAAAAAAAAAAGAAAAAAAAAAAAAAAAAAAAAAAGAGAGAGAGAGAGAGAGAGAGAGAGAGAGAGAGAGAGAGAGAGAGAGAGATAGATAGATTTGTATATATGTTTTAATTGCGCCAGGCGATTTCATTCAGTCAAAGAATGATCCTTTCCCAGCGATAGGGTTATATCTTGATTTAACTTTTCCATGCTGTGGACGATTAAGACGTTTGATCTAGTCGCCATTTATCTAGGGACCGGGAAGAGGATGAGGCAGGGAGCAGTCGCCGGTTGTTAGCTCTCACTATTTCTCTCCCACATTCTCTCTCTCCCTCCCTTCTTTCACTCCTCATTTTTTCTCTCTCTTCCATTCCTTCCAATTCTCTTTTTCTCTTTCTCTCGCTCACCCTCTTCCCCTTTTCTCACTCCCTCATTCTCTCTCTCTCTCTCTCTCTCTTCCGTTCATTCCCTCTCTTTCTCTCTCTCACCCTTTTCCCCCTTCTCTCACTTCCTCATTCTCTCTTTCTTTCCTTCCTTATCTCTCTCTCTCTCTCTCCCGTTCCTTCCTTCTCTTTCTTTCTCTCTCTCTCTCACCCTTTTCCCCCCTTCTCTCACTCCCTCATTCTCTCTTTGTACCCTTCTCCCAATCCTTCATTCTCTTTTTCTCCTTCCCTCCCCCCCTCTCTCTCTCTCTCTGTCTCTCTTCGAACCGCTGAAACCAGACGAACTTCGAGTTCGATCATCGGCGAGAGAAATGTAATTAAGTCCGGCAGGGCCGTTCACCTCTTCCCCAAAGCGCGCGCACACGCGCACACACACAGAAACATACACACATGTACATAAACATGGTTCATACACAAAAATATCATAAACATACACATAGACGTACACACTCATATATATATATAGAATGTACATACTCGTACATGCAGAAACATGAATACGCATATATATGTATATACACTGTTCATTTACATACACACAAAAATATCATAAACATACATATACACGTATACACATTTATATACATACAAAGTACACATACATGCACACACACACATATACTCATTCCCACACATATAGTATAAATACATGCAATCAAAAGTTATATACATACACATACACGTATACACACACATACACATATCCATTACCTACACATGTATATGTATACAAAAATGCTGTAAAATACACATACACGTCCACACAAATAGGTATATAGTACAAATACATGTACACCATAAAACAGACATAAACATCACATACATACATATATACATACACACTCACATGTACACCAGCACTAAAGCTCCTCAAGATGTAATATGTGGCGGTGGCGGTGGCGGTGGCGGTGGCGGTGGCGGTGGCGGTGCCGACGGCTTGACAGAGCAGTGAGGTGCCAATCGAATTAACACGCATCTGTCAATTACGTGGTTAATCCATTTCAACTCTAATCATCAACCCTTCATCCCCTCCTTATCTTCTCTACTCCACTCCTCCTCCTTCTTCTCCTCCTCCTCCTCCTCCTCTTCTGTGGCTGAATGTCGTACCACTCCTCCTCTTCCTCCACTTCCTCCTCCTTCCTCTTCTCCATCTCCTCCTCCTTCTTCTCCTCCACCTACTCCTCCTCCTTCTCCTCCACATCCTCCTCCTCCTTCTCCTCCACTTTCTCCTCCTCCTCCTCCTTATTCTCCCCACCTCCTATTCCTACTCCTTCTCCACTTTCTCCTCTTCCACCTTCTCCTCCTCCTTCTTCTCCTCTATCTCCTCCTCCTTCTCCTCCACATTATCCTCCTCCTTCTCCTCCCAAATCTCCTTATTCTCCTCCACCTCCTACTCATTCTCCTCCTCTTCCATCTCCTCCTCCTTCTTCTCCTCCTCCTTCTCCTCTTCCTTCTTTTCCTATTCCTCCTCTTCCTTTTCCTCCATTTCCTATTCCTCCTCCTCCTCCTCCTTTTTTCCTCCATCTCCTCCTCCTTCTTCTCCTCCACCTCCTCCTCCTCCTCCTCCCCCTTGGCTGAATGTTTTATGCAGTCATTGGTTTATGGAGTTCAATGGCATCCCTACGGACCAGAGTCACACAATACTCCTTTTTGATTGACGACTAATCTCTTCTGTTACTGTTCCCCTTAAATCTTCCTTTGACGACCTTTGGGACTTCATCTCTTTGGTGCGATATTGTCCCCAAGGATAGAAGCGCTGGACAATGCTGGCCTTTATTCCTCCTCCTCCTCCTCCTTCTCCTCTTCCTCCTCCTCTTCCTCCACCTCCTGTTCTTCCATCACGCTTTCTCCAGTCTCTCCTCTCTTATCAATTTAGAGCCCCAGTTACAAAGTGTTTTTATTTATTTATTTATTTTCATTATTCCCTCTTTCCCTCTGACCAACATTTCTTCCAGGATAAGCAGTCATGGCTGCAATACATTTTTTTTTCCTTCGGCCAAGAAGAAATGCTGCCAATGAATCTAACCAGTCGCCCCGTAGCGAGCATATGTTCCCACCCTACAATACGGTAACGCAACCTTAAGCTTCTTCTACGTTTGCCGCCAGCTGATTTCATTACACTCAGTGTCGGTCTCAGACTCATGAAAGTGTTCTTCATCGATCGAGACCCTAGTCCCGCTGGGAATCGGCCCCTCAGCTGAATGAAATCGCCCGGCCTTTGCTGGAAAAGTAGAATGTTAGGTGCGTCACTGTGTTGAAGGCGTCTGACACTTCGAGTTTGTTCCCTAAGAACGAGACGCGAGGAGTCGGACAGACGCGGGAAGGAAATATTGGGAGATGGAGTGACCAGGGGAAGGGAGGAGGGAAAGGTGGGTGAGTGAGTGGGAGGGGAGGAGGGTGGGTGAGTTAGTGGGAGAGGAGGAGAGTGGGTGAGTGGGAGGGAAGGAGTGAGGGTGAGTGGGAGGGAAGGAGTGAGGGGGAGAGTGATTAGGAGGGGAGCTTGGGTGGTAGAGAGGGAGGGAGAGACCTTGGGTGGGAGGGAGGGAAGGAGGGAGAGTGGGTGGATGGATTAGTGGGAGCGACAGTGAGTGGGTGAGTGGGAGAAAAGGAGGGAGGGAGAGTAGGTGGGTAGGTGGGAGGGAGCGTGTGTGGATGGGAGCGAGGAAAAGGGGGTGGATGATGAGGAGAGAGGCATGTGTAGGTGGGAGTGAGGGAGGGAGGGAGCGTGCATGGGAGGAAGAGAGGGAGAGAGGGAGGCAGCGTGTGTGGGAGGGTGGGAGAGTGGGAGGGAGATAAAAGGGGGCTATGAAGAAGTGAAAAAGGAAAATGGCAAAGAAGAGGGGGGAAATAGGAAAGATGGAAGAGGAAGAAAAAAAAAAGGAGGAAGAAGGAGGGAGAAGGAAAGCAATAGATATCTAGATAAAAGATACTCGTACCTAGACTCACCCCCCCACCCCACCCTCACTCCAGTTCTCTTTGCCACTCTGAGCACCAACGTGAGGGGAAATATTCTCATTTTCTTTATCATCATTACCATCATCACTATCATACTCATCACCTTTTAACATCATCATCATCATCACCATCTTCATCATCATCATCACCTTTAATATCACCACCACCACCATCATCACAATCTTCATGATCATCACTATCATACTTATCACCTTTAACATCATCACCTTTAATATCACTACCACCATAATCATCACTATCATACTCATCACCTTTAATATCATCACCATCACCATCCTCATCACCTTTAGTATCACCACCACCATCATCATCATCAACCTCATCATTATCACTATCATACTCATCACCTTTAACATCATCACCATCACCATCCTCATCATCATCATCTTTAATAGCATCATCCTCATCCTCATCACCGTCACCATTAATAACAACGACAACGACCACAACATAAGAAAATTCACAATCATCAACAAAAGCCAAGTTTAAGACCAAGAATAAGTAGTGCCAGTTACAACAAACCTCGCCCTACAGCAGTTAGGTGTCAACTGTTCTACCAAAGTATAGATCGCTTGCTGTTTTATGTCGCTTTCTCCTTGCTGACAAGAGTAATCAACCATTCTCGAGTTACAGATCTCGGAGAATCTGGGGCCTTGTCTGACCTTTCAAGGACAAACAAGGTCCTCCTTGGGTTTTTAGTCTAGCAATGAAGAGGAGGAGGAGGAGGAGGAAAAAGAAAAAGAATAAGAAGTCGAAGAAGAAGAAAAAGAAGTGGAAGAAGAAAAAGAAGTGGAAGAAGAAAAAGAAGTGGAAGAAAAAGAAGTGGAAGAAGAAGAAGACGAAGAAGAAGAAGAAGAAGAAAAAGTGGAAGAAGAAAAAGTGGAAGAAGAAAAAGAAGTGGAAGAAGAAGAGGTGGAAGAAGAAGAAGAAGAAGAAGAAGAAGTGGAAGAAGAAGAAGAAGAAGAAAGTGGACGAAGAAGAAGAAATGAAGAAGAAACGAAGAAGAAGAAGAAGAAGAAGAAGAAGAAGAAGTAGTAAAGAAGAAGAAGAAGAAGAAGAAGAAGAAAAAGAAAAAGAAGAAGTAGAAACCCTTTCTTAATTACAAACCCCACAAATAAACCCATCAATGACGTCACAGATAAATGACGTCAGAGGTGAATGACGTCACCGTGCCGAAAGGTGCTGAGTCAAAGGCTGGCGGAAATCAGTTCCTGGTCGACCGTGTTCCCAACTAGTCGACCAAGAGTTTCTTATGCTGTCGACAGCCTCGTTCCATGAATATCCAATGAGAAAAGGAGAAGAAGAAAAAAAAAAAAAAGCATCGAGCATTTTCCATCTTTAACAGTCTTGGCCCAATTGAAAAGCCAATGCATCCAATGAGCAGATTACATACTTCTCATCTTCCTCCTGCTCTTCTTCTTCTTCTTCTTCTTCCTTTTTCATTGGCAGGGACTCGAACTAAGACCCATGCCTTGTATATCCACCTTTCTCTCTCTCTCTTTCCCTTTCTCCTCCTTTTCCTCTTTTTCCTTCTCTTCCTCCTTCCTTTCATT
>NC_134786.1:59628539-59641039 GCF_046742065.1 Oratosquilla oratoria
CAACAACAACAAAATGCTAAATGTTGACTAACCAGCGCAAAATCGCTAGATCTCCGGTCATTCTAATTGAAAACGTATTTCCGTACAAAATACGATTAAAACTAGCAATTCGTCGCTTGAATCTAGATTGGTCAGAGGAATAATGTGACTGAGTGAAATAATAATGATGACGATTTTAATGCAAATGATGATGGTGTTGGTCATTTGTAAAATAACATTGGTTTCAGAGCTATGCTTCCATCTAAATATAATGATAATGATGATGAGAAAGATATGTTTATTAAATAAGCTTTTGTGTGTGTGTGTGTGTGTGTGTGTGTGTGTGTGTGTGTGTGTGTGTGTGTGTGTGTGTGTGTGTGTGTGTGTGTGTGTGTGTGTATGTGTCTGTGTGTGTGTGTGTGTCCTAGATCACGTGTTGGACTTGTGATCGATAGCTATTACCCTACCGTATGAGAGCTTAGAAATCATATATGGCATGATCTATAAATAATGTTGTAACCTCACACACACACACACACACACACACACACACACACACACACAACTCCTTGCCCAATAGAGTTGAAGTACCTGGGCAAGGATCGAACTGCGATCACTGATTTAGCGGTCGAGTACGGTACTACCACACCATCGAGCTGTGTGATTCATCATGGTCTTGGATCATGTGCTGGACTCGTGATCGACAGCTATTACCCTCACGGATGAGAGCTCAGAGCTCATATATGACCGATCTATGGATAATGTTGTGACCTTACACGCACACACAGACCCAACTCCCCGCCCACAAAAGTTGGAGTAACGACTCGCAGCGCAGCGATACTGAAATTATTTCAGCCCTGGGCGGGATTCGAACTCGGACTACTGTAGACGCGGTTGCGAACGCTACCACTGCGCCGTCGAGTCGTGTGTGTGTGTGTGTGTGTGTGTGTGTGTGTGTGTGTGTGTGTGTGTGTGTGTGTGTGTGTGTGTGTGTGTGTGTGTGTGTGTGTGTGTGTGTGTGTGTGTGTGCGGCAATATAATTGGATTAACTGTATACTGGTTAAAGCGATCAAATGACAATAAGCATTAATGTTGCATGGGTGAACAGGAAAAAATTAAAAAACGAATTCATGAGACCAGACGGTGGTCGACTTCACATAGAAAATGGAGAAAATGTTTCACAGAAAACGGGACGCCGTGCAACGTCATCTCAAAATATATTTATTCAATGTAAGAGACTTTGCCCAACGGCGCACCAAAGTAATTCTCATTCTTATTCTCTTTTCAAAAACAAATAAACAAATCAATAAACAAATAAACAGAATATATAATACTAGATAAATAAGCAAATAAATAAATAAAATAATTAAAATTGAAATTAATTTTGCAATGGCAGCTCTATAATTGCAGTGTGGAAAATAGTCAACTTTTCAATATTATTTAATTTTTCATTGAAAATTAGGACTTGACAGTCGAAGAGGTGGTCCGTTTTCTTTACAGAGTTGGTAAAGAAAACTTAATAAGCTTTAAGCAGTCAGTTTAAAATATGTTACAATTAATCCCGTTCCCCATTGCCTGTTACTCGCTGTTGCCAAACATGACTAAAATAAATGACAAAATAAAAATAAAAATAAACAAATAGATGAATAAAATTAATAGATAAATAAAAGATTAAACAATGTGAATAAACTAAATACAGAAAAAGATAGAAACATATTAATCGAATAAAGAAAAAGAAAACAAAACAAGCATATAAAATCAAAATTTAATTAATTCATAAGATAAAAAAATAAAAAAAAATTAATCTTGTGACAACTTCTTCATAGCCTGAAGTACTTGAATTTCTCATAAATGGACTGTCCGTGTAAAATTCAATAAAATGTGATTCATCAAGAAAAAAAAAATAATCCTTGTTCTAGAGCAGTGGTTCTTAACCTTTTTTGGCAGCGACCCAAAATTTTGCACAAATCAAGCATCGCGACCCAAGCCTACATAGATATTGTCGGTTTTACATTGAAATTTCAAAACACTTCAAATAAATGTTCTGCTTTGGAGTTTTTATTTAATCATGGTCTGCTTAGAATCCTAAAGCTAGGCATCATCTATTTTAATTATTACAGTGTATAATTATAATATATTTGTAGTGGGAAAATAATTATTTTCTGCAAACCCTTAGCGACCCAATAAAATGGCTTGGCGACCCAAATTTGGGTCGCGACCCAGGGGTTAAGAACCACTGTTCTAGAGGATGATGCAGACAAGGTCATCATATTAAGACAGCAGGCAGGACTCGCAGTAATGGATTTAAATTGGACAAATTTAGATTTAAGAAGGAAATAGGCAAGAACTGGTTTACTAATAGTGAGCGCTGAAACTATCGGTTGTTTTAAATGAAGGTTAGATAAATTTATGGATGGGGATAATAGTTGGTAAGGGACATGTGTAGGCCTTATGGTCTCTTGCAGTCTCCTTCATTCTTATGTTCTTATAGTCTATGTTCTATACTTTGCAAACTAATAATTACACCACTGAAGTTATACAAACAATACATAATACACCTACATAAATTCATACACCCAAATGTATGCTTTGGCATGCGCGTACACGTACGCATACATACACATATACACAAACACATACATCAGGTCATATACAAACTCCATGTTTTCCTCCGGGAGGAAAATAGGTGTTGATCACGAGTCCAACACATGATTCAAGACCGTGATGAATCACACACACACACACACACACACACACACACACACACACACACATGCACACAAACATATACACACACATACACATGCACACACACACACGCACACATAAGACTCGATGGCGCAGTGGTAGCGTTCGCGAACGCCACTACGGCTGTCCGAGGTCAAATCCCGCTCAGGGCTGAAATAATTTCAGTATCGCTGCGCTGCGAATCGTTACTCCAACTCTTGTGGGCGAGGAGTTTCGGGGTGTGCGTGCGTGTAAGGTCACGGCATTACCTATAGATCGGTCATGTGAGCTCCGGGCTCTCTTCCGGGAGGGAAATAGCTGTCGACACGTGATCGACACGTGATCCAAGACCATGGTGAATCACAAAAAATTAAACACAAACTTAAACACACCAGGGCTCCCTCACACCATGCTCATTGTCGTTAATGTAATCAACTTTAAAATTCAATCTCTGGATTGCAACACTCTTCTCCATAGATTCTACTGGAAATTAGACCATTTGAAACATTCTCCAACAGATCGAGACCCCATTGAGTTAAAGGTGGCAGAGGTGGTGGTGATGAGCCTACGCCAGGAGGCGCTGAGTAGCTGTGAGTCAAAACCGTTACCTTTGCCTTATGTGCTTCGGGAATTGTTGGAGTAGGTAACACAGAGAAGTGGGGAAACACATACACACACACACACACACACACACACACACACACACATATATATATATATATATGTGTGTGTGTGTGTGTGTGTGTGTGTGTGTGTGTGTGTGTGTGTGTGTGTGTGTGTGTGTGTGTGTGTGTGTGTGTGTGTGTGTGTGTGTTTGTGTGTATGTGTGTGTGTGGGGGGATGGGTGTGGAATGGGTGATGGGTTGGGTGCCTACCTGGGCTGACAACTTCCCATTTAAAGGGAACAGTCGTTTTTAGTGTATGTATGTATGTATGTATGTATATATGTATGTATGTATGTATGTTCGTACGTATATGTGTGTGTGGAATATGTATGTATGTACATATATGTGTGTGTGGTGTATGTATGTATGCATATATGCGTGTGTTATGTATTTTTGTACGTATGTATACATGTACGTAGTATGTATGCAAGAAAAATGTATTGCGAGATACATTGTTCACTTAGAATTATTATTTCCTTGTTCCAAGTAAGAGGCTTTGTTTTATCTTATACTGTAGATATTTTTATATAATTTCAAAGCAAAATCATATGATTTCTCTTTATAAAACATTTAATTTTTATTATCAGTTAATATTTAAAAACGAATCTCACAGCACAGTGGCATAATGGATACTTATGTTGAAACACCTTATGTTGAAGTGGAAGGAAGTATATATTTACAGTATCGACTTTTTTATATCTTCTCTGCCGTAATACAATTAGTTTGTCCTATTATATAATAAACTTATGATGGTGATGATATGATTTAACATCATAATCTTCCCCTTATTGGAAGGCTAGGGTGATGCCCCTTACAGAGGACTTTGAAGCGTGGAATCTAATAAACAATGCCCTTGGTTCAGTTTCGCCGGTGGCAGGATTCGAACCTTCATCCCCTCGACCTTCACCGCTAGTAACGACGCCCTAATCTCCTCGGCCAGAGTAGTTTAATCTAGTTCTATATATTGCATCTAAAGAAGGGGTTCTTAAAGTTTTTCTTTTCAGTCTCGATACCCCAAAGCTCAACTCAAAGCCAACCTAATGCGGCCTTTTAAATTTAAATTCAGTGAAAAAAGGGAGAGAGAGAGAGATAGAGAGCGAGAAAGAGAGAGAGAGAGAAAATATGACGACTATTAACAAGCAGATGCATTCTAGGGATTCTTTTTGTGTTTAGTCAATAAACGAATAAAGTGTAATTCTCACATAAAATATTTTTCAGGAGTCCGTTTGGTACCCCCCCCCCCCCCCAAGCACCAGTTTTGATATCCCCTATGGAGTATTTATTGCACACAATCTAAGAAGCCTACGGACGGTACCTGAAGGCTTCCTCATGCAGTAAAAATTGCTGACAAAGGGATTTCTTAGCTGCCAGATACTGAATACCAGTCCAACGACTGACCATTTTTGCATTTCAGACAACCAGACCTGACGTCGAGCAGCTTCGAACTCGGGTCCCTCTGAACCTGAGATCCAAGCGACGGCCGGGGCTGATTGTTTGAATTACATCGCTGTTACTAGCGATTTGTTCCATAATGATTATGATTTATTTTATATTATTTGTTTTTGTTTTGTTATCATTTGTCTGTTTGATTTTCATTTATTATTAGTTATATGTCGATTTATTATTATTTACTATTTACCTGTTTGTTTATTATTTAACTATACCTATGCATTTATTTATGTTTTTATTTGTTATTTACATTATTATAGTTTTTTTTTTTCGCATCCGACCTAGATATGGACCAAAAGGTCTCCTGTCGGCATGCTCCGCCTTTGTAATCCTTTGTTGTATAAACGAGGCAGGTCTTCGTAAGATGGTCCAGTACGCAAATCCTTTTTCTCTTTTAGTTTTGTGTTCTTTCTTAAATGCACTAGTGGCGAAATCAGAAGCGTGCTGGTCTCCCATTTGCTTAGTTGTGAGTTCGAGTCCCGCAATTATCTCTAATTTCCAGCAAAGATGACGGTTTCGACATCAGCTAAGCGTCTCCTGACGTAGGTACCTTACCTTCTCCTTTTTTTCCTTTCTTTATACGCATTTGTTATGTTTCTCATTTTATGATTATAAACAAATCCGATTATATTGTTCACTTAACCCAGAAGTCTTTCTAACCCAATCCAAGCAAGTTTAGGCTAAATACTTCTTATGACTAAGTTGTTCTTAAGATTTTTTTTATAAGTTGATGTGGACTCACGTTTGATGGATTATGGGTTTACTCCAAAGTAATAGTAACACAAAGTTGGTGTTTTTCACTACAATTTTTCTTCTTCAACTAAATATTCTATTTTAGATTCTATTCTAACAGGTTCTTCTATATAACAATAATCTTAATAACCTTCAAATTATATATATTATATATATATATATATATATATATATATATTCTTTTTTCTTTTTTTTTTTTTTTTTTTTTTTCATTTGGCGTCATTTTCGGGCCACAATGGTAATAAGTAATATTCATCTGCTTCCTCTTACCTCACATTTCCTTTTTTTTAATTTCCCCCTTCATCTCCCATAAACAAAATATCATCAAAACTTGTTCGTACATGACTAAGACTTTGCGTCGAACGTAAGCCTTCCTCCACTCCCCCTCCACCCAGCAGTCACCTGGTCCTTCCTATAAATTACTCTTTCCCCTTAAATAAGAATAGATATGTAACCAGATACATGACTAGCGTAATATGACATATATATCATAAATATGTAATCAAGTGCATAAATAATAATGTTTATACATATATATATATATATATATATATATATATATGTGTGTGTGTATATATATACAGTATATATATATATATATATATATAATATATATATATATATACATATATATATATTATATATATACGTATATATGCGAATGTATGTATATATCTATATCTATCTACCTATATATATATATATATATATATATATATATGTGTATGTATGTGTGGGGGTGTATGCGTGTGTGTGTATAAATAGATTGAATAAATTATTGAACAGATATGTACAAAATATATCTCACATGTATGGAAACCAGAAACTGAGCGATTTGTTCAATGGCAAGAATAAAAAGTATTACGCATCCATATGGAAATGCCTTAATACTTTTCTCGTGGAGAGAGAAAAGTAAAGTGACTCAGTGACTATGATCTTATCCCTTAACACCTTTTGGGAGGCGAGGACGGTGCCCCTTACAAAGGACTTTATAGCCTGAAATTTAATGAACCTTGGTTTTACTTCGCAGGTGGCAGGGTTCGAACAGCAATCCCCTCGACCTTCGCCGCAGGTAACGACGCCCTAACACGCTCGGCCAGCAAGCGAGAAAAAAAAAAAAAAAAAAAAAAAAAAATTGGGTCCCAAATTTTTGCCTTTTCCAATCCACTCCTAAGCCACCACTGCCATTACCCATGTCCTGGCAATTGGCACCACTTATCCTATTGAAGACTCGAACTTGCGGACACTAATTGCCAGGGATGAAGAAGCAGCAGTCGAAGGAAAAGATAAAAAATATAAATGACATGACGCTCTTCTAAACCTTTCGACAGTTCTGGCGAACGCTGTCTACATCTAGAAAGTAAAATATTAATCTAGTTTCCTAACTTAATCTAAATTACTACCTTATCTACCTAGAACATCTGCCAAAGATTTTTCGTAACTACAGCAAAAGAAGTTATTAAAAGTGTAAGTCCTAATAGTAGAAAGCTTCGCATAACATGACGTCATCATAGACCGACGATGACGTCATATCACGAAGATGACGTCATCATATGCCGACGATGACATCAGCATAACCCAACGATGACATCATCATAGGACGATGGTGACGTCATCATAACCCAACGATGACGTCATCAACTGCGATGCAAATCAATACGGAGAAGACTACAAATGGAAAATGGAAAGTGGAAAGATAAAAGGTGCAGAAAACGAAATATACATATTTTATAGAAGAATCAGCTCGTAGAAGAGTGTATTTAAGCAAGCGTGGAGGTATATACATGCATACACGCACATACACACACACACGCAAAAACACACACTACGAACAGTATTCACTAACTGGTGCAGACATTAGAAGAATATTAAACAAATAAAAAGGCTAACAAATAAAAAATTTAAAAAAAATCTGTTAGGCGCTTTATGTTTTCTTGCTCCTATTTAATCATTCATTTTAATTTCATCACTTTGACTTAATTGGTCAAAACAGACCAAAATTGTAAATAGGATCTGATATCAGTGTGATGAATGGATTATATATATATATATATATATATATATATATATATATATATATATATATATATATATATATATACACACATTTGTATATCTCTATGGTCTTTTCCCTCTAATAACTGTGGGTGACCAAGTTAAACCATACGCCCACAACACAGAGTCCAGTCAGCCACTCTTCCCTTCCCAGCTTCTCATGAAGGAGGGGTCTTAACCACATTGCACAGGTTGAGCAATGCAGCGAGACACAGCTCGTCCACAGAAGGGCCCGATAGAAAAGAGAGTTAAATAGAGAGAGAATGAGATAGAGAGAGAAAGAGAGAGAGAGAGAAAAGAGAGAGAAAGAAATAGAAAAAGAGAGACAGAGAGAGATAGAGAGAGGGAGGGAGAGAAAGTAAGAGAGAGAGAGAGAAAGAGAAAGAGAGAGAGAGAGAGAGACAGGGGGGAAGGGAGATAGATAGATATAGATAAATAGATAGATAGACAGATAGAGAGAGAGAGAAAGAGGTATACAATACAATTACATTTTACAAATATGTTGAAAACAATATACAAGTGGGTGCATAGCAACAGTGTGTAAACGAGGGTACATAAACTTCAAGTTAAGGAAAGAAAAATTATAAGAAATGTGTTTAGAAGTTCAGCTTTACATAAAGAATGATTGATAAATGAGGTGAGTTGCCAGCTAAGGATCATGAGACGGAAATTATGAAAATAATTCAATAACAAATTATGACGCCTTTATAAAAATAAAAAAATACCGGACAGAAGTGAACACACACACACACACACACACAGAGAGAGAGAGAGAGAGAGAGAGAGAGAGGGAGAGAGAGAATCCCTCTCTGCAGGAAATGAAAAATATGAACCGAGATGACCGGAATGGAAACAAAATGAAAAGAGACGCTTGTTCTCCACTCCTCCCCCCTGCCCAGCCCCCGTCCCTCCTTTTCCCATTCACCGCCCGAAATTGTGACCGACACAGCCAATCTGAAAGTCGAAAATTTGGTCGTTAATTCGATCAAGGACGGCCAGAGGACGCGGCAGTCGCGCGTCGGTCCTTGTCGTCGACTCAGTGTCGCGCGCGCACGCGGGGAGGCGTTCGGGATGAAGAGAAGGCGCCGATGGTTGTAACTGACTGTATCGTAGAATATCCACTTCATCCTTGACATTTTGCGGGAAAGCGACACTACACATTTAACTGAGTTAGTTTCAGATGCAAGAAATAAGACAAACGGGACGGTCTTGCCTCTGACGGCCGCTTCAGGAGCCCCTGAATCAGGAGTTGGTCTGATGTCAAGGGAAGAAGAGGAAGGCAGTATTCTTTGGAAAGAAGAAACGAGACCTTTACGAGTTAATAGATTCCAGTTAACTGAGAAACGCGTTTAACTAAAGGAGTTAGGTTTGAATTGAATCAATCACCGTACACTGCAACTGAAACCATTAGTCATTTTCAACTCAAAAACAATCATATTACGTTTAACTTAGTGGTGGAAATGTTTAGTGACAGTCTCGTTGGTATTAACATCGACGTTAGTGTAGAAACTATCTCTTCATTAGTCACTTCATGAACTGGCTATACATTTTCAGTGAGATCATAAAAAAAAAAATATTAGTCATTTCAGGAAATGACTAGACCATTTACTGTAAGGGTCACAAAAAAATTTCAGTGACTCTTTACATATTTTGTTCTTGCGTAACGCCAGATGATCCTATTTTTCTAAAGATGGCGTAACTGCACTGGATGGGTTAAGATATTCTTGAATAATCACTTCATTAGCCAAATAAAATGGCAAAATAAAACGCATGGCCAAATAAAGCTCGTTGCTCAATAAAATGCCTAAATGAAGCTCGTTGCTAAATAAAATGGCTAAATAAAGCTCGTTGCTAAATGAAATGGCTAAATCAAGCTAATAGCTCAATAAAATGAATAAATAAAGTTCATAGCTAAATAAAATGGCTAAATGAAGCTCATAGCTAAATAAAGTTCATAGCTAAATAAAGCTCACTGCTAAACAAAAAGGCTAAATAAATCTCGTTGCTAAATAAAATGGCTAAATAAAGCTCATAGCTAGATAAAGTTCATAGCTAAAGAAAATGGCTAAATAAAGCTCATTACTAAACAAAATGGCTAAATAAATCTCAACGCTAATTAGAATGGCTAAGCAAAGCTCAGAGCTAAAAAAAGATCCTTTGACATTAGCCAGGACATAACACCCATTAAACTCCGATGACAAGATTCTTGCCATTTGGTCAAATAAAACAAAAAATCATAAAACACCAAAATGTTTGATCAAACACCAGAAAAATATGACGTCAGTCCTCGCACGAAGCGAGGACTGACGTCATATTTTTCTGGTGTTTGATCAAACATTTTGGTGTTTTATGATTTTTTGTTTTATTTGACCAAATGGCAAGAATCTTGTCATCGGAGTTTAATGGGTTAGAAGGAATAAACTTTTCACAAGGATGAGATTTTTTCTTGCCGTTTTGAACCCACAAATGCATGACGCGGTGCTTCTGTAACGATACTAAAAACACCAGAAAAATAATCCGTAAACCTTATATTAGCATAAAGAGATAATGAAAGTGTTATTCATAATGACTCTACATGAACAGTTCAGGTTCGACCCCAGGCTGAACATCAGTTGACCTACCGTGACCCAATTTCCTGGACTGAATAAAATCGTGCCATGCTTGGCACAACCAAGATACCGTGCCATAGTGACACAGTAGATCTGATCGACCTAATGATAGAAGTTTCCCTCAACCGACTAAAATCCTCTGTATAGAAAATATATCAGTACAATTTACTTCTACATTAAGCGACACATTCATATAAAATAAACTAAGAAAATAAAGTTATTAAAATAAATATCAAATGATAAAAGAAATGAAAAAAATATATAAACAAATATAAATATATGTATAAATACAAAAACAAATTTATATATACAAAAACAAATTGATAAATACAAATCAAATATAAATACAAAACATAGAGATAGATACATAAATGTGTAAACAAGATATAAAGAGAAAGGAGCCTCAATATACCAACGTCACACATAATGAGAACAGCTATAAACAAAATACATATATAAACTAATATAGATAAATCAATTGATCAAAAAACAGAATAAATAGTACATGAGTAAACAAGGCATAGTTAGGAACGGTAACTTGAATGATAATATATATAAAATTATAGATAAATAAGTACATGAATAAATAAAGTAAATGAATAAAAAAGCAAGTAAATAAATAAATAAACAAATAGATAAGTAAATGAATAAATCGAAATAAAATAAAAGATAAACAAAATTAAACAAATACATAAATATGTAAACAGACCATGGAAAGTACACGCATAATACAAAGATATATATATATATATATATATATATATATATATATATATATATATATATATATATATATATATATATATATATATATGGGTGTGCCGATTCATTTTTTTTTGCCGACGCCGATGCCAATGCCGATTCCTATTCACTCTTAGTGTCCGATGCCGATACCGATGCCAATTCCTATTCACTTTTAGTTGCCGATGCCGATGCCGATTCCACTTTATATAATTAAGGTATATCAGTTTTTAATACTAAGAAATTAAACTATGATTGATACTCGCTTTATAATCTATGTAGATTTATACACGTCAGTTGTTGAGCTGTTGGATGCTAATGATTGAATGGACTTAATGAAGTGCTTATTGATTGACCACTTTATGATTATCAATATATGATTGTATTATTTTCTATTGGTTGCAAAAGAGGTTAAAAATTATTTATTTCATAGATTTTGGGGAGACTTTGAATATTCCTTTTGGGGAGACTTTGAAGACTCCTACAGGAGACTTTGAAGACTTCTTCGGGAGACTTGGAAGTCTCCTTTTGCGGAGACTTTGAAGACTCCTTCGGGAGAATTTGAAGTATCTTTCGGGAGAATTTGAAGATTCCTCTGAGAGACTTTGAAGACTCCTTTTGGAGACCTTGAAGACTTCTTCTGGAAACTTTGGAGACTCTCTGGGGAGACTTTGAAGACTCTTTTGGGGGACTTTTGACGATTCCTTCTGGAGACTTTGAAGATTCCTTTGGGAGTCTTTAAAGACTGTTTTGGGAAACTTTGAAGACTCCTTCAGGAGAATTTGAAGACTCCTTTTGAAGAGACTTTGAAGTCCCCTTCTGGAGAATTTGAAGACTCTTTCGGGAGGCTTTTAAGACTCATTCGGGAAACTTTGAAGACTACTTCGGGAGACTTGGACGTCTCCTTCGGGATGACTTAAAGACTCTATTGGGAGAATTTGAACACTCCTTCGAGACACTTTTAAGACTCGTTTTGGGAAGACTTTGAAGATTCCTTCGGAAAACATTAATGTTGAATAACCGTTGAATTTTCATGTGTTTCTATTTATGTGTGTGTGAATTGTGTTCGTCTGTGTGCGTGCGCGCTCGCTCGCCGTTGTGCGTTGAGCTTCGAACACGCCTTGTAACCACGTCGGAAGAAAAAGAAGAGACTGATTCGGTTGGAGCTAGGAGGCTCCTGGCGTAGTCTTTCTAACGACTCCATACAATTTTTTTTTTTTTTTGTCCCGATACACCGACGGAACCCGACGAACACAAGCTCCTCACGGACAGATGGAATCGGAGGATTACAACACCTACCGTGTCCAGAAGACGCTGTGTCAATTCCATTCTGGTCAGCACAAAAAGACTTTATTCAGCTGAGGGAAGAGCCACGCTGACGGCGTCTCTTGCCAACACTATTCATCTGAAAAACGAAACCGCTTCGTGGCAGTCTGAATAAAATCACTTGGCGCCAACCGCCCAATGTTCTAGTCCTGTCCGCGCTCCCGGTCGGCCAGTCGGCTTCATTCTAATTCTTTTC
>NC_134786.1:59646039-59651039 GCF_046742065.1 Oratosquilla oratoria
GTCTAGAAAAAAAGTTGATGATAGCAAATCCAGTGTTTAGGAAGAAAGTCAAGCATAAGTACACATGGGAAAGGGTGGTGGATGGAAGGGTGGTAGATAGAGCGCTAATGGACTATATAGTAGTAACCAGGAGTATATTAGAAAGAGTTATGGACGTACATGTTGTAAGGGGAGAGATACGGGGAATATCATATTATTATTATTATTATTTTTTTTTTTTTTTTACCTTTTTTTTGGTGGAAGGTAAGTTGAGAGTGTAGGATAGATGGGGAAAGAGGAAAAGGGCAAAAGGTAGGTAGATACTTAGAGTGAACTACTTAAATGAAAAAGAAAAGGAGAAAGAGTACAAGCTGAGAGAGGAGTGGGAGGGAGTGAAGGATAGAGTAGAACTAGGAATGGAGGAGGAATGGGAATGGTTCAAGGATGGAGTCACAAGGTGTGCAAAGATGGCATGTGGAACAAAGAGGACATGAGGAAATAGAAGGAAGGGTAGTGAGTGGTGGGATGAGGAAGCAAAGAAGGTTGTCGAAGAGAAGAAGCAAGCTTTCACAGATTGGTTACAAAATAGGATGCAGAAATCATATGAGAGGTACAAAGAAAAGGGAAGTAAAGCATTAAGATAAAGGAGGCAAAGAGGAGAGCTGATGTGAAATGGGGTTAGAGTATGACAGAAAAAAATGGAAAAAAATGAAAAGAAAGTAAGGAAAAGGAGGCGAATCAAGTAGAGAAGGAAAAGTAAAAGGTGCAGATGGAGAGATTATAATGGAAGAGAAGGCAGTAAGGGGAAGATGGGCTAAGGATTTTAGGGAGTTGCTAAATGTGTAGGAGGATAGGAAGGAAAGGTAGTTGCGGTGGGAAAGCGCTAAGAAAGTGGCCGTGATGAGTGAGTAAAACGGAGGGGAAATAAGGAAAGATGAAGTGAAGGCAGTTGTTAAGATGATGAAAGCAGTTAAGGCACTTGGGTTGGGTGGACGTCATAAAGACTGTCTGAAAAATAGAGGTACAGTGATGGTGGACTTGCTGGTGAGGTTATTTAATGTTTGTTTAAGAAAAGTGGACAGGTGTGAGTGTAGTAGTTTCAGAGGGATCAGCGTGTTAAGTGTAGTTGGGAAGACTTATGGGAGCGTCTTGATTGAAAGGATTAAGAGAGGAACAGAGGGCGTAATTGGTGAGGAACAGTGTGGTTTTAGGACAGGTAGAGGTTGCGTAGATCAGATTTTTGTGGTAAGACAGATATGTGAGAAAACTATAGGAAAAGGTAAGGATATATTTTGGGCTTTTATGGATCTGGAAAAGGCTTTTGACAGGGTAGACAGGAAGACACTATAGGAGGTATTTCAGATATATGGGATAAGAGGAAAGCTATAAAGAGCAGTCAAAAGTTTTTACGAGAGTAGTAGAGGTTGTGTTAGGATTAGAAATGGAGAGAGTGAGTAGTTTAAGGTAAGGGTGGAATTTCGTCAGGGATATGTTATGTCGCCCTGGCTGTTCAATTTATACATGGATGGGGTGGTGCGAGAGGTAAATGCAAGGGTAGTGGGTCAGGGATTGGAGATGGTTAAAGAAAATGGAGAAAAGTGGGAGATAAGCCAGTTGTTGTTTGCTGACGACACTGCACTTGCACCAGGATCAGAGGAAGGAATGAGGAAGTTAGTGACAGAGTTTGGGAAGGTGTGCGAAAGAAGGAAGTTAAAGATAAATATGGGTAAAAGTAACATGATGAAATGTACAAGGGGAGAAAATGGCAGCAGACTGGAAGTGAGTATTAAGGGAGAGAGACTGGAGGAAGTGGATAGTTTTAGATACTTTGGTGCGAATATGGCGTGAAAGGGAGGAGTGAATTTGGAGGTAGGATGTAGATTGAGAGAAGCTAGTAAATGCCTTGGTGGATTAAAAAGTATAATGAGAAATAGACATTTGGGAATGCATGCTAACAAGAAATTGTATGAAGGCGTGATTGTGCCGACAGCACTGTACGGGGCAGAAACATGGAACATAAGAGAGGAAGAGAAGAGGATTTTGGGTGTGTTTGTGATGAGGTGCCTCAGAAGTATGATAGTGGTTACTAGGCTGGACAGAGTGAGAAATGAGGTGTGGAGGAGAGCGGGAGTGGAAAGGGAGTTGGCAGATAGGGTTGATGAAAGAGTATTGGGATGGTTTGGACACATGGAAAGAATGAGTGAAGGAAGACTGGTAAAAGAGGTGTGGAAGGCAGAGGTGGAAGGAGTGAATATGAGGAGTCAACCTTAGGTGAGATGGATGGATGGAGTAAAAGGAGCATTGGGAAAAAGGAGCATTGGGAAAAAGGGGAATGTCTTTTGAGGCTTTACAAAAGGGAGGAATGTATGTAGAGGAAGGACGTGAAAGGACAGAAGATAGGGGTGAATGAAGAATGGTTGTGTATGGATGATGCTGTGATGCATAAGGTGGAGGATCGGGGCTGAGAGAGTATGTGTGAGAAATAAAGTGACGCAGCCCGAAGGGATTTCTCTCCGTCTTCTCCTTTTCTGCATGAAGGGACGGAGAAGGGGGGTCGCCGAATTAATGAAGCGGCTTTGCTGTGGATGTGCTGTGTCTTGTGACACTGCTTCTGACCCAGTGCAGTGGGCGAGATGCAGGGATGACCAGTCATCAAGGAGGTAACAAGAGAAGAGGGAGGGAAGAGGGTTGAGGGGAATGGAGTATGTTACGAATGGGTGGGAGTGGTTTTTATGCCTTTATTTTTTGGCTACCTCCTCATTCTCCTCCTCCTCATTCTTCTTCTTGTTATTATTATTATTGTTATTATTGTTATTATTATTGTTAATATTACTGTTATTATTAGTTATTATTACTGTTATTATTGTTATTATTACTGTTATTATTATTATTATTATTATTATTATTATTATTATTATTATTATTATTATTATTATTATTATTATTTCCTTTAAACAGAATTTAAAAGTACAAAAAATTCAAGTAAGAGATAGGCATGTACCAAGGTTGATTTGGCAGAATGGCTTCTAGTAAATGACGTATGCCACACTCTCAACGAACCCCTTGGAGTGCATAGGATATCATTTGAATAATTTTTAGTGAAAGAAATTAACTTTATCATAATATTGTGCCAGTACCTACCTACCTACCTATGTTGTGAACCAGGCTTTCAACTTTAATTAATACTTTTCAAGATTGCTTCGTAAGACTTTGAAGACTCCTTCGGGAGACTGAAGTCGTCTTCGGGAGACATTGAAGCCTCCTTCAGGGGACTTTGAAAACTCTCTCGGGAGACTATGAAAACTCCTTTTGGGGAGACTTTGAAGACTCCTTTTAGAGATAATTTGAGACTTTGAAGACTCCTTCGAGAGACTTTGAAGCTTTCTTCAGGGGACTTTAAAGTCTCCTTCGGGAGAATTTGAAGACTCTTTCGGAAGGCTTTCTAGACTCCTTTGGCAGACTTTGAATACTTCTTCGGGAGACTTAGAAGTTTCCTTTTGCGGAGACTCTGAAGACTCCTTGGGGAGAATCTTTAGTCTCTATAGGGAAAATTTCAAGATTCCTTCGGAAGTTTTCGAAGGCTTCTTCGGGAGACTTTGGAGATTCCTTTGGGAGTCTCTGAAGACTCTTTCGGGAGACTTTGAAGACGCTTTTTGGGGAGACTTTGAAGACTCCTTCAGGAGACTTTAAAGACTCCTTTCGGGGACTTTGAAGTTTCCTTTGGGAGATTTCAAAGGCTTCTACGGCAGACTTTGAAGACTCCTTTGGGAGGCTTTGAAGACTCCTTCGGGGGACTTTGAAGACTCCTTTTGGAGAGACTTTGAAGTCCCCTTCAGGAGAATTTGAAGACTCTTTCGGGAGGCTTTCAAGACTCCTTCGGGAAACTATCAAAACTCCTTTTGGGGAGACTTTGAAGACTCCTTCGGGAGACTTCAAAGACTACTTCGTGAGACTTTGAAGACTTCTTTGGGTGATTTTGAAGACTCCTTCGGAAGACTTCGAAGACTACTTCGTGAGACTTTGAAGACTTCTTTGTGTGACTTTGAAGACTCCTTCGGGAGAGTTTGAAAGAACCTTAGGGAGACACTGAGGACTCCTTTTGGGGACACTTTGAAGACTCATTTGGGAGACATTGAAGACTCGTTTGGGAGATTTTGAAGACTCGTTTGGGAGACTTTGAAGACTCCTTTTGGAGAAACTTTGAAGTCTCATTCGGTAGAATTTGAAGACTCTTTCGAGTCTTTTAAGACTCCTTCGGGAAACTATCAAGACTCCTTTGGGGAGACATTGAAGATTCCTTTTGGGGAGACTTTGAAGACCTCTTTTGGGAGACTTTGAAGATTCCTTCGGGAGACTTTGAAGTCTCCTTCGAAAGACTTTGAAGTCTCCATCGGGAGACTTTGAAGTCCCCTTCGGAAGAATTTGGGGGCTTCTTCGGGAGACTTTGAAGACCCATTTTCGGGAGACTTTGAAGACATTATCTATATATTTATAAAAGTCTGATAATCTTGTTTGTCATCACGCTTGCTTGCTTGAAACCGTCACCCAGCCAATCAGAAGAAGAGATATTACGTCACGACTGAGGACCAGCCAATCAGAAGAAGTGATATGACGTCACGACTGAGGACCAGCCAATCAGAAGAAGAGATCAGAAGAGATATGACGTCACAACTGAGGACTAGCCATTCAGAAAAGACATGACGTTACGATATAAGCTCTGTGGGTCCTAAGGATCCCCAGCTCTGACCGCGTGACGTCACGACTGATCATTTTCCAATTTGCCAATTTTTTTAATTTCCACTGGTCCGATTACATATTTTCTGACCATTAATATTCAAAATTTTCATATTCATTATTTAAAAGTATAGCCAACTCCTGAATTAGCATCTATGAAGCATAATGAGTATACTAGAATATTACGTACTGTTCCAAGCAATGACGACATGACGTCACAATCTTCTGCATTTCAAGTCACTGCCTTCGTCTACTGAATAGAGGTAAGAGCTCTAAATTATATTCAG
>NC_134786.1:59656039-59658539 GCF_046742065.1 Oratosquilla oratoria
AATGGAGAGGCTAAGTCTCTTTCTGGAGGCTTTGAAGTCTATTTTAGGAGATTTTGAATACTCCTTCAGGAGACTCTGAAGACTCCTTCGGGTAATTTTGGAGATTCCTTCGGGAGATTTTGAAGGCATCTTTGAGAGACTTTGAAGACTCCTTCGGGAGACTTTGAAGAATCCTTCGGGAGACTTTGAAAACTCCTTCGGGAGACTTTGAAGACTCCTCGTGGAGAGACTTTGAAGTCCCCTTTGGGAGAATTTGAAGACTCTTTCGGGAGGCTTTCAAGACTCCTTCGGGAAACTATCAAGACTCCTTTTGGGGAGACTTTGAAGACTCCTTCAGGAGACTTCAAAGACTACTTCGAGAGACTTTGAAGACTTCTTTGGGTGACTTTGAAGACTCCTTCGTGAGAGTTTGAAGAATCCTTAGGAAGACATTGATGACTTCTTTTGGGGACACTTTGAAAACTCCTTTCCGAGACTTTGAAGACTCCTTCGGGAGACTTTGAAGTCTCCTTCGGGAGACTTTGAAGACTCCTTCAGAAGACTTTGAAGACTCCTTCAGGGAACTTTGAAGATTCCTTTGGAAGATTTCGAAGGCTTCTTCGGGAGACTTTGAAGACTTCTTTGTGAGACTTTCATGACTCTTTTGGGAGACTTTGAAGACTCCTTTTAGAGAGACTTTAAAGTCCCATTTGGGAGAATTTTAAGACTCTTTCTGGAGACTTTCAAGACTCCTTCGGAAAACTATCAAGACTCCTTTTGTGGAGACTTTGAAGACTCCTTCGGGAGACTTCGAAGACTACTTCGGGAGAATTTGAAGACTTCTTCGGGTGACTTTGAAGACTCCTTCGAAAGAGTTTGAAAGATTCTTAGGGAGGCATTGAAGAATCCTTTTAGGGAGAATTTAAAGACATCTTTCGGGAGACTTTGAAGACTTCTTCAGGAGACTGTGAAGTCTTCTTCGGGAGGCTTTGAAATCGTCTTCAGGAGATTTTGAAGTTTCCTTCGGGAGACTTTCAGTTCTTATTCGGGAGACTTTGAAGCCTCCTTTTCGGGAGACTTTAATAATGAATAAAGAACAACAACAACAAATAGATGAATGATAATAACTATATAATGATAAATAAATATAATTTATATATAAATGGCAGGCATTACAGTATATTTCTTAGGTGCTTATCTATATGGATCTTAAAACATTTTGTGCATTGAGCTTCCAACTCGGCTTGTAACCACATCGGAAGAAAAAAAAAGAAAATGTTTCAGTTGGAGCTAGGCGGCTCCTGCCGTAGTCTCTCTGCAGACTCAACACAATGATTTTTTTTTTCTGGTACACCGACGGAACCCGACGAACATAAGCTCCTCACGGACAGATGGAATCGATGGATTACGACACCTCCGTGTCCAGGTGACGCTCTGTGTCAATTTCATTCCGTTCGTCACCCGAAGACTTTATTCAGCTGTGGGAAGGAAAAGCCACGCTGACGGCGTCCCTTGCCAACTCCAACCAATTTTATTAAGCTGAAAAACGAAACCGCTTCGTGGCAGCCTAAATAAAATCACTTGGCGCCATCCGCCCAATGTCCCAGTCCTGTCCGCGCTCCCGATCGGCCGGTCGGCTTCATTCCAATCCTTTTCGCGTTCCCTGCCGACCGACCGACCTCCATTCCAAACAGCTATACCTTTCCTAATACCCGGCCGGCTGGCCTTTTCTCTTTAACGTTTTTTCAGACCAGCCGGCCTCCTTAGATTTCCTTTCAATGTTCTTTTCCAGCTTTCCCAGACGGTCGGTCTCCTTTCTTTATTATCTTTCCATGACCGACCGTCCTCCTGTGCTTTTCCGCGATTCTATTTGACCTCCCCAGCCGGCTGGCTATCTTTCCTTTCGCTTTCTTTGCCAGCCGGCCTCCTTTCCAAACGGCTATTCCAAACATTCATCCCGGTCGGTCGGCCTCGTTTCTTCTTCCATGTCCAGGCCGACCGACCTCCTTGTAGATTTCCTATTCTTCATTCTTTTCCAGCTTTCCAAGCCGACCGGCGGGTCTTTTCCAGGTTCTTTGCCACCGCCGGTCGGCCTCCAGTCCTGTCGGTCATTAACGCGTTCCCCACTTCTCGAGGAGCCCGGGCAGCAAGGACGTTTCCTCGCGACACCGAGGACGACATCCGAGATGACGCAGCGACTCTGACCCGAAGACGGCAGCGATCTTTTTTTGCGCATTCTTTCGCCTCCTGTCGCCAGGCGATTTTATTCAGCTGCAATCGAAGCTCGCGGGTGTTTTTGGGGACAAAGCCCGTCTCCATTAGCCACTAAATGACGTAGGCTGTGTTCGTGTATTCTTTATTTCTTTGCTTTTTTTATGTACACAAGAATTATACTTATGTATTTTTCATACTTTTTCGTGTATCCAAGTATTTCTAATGTATTTTTGGCTGGCGCCAGGCGATTTTATCCCTTAGTTTCGAGTACGTGTGTGTGTGTGTATGTATATGTGAGTTCATGTGT
>NC_134786.1:59666039-59673539 GCF_046742065.1 Oratosquilla oratoria
CGGGATTATGGCTGTCGGGATTCTGTCCAGGTCCCATATATATACATATATATATATATATATATATATATATATCTATATCTATATTTATATATATATACATATATATATATATATATATATATGCAAAGAAATCACAAAACACACGTGATAAAATATTTTTGCAGAAACCACCGGGAAATTGAAAAAACAGATACCGAACGTTTTCGTCTATTTAGACATTTTCAAAGGTACAAAAAAGCAATACAGAAAGAAACAATAAATACATAAGAAGACAAGGATACTCGGAGAGGTCCCATGTTACATTTTATCACACACAATTTTGTCAATAATATAATTGTCCAATTTAAATAAACCCAAACTCAAGTTCATGTTATTTCCAAAATTTCTTTTTATAAAACAAGATTCAATAATATTTCTTTCTATAATATTATTACAAGAAGTAATTATTTTAGAATTTCCCCAGTCAATATTATGACCATAATCCCTTTGGTGGACAAATAATCCACTGGACACTTGCCCCGTTCTAATACTATATTTATGTTGGCCTATTCTTTTTTCTAAGCCTTTGCCTGTTTGGCCTATATAAATAAAATCACAATTTTTACATGGTATTTTATAAATACATCCTTCTTTACTTCTTGGGGAATTTTTAATTAACAGACTCTTAATGTTGTTATTATTTTTGAATACTATCTGGATACCAAATTTTTCAAAAATGCTAGGAAGATGGATTAAATTTTCGTGGTACGGAATTGTTAGCATATTTTTATAATTAAATGGTTTGACCTGCGACGTATTAAGAAAACATTTCCTAGCTTTGATTTTTGTTTTATCAATAAGATGTTTTGGATATTTTAAATTTTCTCCAATGTCATAGATGAATTGTATTTCTTGATCCAAGAACTCAGGGGAACAAATTCTATAAGCTCTCAGGAACATTGAAGAAAAAACTGACAGCTTGGATTTTTGACTGTGATAAGAGTAAAAATGAATGTACGAGAGGACATTGGTCGGCTTCCTGTAAACGTCAAATTTAAAATATCTTCCACATCGGTAAATATTTACATCTAAAAATGGTAACATAGTATTTTCTTCAACCTCTACTGTGAATTTAATGGAATGCACCAAATTATTTAAATCTGACAAAAAAGTATCCAAATATTGATCATTAGGCCAAATGCATAATATGTCGTCAACATACCTGTACCAAACTGCATTAATTGGAAGAATGTTTGGTAAATATTTACCGATGTGGAAGATATTTTAAATTTGACGTTTACAGGAAGCCGACCTGGAGATAGTAGGTTTGTAGAGAGAAAGAGAGAGAAAGGGAGGGAGAGAGAGAAAGAGAGAGAAAGAAGAGAGAGAGAAAGAGGAGAGGGAGAAAGAAGAGAGGGAGAAAGAAGAGAGAGAGAGAGAGAGAGAGAGAGAGAGAGAGAGAAGGAGAGGGAGAACGGAGAGAGAGAAATACGAGAGTGAGAGAGATAAACCTCACATTATTGCCCTATCCCTCTAAAAATATTTTCATAGAAAATGGGAATCTTTCCCACTTTTGTCCTAACTCCCTCATCCAGAATCAATCCCTACTCCCTACTCCCACGTCTCTAATCCCTCATCAAATCATTTCCCATTCAAATTTAACAGTGGGATTATATGCACAAGCACATGCACACGCACGCGCGTATGCATATATTGCACACACACACGTAATATTGTCCTAGAATTATCTCTAATTGTACATTGTCAGTGTATCACTATATCACTATTAACTAAAAAAAAAAATTATTATTATTTTATTATTACTCCTTTTGTCTCTCCCTCTCTTCTCACCCTTCTCCTCTCTCCTTTCCCATCTCCACTCTCCCCTCTCCCCTCCTTCACTTGTCTCCCCTTTCCCTTCTTTCCCCTCGCGAGGCAAAAAAATTCCCTGAAGAACAGAAACTACGCCCAACTGCACAGCACAGGGCCCCGCCATTGCTCAGTGGTAGCGCGCGTGTGTGTTAACCGCTGTAGAGGTCAGGAAGGGCATCCACTCTGAGTCATGACCCCGAACTGAAGTGAAAGGAAGGTGAAGGGAGGGGGGTATAAAGTGGGAGGAGGAGGGGGTGAAGGGAGGAGGAGGAGGAAGCGAAAGGAGGGTTAGGATAAAGGGGTAGATGGTGAAGGGAACGGGTTTGGTAGGATTGGATGCTTTAGCAAGAGAATCAAATCTTCCTTAACTCTGCTTCTTTCCATTCATCTTTTTCCTTCTCTCTCTCTCTCTCTTTCTGTCTCTATCTCCTTCTCTCTCTCTCTATCCGTCTCTCTGCCTATATATATCTCTCTTAAGAGACTGCGTGGAGCAGTGGGTACGTCCCTGCCACGGAACGCGGAAGGCCCGGGTTCGATCCCCGGTAAGTTCAAAATTCACTTTTGTGGCTCTCCAACCCATCTTGGGAACGTCAGACATCAGAGGTGCTGTAGTCCAGTGACGCATGCATTATATATATATATATATATATATATATATATATACGCTGTTTCCAGCTATATCTCTTCCAGTTACATATCAATATTGTAAAAGTCCTAATTAATTGATTAATATAAATTAATCAGTGTCTTTGAGAATAAAGAGGAAGTAATCATATTTGTATTTAATAAGATACTTCTGGTGACCTTTGACTTATATCACGTGTTGGACTAGTGATCTACAGCTATTACCTTCCCGAATGAGAACACCATAGCTTCTACAGCCCGATCTGTGGATAATGTTGTGACTTTACACACAGTCACACATACACATAAGCACGCACGCGCGCACACACACTTAAGCACGTACACAAACTGACACACACACACACACACACACACACATACTGGGTGGGGACCGATCTCAGGACTGCTCAGTAGGTACCACTGTACCAAGAAATCGTGTGTGTGTACGTGTGTTTGTGTGTGTGTGTGTGTGTGTGTGTGTGTGTGTGTGTGTGTGTGTGTGTGTGTGTGTGTGTGTGTGTTATATGGAGAGGCTACGTCTCCTTCTGGAGGCTTTGAAGTCTACTTCAGGAGACTTTGAAAAATCCTTCAGGAGTCTTTGAAGACTCCTTCAGCGAATTTTGGAGATTCCTTCGGGAGATTTTGAAGGCATCTTTGAGAGACTTTGAAGACTCCTTCGGGAGACTTTAAAGACTCCTTCGGGAGACTTTGAAGACTCCTTTTGAAGAGACTTTGAAGTCCCCTTTGGGAGAATTTGAAGACTCTTTCGGGAGGCTTTCAAGACTCCTTCGGGAAACTATCAAGACTCCTTTTGGGGAGACTTTGAAGATTCCTTCGGGAGACTTCGTAGACTACTTCGAGAGACTTTGAAGACTTCTTTAGGTGACTTTGAAGACTCCTTCAGGAGACTTTGAAGACTCCTTCAGGGAATTTTGAAGATTCCTTTGGGAGATTTCGAAGGCTTCTACGGTAGACTTTGAAGACTTCTTTGGGAGACTTTCATGACTATTTCGGGAGACTTTGAAGACTCCTTTTGGAGAGACTTCGAAGTCCCATTTGGGAGAATTTTAAGATTCTTTTTGGAGTCTTTCAAGACTCCTTTGGGAAAGTATCAAGACTCCTTCTGGGGAGACTTTAAAGACTCCTTCGGGAGACTTCGAAGACTACTTCGGGAGAATTTGAAGACTTCTTCGTGTGGCATTGAAGACTCCTTCGAACGAGTTTGTGGGATTCTTAGGGAGGCATTGAAGACTCCTTTTAGGGAGAATTTAAAGACCTCTTTCGGGAGACTTTGAAGACTTCTTCAGGAGACTGTGACGTCTCCTTCAGGAGGCTCTAAAATCGTCTTCAGGAGATTTTGAAGTTTCCTTCGGGAGACTTTGAGTTCTTATTCGGGAGACATTGAAGACTCCTTTTCGGGAGACTTGGAAGACTGAATAAACAACAAAACTAAACAGATAAATGATAACTATATAATGATAAATAAATAATTTATATATAAATGGCAGGCATTACAGTATATTTCATAGGTGTTTATCCATATGGATCCTAAAACATTGTGTGCATTGAGCTTCCAACTCGGCTTGTAACCATGTCGGAAGAAAAAGAAGAAAATGTTTCGGTTGGAGCTAGGAGGCTCCTAGCGTAGTCTCTATACAGACTCAACACAATGATTTTTTTTCTGATACACCAACGGAACCCGACAAACATAAGCTCCTCACGGACAGATTGAATCGACGGATTACGACACCTCCGTGTCCAGGTGAAGCTCTGTGTCAATTTCATTCTGGTCGTCACCCGAAAATTTTATTCAGCTGAGGGAAGGAAGAGCCATGCTGACGGCGTCCCTTGCCAACGCCAACCAATTTTATTAAGCTGAAAAACGAAACCGCTTCGTGGTAGTCTGAATAAAACCACTTGACACCAACCGCCCAATGTTCCAGTCCTGTCCGCGCTCCCGGTCGGCCGGTCGGCTTCATTCTAATCCTTTACGCGTTCCTTGCCGACCGGCCGACCTCCATTCCAAACGGCTATAACTTTCCAATTACCCGGCCGGCTGGTCTTTTCTCTTTAACGGTTTTCCGACCAGCCGGCCTCCTTAGATTTCCTTTCTATATTCTCTTCCAGCTTTCCCAGACGGTCGGTCTCCTTTCTTTAGTATCGTTCCCTGACCGACCGTCCTCCTGTGCTTTTCCGCGATTCTATTCGACCTTCCCAGCCGGCTGGCTATCTTTCCTTTCGCTTTCTTTGCCAGCCGGCCTCCTTTCCAAACGGCTATTCCAAACATTCATCCCGGTCGGTCGGCCTCTTTTCCTCTTCTATGTCCAGGCCGACCGACCTCCTTGTAGATTCCCTCTTCTTCATCCTATGCGAGCTTTCCCAGCCGACCGGCGGATCTTGTCGTCCAGGTTCCTTGCCACCGCCGGTCGGCTTCCAGTCCTGTCGGTCATTAACGCGTCCCCCAGCCGTCGAGGAGCCAGGGCAGCGAGGACGTTTCCTCGCGGCGCCGAGAACGACATCCGAGATGACGCAGCGACTCCGACACAAAGACGGCAGCGATCCTTCTTCCATACTCTTTCGCCTCCTGTCGCCAGACGATTTTATTCAGCTGAAGTAGAAGCTTGCGAGAGTTTCTGGGAACAAGGTACGTCTCCATTAACCCCTACATGACATAGTCTATGTTCGTGTATTCTTATTCTTATGTAATTTCTATGTATTTGTGTATTATATTCATGTATTTTTATATGTTTTTGAATTTATTTTTATGTACTTCTGGTTGGCACCAGGCGATTTCATTCCGTGGTTTTGAGTATGTGTGTGTATGTATATGTGAGTTTGTGTGTGTGTGTGTGTGTGTGTGTGTGTGTGTGTGTGTGTGTGTGTGTGTGTGTGTGTGTGTGTGTGTGTGAATGTGTGTGAGTTTATGTGCATGTGTGTGTGTTAGTATTTGTGTGTGTGCGTGTGTGTGTGTGTGTGTGTGTGTGTATGTGTGTGTGTGTGTGTGTGTATGCGTGTGTGATTGTGTACAAGTGTGTTTGTATTTAAATGATTGTATTTACTTAATTGTAGTCCACAGTCAAGAAGTAACACTCGTGGGGTCCTGTCTCTTATTCCCCAAACTATCATACTTACCTTCAAAGGTATGTGTGTGTGTGTTCACTTGGTCTTTGGATCACGTGTTGGACTCGTGATCGACAGCTATTTCCTTCCTGGAAGAGAGCTCAGAGCTCGTAGGTCCGATCTATGGGTAATGCTATGACCTTGCACACACACACACACCCAACTCCCCGCCCACGAGAGTCAGAGTAACGACCCGAAGCTCAGCGGCAGTTCAGCGCTCTACCAACTCCGCCACCGTGTGTGTGTGTGTGTGTGTGTGTGTGTGTGTGTGTGTGTGTGTGTGTGTGCGTGTGGAAAAAACATGCACGGACAGAAACACAAATAGATACAAAGACAGACACACTCACGTCAAATATTAATATTAATGACTGATATTGTGTACCTAAAATGGGGCGTTCTTATCACACACACACACACACACACACACACACACACACACACACACACACACACACACACACACACACACACACACACACACATATATATATATATATATATATATATATATATATATATATATATATATATATATATATAATTATATATATATGTATATATTTGGAAAGCAAGCCGCTCTGGTGAGGGTTCGAATACCAGTAGGAGAGTTTAGTTCCAATTGTCATAATGACAGAAAAACATATATATATATATATATATATATATATATATATATATATATGAATATATATACATATATATATATATATATATATATATATATATATATATATATATACTACTACTACTACTACCAGTGAACTAAGAGTGAATAGGTATCGGCATCAGCCAAAAAAAAAAAAAGGAAATGGAATCGGCGCACCCCTAAGAGAGAGAGATGGGGATAGGGAGAGAGAGAGAAAGATAGGGAGAGAGAGATAGAGAGAAACGTATGAAAGGGATGTAAATGGAATTGCCAGAAGGGAATGGTTGAATGGAAAGGTCGAAGGTAAGGGAAGGGAGGTAAAGGCAAGGAAAGGGAAGAGAAGGGAAAGGAAAGGAATGGTTGAAGAAAAGAGGCATGTTTGAAAGGAATGGTTGAAGGGAAGGAAAGGGATGGTAAAAGAAAGAGGAAAGTGGAATGGTAGAAGGGAAAAGGGAATGGAAGAGAAGAGAAGAAAATGCGAAAAATGAAATAGAAGAAGGGAAGGAAAGGGAAGGGAAGGGAAGAGGAGGAAATGCGAAAAATTAAATAGAAGAAGGGAAGGGAAGGATGACCCAACCATCCATTCATCCACCCTCCCATCCATTTGGGGTGTCAGCCTCTTCCCGGAGACCGACCAAGAAGGCCTTACAATCCCAAGAAGGCAGTCATCGTTCTGAAGGACAACAGAGGTCAGGAAGAGGAAAGGGAAGCTTTCTGACTTCGTGATATAGACAAACACTTTGAGGAAATAAAGTAAAGAAAGAAAAACAATTAACAAATATATTGTCAAAGAAATTTACATTTTGATACGTGGGAGGGGAAGGAGGGGAGTGAGATGAAGAGTAAAGGGAGAGGGAGGGCGGAGAGAGAGAGAGAGATAGATAGAAAGAGGGAGGGTCCGTTCCTCAAGGTCTCAGTCTCGGAACCGTCCACGTTTATTTATTTTACTTATTTATTTATTTATTCATTTATTTATTGTGGTTTGCGAGGCTGGTACTCGTCCGGACGTCAACCTTACAAGTGGCTCGGGACAGTTGATATATGAACGCAGTACACAGCGTCCACCACCGTATGACACTCTCACATTAACGATACCCGGATGAAACCGAGGTCGCCTCAGGTCAAACGTGACCACCAGTTCGGGGCATGGATTCGAACCCAGGCCCGTATCCCCACGCGGTTAACAGACACGTGGGCTACCACTGAGCAATGGCGGGCCCTGTAACCATTACTAACCATCACCAACCACACACGTG
>NC_134786.1:59688539-59696039 GCF_046742065.1 Oratosquilla oratoria
CGCGAGGGGAAAGAATGAGGGGTTGTGTGTGTGTGTGTGTGTGTGTGTGTGTGTGTGTGTGTGTGTGTGTGTGTGTGTGTGTGTGTGTGTGTGTGTGTGTGTGCGCGTGGGTGTGCTCGTGTGTGTGAAGTTTCTCTCTCTTCTTTCTCTCTCCCCCCCCCTCTCTCTCTACAAACCTACTATCTCCAGGAGTCAACCATAATAAAGTCAACTAAACATTTGAAACTTAACACAAAGGATTTAAATCCCCTAAAAAGGATTCAATCCCACTTATATAGGATTAAATCTCCTTAAGAGGGTTAGTAGTAGTAGTACTAGTAGTGTGTATATATATATATATATATATATATATACATATATATATATATATATATATATATATTATATATATATATATATAGCCTTGGACCACGAGTTGGACTTGTGATCGATAGCTATTACCTTATCGTATGACAGCACCATAGCTTCTACAGCCTGATCTATGGATAATGTTGTGACCTTATACACATACATACATACAAACACAGACAAGCACAAACGCGCGGCCACAAACACGCAAGCACGTACCCACACACACACACACACATACACACACTGGGTTGGGACCGATCTCAGGACCGCTCAGTTAACAAGCTAAGTAGGTACCACTGTACGAAACCGTGTGTGTATGTGTGTGTGTTTGTGTGTGTGTCTTATTGGAGAGGATAAACAGATTAACAGGAACATATTTCCTCTTTATTTTTGTTGATTGATTTTTGTTTATTTTATATTATTACTATTTTTTATATTATTTATTATATATATTATATTATCATATAATATATTGATATAATATAATTAATATAATATATAATTAATATAATATATATTATTATATAATATATTATATTATTTATATTATTTATTATTTATATTGTTATTATTATTATCATTATCATCATCATCATTATTATTATTATTATCATTATTAATATAGTGATGATGATGATGATGATTTATATTATTTTCTTAGATTCATTATTTATATTATTTTCATTTTTATTATTGTTAGTTTTATCATAATTTTATTATTATTATTACCATCATATTATTATCATTATTATATTATTATTATTATTATTATTATTATCATTATTACTATTAATTATTATTATTATCATCATCATCATTATTATTATTATTATTTTCTTTAGACAGACTAAACAATAATCAAGTAAGGGATAGGCATGTATTAAGGTTGATTTGGCAGAATGGCTTGTAGTAAATGACGACGTATGCCACACCCTCAACGGACTCCTTGGAGTGCACAGGCTAATTTGAATAACTTTAAGTTAAAGAAATGAACTTTATCACTCCTTCGGGAAACTTTGAAGCCTTCTTCAGGGGACTTTCAAGACACCTTCGGAAGAATTGAAGACTCTCTCGGAAGGCTTTCAAGACTCCTTCGGAGACTTTCAAGACTCCTATTGGGAAGATTTTAATGACTCTTTTGGGAAACTTCGAAGACTACTTCGGGAGACTCGGAAGTCTTCATTTGCGCAGACTCTGAAGACCCCTTCAGAAGAATTTAAAGTCTCTTTAAGGAGAATTTGAAGATTCCTTCGAGAGATTTCGAAGGCTTCTTCGGGAGATTTTGAGGACCCCTTTGGGAAACTTTGAAGACTCCTTCGGGAGACTTTGAAGACGCTTTTTGGGGAGATTTTGAAGACTCCTTCAGGAGAACTTTGAAGATTCCTTCGGGAGATTTCGAAGGTTTCTTCGGGAGGCTTTGAAGAATAATTTGGGAGAATTTGAAGACTCCTTCGGGAGACTTGGGAGACTCCTTTTGGAGAGACTTTGAAGTCCCCTTCGTGAGAATTTGAAGACTCTTTCGGGAGGCTTTCAAGAGTCCTTCGAAAAATTACCAAGACTTCTTTTGGGGAGACTTTGAAGACTCTATAGGGAGACTTCAAAGACTACTTTGGGAGACTTTTAAGACTTCGGGTGACTTTGAAGACTCTTTCGGAAGAGTTTGAAGAATCGTTAGGGAAACATTGAAGACCCCTTTTGGGGAGACTTTGAAGACCTATTCTGGAAGACGTTGAAGACTCCTTCGTGAGACTTTTGAAGACTCCTTTTCGGGAGACTTTAGACATTATAATAATAAACAAACAACAAAATAAAGAGATGAATGATAATAACTAAATAATGATAAATGAATAATTTATATATAAATGGCAGGCATTACAGAATATTTCTTAGGTGCTAGGAGGTTCCTGCCGTAGTCTCTCTGCAGACTCAACACAATGAAGATTTTTTTTTCTGATACACCGACGGAACCCGACGAACATAAGTTCTTCACGGACAGTTGGAATCAACGGATTACGACACCTCCACGTCCATATGACGCTGTGTCAATTTCATTCCCGTCGTCACCCGAAGAATTTATTCAGCTGAGGGAAGAGACACGCTGACGGCGTCCCTTGCCAACGCCAACCAACAGTATTCATCTGAAAAGCGAAACCGCTTGGTGGCAGCCTGAATAAAATCGCCTGACGACAACCGCCCAATGTTCCAGTCCTGTCCGCGCTCCCGGTCGGCCGGTCGGCTTCAGTCTAATCCTTTTCACGTTCCCTGCCGACCGACCGACCTCCATTCCAAACAGCTATATCTATCCAATTACCCGGCCGGCTGGCCTTTTCTCTTTAACGTTTTTTCAGACCAGCCGGCCTCCTTAGATTTCCTTTCAATATACTATTCCAGCTTTCCCAGACGGTCGGTCTCCTTTCATTATTATCGTTCCATGACCGACCGTCCTCCTGTGCTTTTCCGCAATTCAGTTCGACCTCCCCAGCCGACTGGCTAGCTTTCCTTTCGCTTTCTTTGCCAGCCGGCCTCCTTTCCAAACGGCTATTCCAAACATTCAACCCGGTCGGTCGGCCTTGTTTCTTCTTCCATGTCCAGGCCGACCGACCTCCTTGTAGATTCCCTCTTCTTCATTCTTTTCCAGCTTTCCAAGCCGACCGGCGGGTCTTGTCCAGGTTCCTTGCCACCGCCGGTCGGCCTCCAGTCCTGTCGGTCACTAACACGTCCCCCAGCTGTCGAGGAGCCAGGGCAGCGAGGTCGTTTCCTTACGACACCGAGGACGACATCCAAGATGACGCAGCGACTCTAACACGAAGACGGCAGCGATCCTTCTTGCGAACTCTTTCGCCTCCTATCGCCAGAAGATTTTATTCAGCTGAAGTCGAGGCTCACGAGTGTTTCTGGGGACAAAGCCCGTCTCCATTAACCACTAGATAACGTAGGCTGTGTTCATGTATTTTTATGTATTTTTTATGTATTTGTGTATTATATTTATGTATTTATCATACTTTTTTGTGTATGCAAGTATTTCTAATGTATTTTTGGTTGGTGCCAGGCGATTTTATTCCGTAGATTCGAGTAAGTGTGTGTGTATGTATATGTGAGTTTATGTGTGTGTGTGTGTGTGTGTGTGTGTGTGTGTGTGTGTGTGTGTGTGTGTGTGTGTGTGTGTGTGTGTGTATGTGTGTGTGTATGTTTGTGTGTATATGTGTGTGTGTTTATGTTTCTGTTAAATTCGTGTGTATGTGTGTGTATATATATGTGTGTGTGTATGTGTGTTTGTGTATATATATATATATGTGTGTGTGTGTGTGTGTGTGTGTGTGTGTGTGTGTGTGTGTGTGTGTGTGTGTGTGTGTGTGTGTGTGTGTGTGTGTGTGTGTGTGTGTGTGTGTGCGTGTATGATTATGTATGTATGTGTGTGTTTGTATTTATCTGATTGTATTTACTTAATTGTAGTCCACAGTCAAGAAGCAACACTCGTGGGGTCCTGTCTCTTATTCCCCACACCATTGTACTTATCTTCAAAGGTGTGATTCACCTTGGTCTAAGGATCACGTGTTGGACTCGTGATCGACAGCTATTTCCATCCCGGAAGAAAGCTCAGAGCTCGTATGACCGATCTATGGGTAATACTATGACCTCACACGCACACACACTACCAACTCCCCGTCCACAAGAGTTGGAGTAACGACTCGAAGAGCAGCGATATTGAAATAATTTCAGCCCTGGGCAGGATTCGAACCAGGTACCGCCGGTACCGTGGTACATGTGTATGTGTGTGTGTGTGTGTGTGTGTGTGTGTGTGTGTGTGTGTGTGTGTGTGTGTGTGTGTGTGTGTGTGTGTGTGTGTGTGTGTGTGTTTGTGTGTGCGTGTGGAAATACCATGCACGAACAGAAAAAGACACAAACAGAGACAGATACAAACACAGACACACTCAAGGCAAACATTAATATTAATGACGGATACTGTGTACCTAAAATGGGATGCTATCACACATTCTTTTCCCATTTCATTGATAACCACGGCTGTTCCAACATACAAAAATAAATAGATAAACAAACAAAAAATTCACATGCACTTCTCACTATGCATACCACCTAACCAAGCCGAATTTCAAAACCATTGTCGTGAGGTACAGAGGCTGTATTGTCCATCAGAGGATAGACCGATCCTATAGTGAACCATTAAGGCTGTACCTACTACTACTACTACTACCACTTGTACTACTACTAGTACTACTACTACTAAACCTCTTAAGGAGATTTAATCCTATATAAATGGGATTGAATCCCTTTTAGGGGATTTAAATCCTTTGTTGTGTTAAAGATTTAAATGTTTAGTTAATTTTATTATAGTTGACTCCTGGAGATAGTAGGTTTGTAGAGAGAGAGGGGGAGAGAGAGAAAGAGAAAGAAGAGAGAGAGAAAGAATAGAGAGAGAGAGAGAGAGAGAGAGAGAGAGAGAGAGAGAGAGAGAGAGATAAACCTCACACACACGCCTACACACACGCACCCACACATACACACACACGCACACACACACACACAACCACTCATTTTCTATCTCCCTCTCCTCCTCCTCTCTCGCCTCTTACCCATTCCCATCTACACTCTCTCTTCTTTTTCCCCACTCCCCTCCCCCTCCTTTCCTTGTCTCCCCTCTCCTTTCTTTCCCCTCGTAGGCAAAAATTCCTCCGAAGAACAGAAACTACGCCCAACTGCACAGCAGAGGGTCTGCCATTGCTCAGTGGTAGCGTGCGTGTATGTTAACCGCGTGGGGATTTCGGGCTTGGGTTCGAATCATGGCCACGGCGTAGAGGTCAGGAAGGGCATCCATTCTGAGCCATGGCCCCGAACTGGTGGTCACGTTTGACCTGAGGTGACCTCGGTTTCCTCCGGGTATCGTCATTGTGAAAATGGCATACGGTGGTTGGCGCTGTGTACTAAGTTCATATATGAACTGCTCCGAGGCACTTGGAAGGTTGAGGTCAGGACGAACACCAGTCTCGCAAACCACAAATATAAAATAAACAAATAAATAAATAAAACATGGACGGTTCCGAGACCTTGAGGAACGTAACCTCCCCTTCTCTCTCTCTCTCTCTCTGCGCCCTCCCTTTCCCTCTCCTCTCTATCTCTCTCCCCTCCATCCCCTCCCACGTATCAAAGTATAAACTTCTTTGACAATATATTTGTTGATTGTTTTTATTTATTTACCTTAGTTCCTCAGAGTGTTTTTCTATATGACGAAGTCAGAAAGGTTCCCCTTCCTCTTCCTGACCTTTGTTGTCCCTCAGAACGATGACTGCCTTCTTGGGATTGTAAGGCCTTCCTGGTCTCCGGGAAGAGGGTGGGACGCTACGCAGCTGGCTGTCACCCCAAATGGATGGATGGATAAATGGATGGTTGGGTCATCCTTCCCTTCCCTTCTTCTATTTCATTTTTCGCATTTTCTTCTCTACTCTTCCCTTCCATTTTCTCTTCTACCATTCCACTTTTCTGTTTGTTTTACCATCCCTTTCCTTCCCTTCAACCATTCCTTTCAACCATGCCTCTTCTTTTCAACCATTCTTCTCCCTTCCCTTCCTTTCTACCATTCCACTTTCCTCTTTCTTTTACCATCCCTTTCCTTCCCGTCAACCATTCCTTTCAACTATGCCTCTTCTCTTCAACCATCCCTTTCCTTTCCCTTCCCTTTCCTTTTCTTTCCCGACCTTTCCCTTCCTTCCCTTCCCTTCAACCATTCTTTTCTAGCAATTCCCTTTACATCCCTTTCATACATTTCCTCTTTCTTTCCCTTACCTTTCTTTTCCTTTCCATCCACTCCATTCCCTCCCGCCAACCACTCTCTCTCTCCCCCTCCCTCCCTCCATTCCCTCCCCCACACCTCTAACCCATAACAGCCCCCATCCCCCATACCGGTCAGGTCTACACCCATTTCCAACCCATTCAAGTCCCCATAAGGAGCCACTAACCTCACCCGATCCCAATAAATCATGTCACAATATCATGATTATAGTGAGTTTATTGTCCTGAACGGGTTTAGTAGAATTGGATTCTTAACTAAGATAATCAAATCTTTTTTAACTCTGTTTCTTTTCATTCATCTTTTCCTTTCTCTCTATCTCTCTCCCTCTCCCCATCTCTCTCTTTTTCTCTCTCTTAGTGGAGTGCCGATTCCATTTTTTTTTTTTTTTTTTTTTTTGCTGATGCCGATGCCAATTCCGATTTCTATTTGCTCATAGTTGCCGATGCCGATTCCTCTTTATATAATTAAAGTATATCAGTTTTTAATATAAAGTAATTAAATTATGGTTTTTACTTGCTTTATAATCTATGTACATTTATACACGCCAGTTGTTGAGCTGTTGGATGCTAATGATTGAATGAGCTTAATGAAGTGCTTATTGAAAGACCACTTTATGATTATCAATGTATGATTGTATTATTTTCTATCGGTTGAAAAAGAGGTTAAAAATTACCTATTTTATAGATTTTGATGTAACTCCTAACTTCAAGTAACTTGAATCATTTAATGCATGGTTTTGATAAAACACATGTGCAGAGTGTAAAATTCATTAATCAGTTTCTTAATCCTAACTTAACAGTGAAACCTAAACCTAACTCAGTCTGCACTATAATATTTGACCCATGGAATGTGGGAAATGGCATTTTTTTTATTCTATATCTGAGCATAAAATCCGAAAAGGAATACTCAATGAAAATCTTTATTAATCTTTTTTTTATTTCCGACATACTGACTCACCTGAGTACTGCCGCATTCCATGGTTTAATAGTCAAAGATAAACATTCGCAAAATGAAGTTCAACAGTATCAATTTCTCCCCTGCTTCTAGAGTCAAGAGGTTACGGTGTGGGGTGTAGACATTACCACCAATGCTAAAGAGGCGTTCCCTCTCCACTTAAGTTGGTAGAGAACACAGCGTTTTGTTGGCAACTTTTCCAAGTTCAGGATACGAGTTGTGGTTGTCTCTCCACCAACTCAAGGATTCCGAGTCACGTGGTTCAAGTGGGAGGGAGCGAAATTTATCAACTTCGCTTTGTAGTGTCAGAACACAGAAGATCTTATTATAATTTTTTTTTTCTAAGTTTCACTTTGCTTGTCCAAATTTAACTCCTGTGATTGTGAATT
>NC_134786.1:59701039-59711039 GCF_046742065.1 Oratosquilla oratoria
CAACGAAAGTATTTCCAGATATTTTCGTTCCATCAAAAGCTTTCCCAACATCCTCTCTCCTTTCATTTATCTTGTGTTCAGAAAAATTCGATAATCATGCTTTATATCTTATGTTGACACATACATACATACACACACAAACACACATTGTCTTCCTATGTGCTGAACATTAATCATGCGAGACTTTAAGAGGATCTGACTGGTTTTTGTGGCCTGAAATGATACCATCCATTATATAGGATTAAGACTGTTGATGAAGATTACTGTCCATTCAAGTCTTTGACATCGCATGCATCTTCATTTTTTCACATAAAAACATAGGTATACACACACGCTCTGAGCTCTCTTTCGGGAGGGTAATAGCTGTCGATCACGAGCCCAACACGTGTTTCAAGATCATGGTGAATCACACACAGACCAATACACACACAAACACACCTAAGCACACACAAACACATACATACGCATAAATGAACACACGCAAACGCACACTAACATACAAACACATACACGTACATGCACATACATATACCTACACACACAAACAGATGCATTCATATACCCATACACACATATGCACATACACACACATGTATATACATACACGCAAGCGCACACATACACATATATGCATACACACAAGCACAACCACGCATATCGCTAACCAATGCTATGTAACTGATCGCTCAGGAATAGTACTGGTTCACTAAAATACCTTCTCTCCATATTGGTTCGTTCGCTATAATCTTTTGCGTGAATGAACATCTTAAATAGAAACAAATCGACCGAAACAAATTGGTGGCAGCGGTGGGGGCGAAATCAATCGTTCTTTACTCTTCACTTTCGCGGTACACTCTCGACCATGACACTCCAATCTCGTGAGCCACTCTCACATAGAGGTGAGGGAGTGTGGTGGTAGGGAGTTGGGGGTTAGGGAGTGTAGTGGGTGGAGACTATATGTCACTATCATCATATTGTGGAAGTGTTTTATGTCCTTTTACAATGAAGAGATCTAACAAAAGACGAAGGGTAATAACACTGTTCTAAGAATGGTTGAAAATATTCTTTATAATAGTGATAATGAGTCTGGTTTCAGTAAACGGCTGAAGGAAAAGTGGTTTTGATCATGAAAATCAGATTTCAGGACTGAACATTGTAGTTTGGTGTCGAGGGACTGGTAATTGGGAAGCTTATTAATGGAGATTAGTCCTTGGAGAAAGCATTTGAAATGGGTCTCATGAGAGAGATAAAGAGAGAGCGAGCGAGTGAGCGAGCGAGAGAAAGAGAGAGAGGGGGGGAGTTGTTGTTTACCAGCGCTTCTATCCTTATGGAGAATATCGCGCCGCTGAAGAGAGAAATACATAGATATATAGAGACAGAGAGAGAGAGAGAGGGAGAGAGGAAGAGAGAGAGAGAGAGAGAGAGAGAGAGAGAGAGAGAGAGAGAGAGAGAGAGGGAGAGAGAGAGAGGAAGAGAGAGGGGAAGAGAGAGAAAGAGAGCTAGAAACGGAGAAAGAGAAGAGGGAGAGTGGGATTAGGATTAAAAGAGAAAGGGTAGTGAGGTTAATTTCGAAAGAGAGAACCAGAGATTAACTTCGAGAAACAAATCGAGGTCAACTAACGAAACTACTCCTGTTCTCGGGAGAACAAGAAGACCTCAAGAAGAGGAATCAGCGAGATCGGTCTCAAAATGTGTTCTCGAAGTAAACGAGGAAGAATAACGAGGTACTTATTGTTCTCGAGAGACACACAGGAGAACCTAATGAAAAAGAGGCAGCAAGGGCAGTCTCGTGGTTTTCGAGAATAGTCCCGAGAAACGAGATCTGCTGCTGTCCTCGAGAGGATAGAATAATGACGATGTAAAATGATGATACGAGACCTTGCTGATTTTTTTTTCATTGTGTTTACTTATGAAAAACAAGAAAAATATTGAGGTATACAGGAAGCTTATTTAATTATGAAAAAAAGAAAAAAACTTGAGGCATACTGGAAGCTTATTTACTTATGAAGAAGAAGAAAAAACCTTGAAGTATACTGGAACCGTTTCCTCAACATTCTTGTAGTTCTACTGACTCAATTGTTGTTATCTTTGGTGTTGATAATCTTGAATAATCATCTCAAACGAGGACAAACCGTTTAATGAGAAGAGGATGGAAGGGAAGCGTGAAGAAGAGCACGAAAGGGGAAATGAATAATAGTGGTGGAACCACAAGTGTTGCTCTAGGACAGAGTCAAGTGGAGGATAAAATACATGAAGAAAGGAAGAGAAGGAAAAGAGGGTATAGTGGGAGGAGGAAGAGGGGAAGAGGAAATAAGGAAGAAGGTGAGGAGGAGGAGGAGGAGGAAGAAGAAGAGGAGGAATAGGAAAGAAGGATAAAGATAAGGAGAGAAGAGGAGTAAGAATAGAGAGGGAGGTGGAGGAGGAGGAAAAGAGGGTATAGTGGGAGGAGGAAGAGGGGAAGAGGAAATAAGGAAGAAGGTGAGGAGGAGGAGGAGGAGGAGGAAGAAGAAGAGGAGGAATAGGAAAGAAGGATAAAGATAAGGAGAGAAGAGGAGTAAGAATAGAGAGGGAGGAGGAGGAGGAGGAGAAGGAGGAAAAGAGGGTATAGTGGGAGGAGGAAGAGGGGAAGAGGAAATAAGGAAGAAGGTGAGGAGGAGGAGGAGGAAGAAGAAGAAGGATAAAGAGAAGGAGAGAAGAGGAGTAAGAGTAGAGAGGGAAGTGGAGGAAGAGAAGGAAAAGAGGGTATAGTGGGAGGAGGAAGAGGGGAAGAGAAAATAAGGAAGAAGGTGAGGAGGAGGAGGAGGAGGAGGAGGAGGAAGAAGAAGAGGAGGAATAGGAAAGAAGGATAAATATAAGGAGAGAAGAGGAGTAAGACTAGAGAGGGAGGAGGAGGAGGAGGAGGAAAAGAAGGTATAGTGGGAGGAAGAAGAAGGGAAGAGGAAATAAGGAAGAAGGAGAGGAAGAGGAGGAAGAAGAAGAAGAAGAGGAATAGGAAAGAAGGGTAAAGATAAGGAGAGAAGAGGAGTAAGAGTAGAGAGGGAGGTGGAGGAGGAGGAGGAGAAGGAGGAGGAGGAGGAGGAGGAGGAAAAGAAGGTATAGTGGGAGGAAGAAGAAGGGAAGAGGAAATAAGGAAGAAGGAGAGGAAGAGGAGGAAGAAGAAGAAGAAGAAGAATAGGAAAGAAGGATAAAGATAAGGAGAGAAGAGGAGTAGGAGTAGAGAGGGATGAGAAGGAGGAGGAGGAGGAGGAGGAGGAGGAGGAGGAAAAGAGGGTATAGTGGGAGGAGGAAGAGGAGAAAGAGGAAATAAGGAAGAAGGCAAAGAGGAGGAGGAAGAAGAGGAGGAATAGGGAAGAAGCATAAAGAGAAGGAGGGAAGAGGATTAAGAGTAGAGAGGGATGAGAAGAAGGAAGAGGAAGAGGAGGAGGAGAAGAAGGTGAAGGAAGAGAAGGAAGAGAGGAGTAAGCAGGGGAGAAGAAAGAGGAGGAGGATTAGAAGAACAAGGAGGAGAAGAAGGAGAAAGAGAAGCAGAATGTGAAGGGGGAAGGAGGAAACAGAAGACGAGAATTAGGAAAGACTCTCTTTACCTCCTTAGATCCCCCCCTTCCCCCCCTAACCCCCCCCCTCCCTCAGCAATCCCTTTCATCACCTCCCCTTCCAAAGGACTCCCTAATTACCACAAGAAGGAATCTATTAGACGTTCATTCAGCCTTGAAGGGAGGACGTGGAAAGGTGTATCAAATGGAGTGTAGTTCCTCTGGGTTGTAACATGGTCCTGAGTAGATTCATCCATTCATTGTGTCGTAAATTGATTTCACAGAGAAATATGTACTCCCTATGTCGGTGCCTAAGGCAAGTGTAATTATGTAAAAATGTCTTTCGTGGGCAGGGTTCTATGTATAAAAGCATAACCAAGGATTGATGATGGGAAGGGAATATTGAGGTCATCTAAGGCGGTTTTCGTTTTGGAGTTTTTGTATATGAGAAATTAAAAGTGGTTATGTAGGTACGTGTGTATGATATATGTACAACTAAATGCGAATATGAACTAAAACACATAAAGGGACAGACACAAACACAAAGACAGACACACACACACACACACACAAACAAATAACATAAAAAAAATTATATTAGAAACACGCATACAGACACACGCAGATACAGACACACACACACATACACACGCACGCACACACGCGCACAAAACACAATATTTTAACATTATATACATACACGCACACATACATACGTGCGTACACACAAATACAGAAAAATTTAAACACACACACACACACACATACACACACACACACATAGGCACCCTGGCAGTAGTGAAAACAACTTCTTCAAGGTGCCCGATGGCTGACAAGCGCATTAAACTGACATCCATCACGAGCACAGGATCGTCATGGTCAGGAAAACAGTTTCATGTCTTGCCATGCATTCTTAAAAAACGGCCTGACTGGAGATCTGTCAAAATTGTGGTGGTAGTGGCGAGGATGATGTTGGTGGTGATGTCGGTTTTGTTGGTAGTGGAGGTGGTGTTGTGGTGGTGGCAGTGGTGGTGGCAGTGGTGGTGGCAGTGGTGGTGGCGGTGGTAGTGGTGGTGAGGATGATGTTGGTGTTGGTGTCTTTTTTGTTGGTAGTGGTGGAGGTGGTGGTGTTATGGTGGAGGTGGTGATGTTGATGTTGGCGGTCTCTGTATCGGTGGTTGTTGTTGTAGTTGTTGAGATGGTGATGATGTTGGTACTGGTGTTGATATAGATGTTGATATTAATATTGATGGTGATGTTGGTCTCTGATTATAGTTATGGTGGTGGTGATAGTGGTGGTGGTAATGGTGATAAGACACTGCCCAAGAATTAGTACCCATTTCATTTAATTCTTACCCAACTTCGATCAAACTAGATTAATTTCAAAACCACTAAGAGATAATTTAATTCAACCCCACCCACCATCATCAACGTTTAAGAATTCAGCCAGCTAGTTATCACCAAGCGCTGGGAATCAATAACAAATCAATAACGAAGGTGATTCTTCCTCGAGCGTTGTTGACAGATGATCCTCGACCGATCTCATTAACTGTCGACCTCCAGCAGAGACTCGACTGCAAACACTCCGACGGCCATCTTGAGGGTCACCTCTTTCCATTGACGCTGATCTCTAAGGAGCTTCTTGAGCATTCTTCTTCTATTTTTCAGGGTGGTGTTCACGTGCGTGGAGAAGTGAGAAGAGAAGGAGGGGAAGAGAAGGAGGTGGAGTAGAAGGAGGAAGAGGAGTGAGAGGAAGAGGAGGAGGAGGAGGAGGAGGAGGAGGAGGGGATGCGGAAATGTTGCATGAGCATAAGCATGACCATGAGCAGGGACAGGGGGTGGAGAAATGGGAGGAGGAAGATGAAGTGGAGAAATAAAAGGATGAAGAAAAAGAGGAGGTGAAGGAAGAGGAAGAAGAGAAGGAGGAGGAGGAGGAGGAGGAGGAGGAGGAGGTGGTGGCATTGGTTATGAGGGGTTCAAGAAAGACACCACCAGGATGAACTCTCAAGTTCGGAAAGCCGTCATCTTCAGAAGATCAAAATAATTCCTTTGCTTCCAGTGCCTCCGAAGTGACCCCGCGAAGCCCACTCTTCTCCTATGACCTTCAGACTCTTCAGAAATCCCCGAACTCCCGAAGTCAAGTCTCTCGAAGAGAAGACTTCAGAAATCCCCGAACTCCCGAAATCGAGTCTCTCGAAGACTACACTCTTCAGAAATCCCCGAACTCCCGAAGTCATGTCTCCAAAAGACAAGACTTTTCATAGATCCCCAAATTACCGAGGTCGCGTCTCCCGAAGACAAGACTCTTCAGAAATACCCGAACTCCCGAAGTCGCATCTCCAGAATACAAGACTCTTCAGAAATCCCCAAACTCCCGAAGTCGCATCTCCAGAATACAAGACTCTTCAGAAATCCCCAAACTCCCGAAGTCGAGTCTCCCGGAGACAATACTCTTCAGAAATCCTCAAATTTCCGAGGTCGCGTCTTCCAACGACAAGACTCTTCAGAAGCCCCCGAACTCCTGAAGTCGAGTCTCCCGAAGACAAGACTTCAGAATCCCCGAACTCCCAAAGTCGCGTCTCACGAAGACTAGACTCTTAAGAAATTCCCGAACTAACGAGGTCGTGTCTCCCAAAATCTCCGAACCCCCAGAGTTGCTTCTCCCATAGACAATATTCTTCAGAAACCCCCAAACTCCCAAAATCTCGTCTCCCAAAGACCAGACTCTTCAGAAATTCCCGAACTCCCGAAGTCGCGTCTCCCAAAGACAAGACTCTTCAGAAATCCACGAACTCCCGAAGTCGCGTCTTCCGAAGACGAAAATTTATTCTTGAGGTTTTACGTTTACGAACTGACACCAGGGACCAACCAAGGCCCTACGAAGGGTAAGTATTACTCTCCCCACGAAGTAGGTAGACCTCGTGTCCTTTGTACAGCCCGCTAGTGCTGGCCTTTGAAAACCTCCTTGCTGACGACCTTAGATATGTCTTAGGTTTCTCTTTCCTTACCTTCCGCGTTCCTTTAAGACAGATGGGTTGCCCTATGGTCGGAGAGCCATCAGTTTTGTCCTACATAATGAATACTAACTGTGCAAAGAGACCAGAGAATATGTATATATGTATATGTATGTGTATATGGACATTCACATGTATATATATATATATATATATATATATGTATATATATATATATATATAAATATATATATATACATATTTGTGTGTGTGTGTGTGTGTATATATATATATACATATATATATATATATATATAAATTTATATATATATATATATATATATATACAGAAATATAGTAGCACATTTGTAAATAACTCACAAGAAACCCACAGTCGGAGAAAATAAACTTCGAATGAAAGAGGATTCTATATTTCGGCTAACAACTGAAAACCTCTTCAGGAAAGTACTTTCCTGAAGAGGGCTACAGTTTATAACTGAAATATAGAATCTTCTTTCATTCGAAGTTTATTTTCTCCGACTGTGGGTTTTTTATGTGTCATATGTTTGTATATATATATATATATATATATATATATGTATATATATATGTATGTATATATATATATATATATATATATATATATGCACCCTGTATGATAAACTACTGAGCTTGACTGCGTAGCCAGCAACCTCTCGATTTATCAAGAATCCTACTCCACTAGATATCTGTCCTTACCTTTACAGTAGAACAGGTGGTGACTATCTTGTAATTACATCAGCTTTTATTCCGTTCTTCGGACTTCGCTCAGTCCTATGATATCCCACTTGATGTTGTCTAGTTCTTCCATTGTTGTAAGTACAGATCTTTATTTTCTTCATGTTGTTTAATGTCCGAGACTTAAATCTGCTTGGACAGTGCTTACTCACATTCGGTCGCACACTGCCCGTAAGCACAAGAGGCAATGCGGTTGGATCTTTAGGAGACGATGATCCAACAGGAACGCCCGGTTTTGTTTTGGTTGTACTATTCATGGTTGCTATGAAGGGATTTTGGCAGTAATCTCACCTCCCTGCCAACTGGTTTCTGGTGAGATATTTCTCTGGTGTCACCTTATTCATTATATTCGGTGAAGCCCTATATATCTATAGGGTGCCCAATGGTCCACACCGTCATTATGACGGTACCCCATATATCTATATATATATATATATATATATATATATATATATATATATATATATATATATATATATATATGTATATATTAATATATATATATATATAATATATAAATAAATATATATATATATATATGTATACATATATGTATATATATATACATATATATATATATATATATGAGGAATTTCCCTGTTCGCCGTAAGGGACGTAACAGCTAGCAGTGGGTCCTACGACTGTGGTCTTTCTGACAAAACCTGATCGATATGGGTGACCCTGCAAAGATTTCCTCTCTATTTACATAGGAGAATATATATATATATATATATATATATATATATATATACTTTATATATATATATATATATATATATATATATATATATATATATATATATACACATACACATAGACAGGAGAAGGTCTGAACCAGGCTCATCTCGAATCAACTAATCCCAACGATCCCCAAGAGTCTCCCAATCGCCTGCTCAAGCACGCAGATATTACCAACATGTATGTTATGAAAGGCATTTCCTGTAACTAAAACCATTATAGTTGCTTACCCATCGAGACAATAATAGTATACTCAACTCGTGAGGTGTTCCCCTTTATCTCACATTGGGTATCAAAGATTTTACTGAATAAAATCGCCTAGCGGCAGACTGAATAAAGCATATGCAGTGTTAGTGCTATAGTAAGTGAGCTTTTAACTCCTATCCGAAGCCTAATAAAATCCTCTGCAGTCCACCAGAGGCCTTAGATGAAGATACTCAACTCCCTTTGTACAGGATCTTAACATCTTCTAGATGGGTTTAACTCGCTTTAAAGGGATCAAAACCTAAAAAGGTCACAATGTTAGAAGATACTAATCCTATGAAGCTAAGTTACATTTACATGAATCACAAAATCAATTCATAGTCATCAAGATTACACAGATTTAGAGCAATTACAAAGGATTTATGAAGGGAGAGCATGTCGACATGAGACCATTTGGTCCATAACTAGGACGGATGAGATAATAGAATGGAATTAGATAAAACAATAAATAAATAGATAAATAAATAAATAAATAAATAAATTAGATAAATAAGAGAAATAGGTGATGGCAGATAATAAACAAACAAATAATAATAATTTACAATAAAAAACAGATCAATAATAATAGATTAATAAACAAAATAAGATCAATGGCAGGCATCACAGCATATTGCTTAGGTGTTTAACTAAATGAATCTTAAAACTTCGCAATGCCTCTGCGTTGTCTCGACACGCGAATAGAGGTCAGCTCCCTGGATGAACACTAAGAAGGGGTTTACACGGTTCGTCGAACGCGGTTCGACAGACACGTGTTTAAAGTGATGTGGGAACGTGTGAACGGGGTATTTGGTTGTCGAACACGTTGGTTAAACCCCAAATACCCGTTCACACGTTCATACACCTCTGTCCGCCATTTGTGTTCAGGGCTGAGAAGGTGTCTGTTTCTCAAAATTCAAAACAAACAGATGGATGACATAGTGATGGCCGGCCGCCCCAGCTGTCCGGTATGTGACCCCCACTGACCTGGAGGGAAACGTTGGAAACATTAATATGAAAACCGTCGGAAACCGTCGGAAAAAGTTGGGAACCGTTAGGAACAATTGGGAACCACTAGTAACCGATGAAAACGTTGATAAACTTTGGTAACGGTAACCGTTGGAAAGTTGGTAACCGTTGGTAACAGAAACCATTAGAAACTATTTGAAACAGTTTAAAACTGTTTTTGACCATTGGTGATAATTGTATACTGTTGGTAGCCGTTGGAAACGGTTGTTAACCGTTGAAACAGTTGGGAATCGTTAGAAACCGTTGAAAACCACTCAAAACCCGTGGTAACAGTTGAAAACCGTTGGTACTCGTTTGAAAGTTGGTAGCCGGTTGGAACACTTGGCAACCGTTGAAAACAGTTGGAATCCATTATAACGGTAAATCAATCGGGATTATCTTGTTTAGTGGAATGAAGTAATACAATTCATCCAATATTTATTCATTTATGCACATAGCCGATCGGGTTTGATTTCATGTAAATATGTTTACAGAAATTCACTTAATTAACCTAACTTGCGCGTCCGTCTGTTGCAATGATATTAAATTAAACCCGCAAAGATATGTAACCAATGAATGAAACAATATTACTGAAATGTTGATGAAATGTTGTACGAATCCTAGAAGAAATGTGGAGATTACTTCGTACAATCTGACGCTACACAATTTTATTAATTGGTTGGAAAACCCTATGTACGTGTTTCTCACCTTTTAAGGTTTGTGGACCCCTTTGCACTGATTTGAATATTC
>NC_134786.1:59718539-59723539 GCF_046742065.1 Oratosquilla oratoria
TCCTCCTTCCTCGTTCTTATTGTCTTCTTTCTTTTTATTTTCCTCTTCCGTTTCCTTTTTTCTTTCCTCCGCCTCATCCTCACCATCTTCCATCTTTACCTTGTCTTCGTTCCTCGTTCTTATTGTCTTCCATCTTTCTCTTCTGCTCTTCTTTTTCTTTTCTTCTTTCTCCTTCTCATCCACACCCTCTTCCATGTTTACTTTATCTTCCTCGCTCTTATTCTCTTCTATCTTTCTCTTCTCTTCCTTTTCTTTTCCCCTTCCTCCGTCTTATCCTCACATTCTTCCATCTTTACTTTATCTTCCTCTTTCTTATTTTCTTCTTTCTCTTTTCTTCTTTTTCTTTTCCCCCTTCCTCCGTCTTATCCTCACATTCTTCTATCTTTACTTTATCTTCCTCGTTCTTATTTTCTTCCTTCTCTTTTCTTCTTTTTCTTTTCCCCTTTCCTCCGTCTTATCCTCACATTCTTCTATCTTTACTTTATCTTCCTCGTTCTTATTTTCTTTATCTTCTCCTCTTCCTTTTCTTTTCTTCTTCCTCGTTCTTATTTCCTTCTATCTTTCTCTTCTCCTCTTCTTTTTTCTTTTCTCCTTCCTCCCTCCCATCCTCACCTTCTTCCATCTTTACCCATTATCTTTCTCATTTTTCTTTTCCTCTTTCCTTTGTTATACATTTTCTTACATCTTGTTTTGATCCAATTTCCATATGTCCTCAAACCAAGATCTCTTCTTTCCTCCTTTTCTTTTCTTCTCCACCTCTTCTCCTTTTTTCTTTCTAAAGGATTACAAAGGAAGAGCATACCGACGGGTGACCATTTGGTCCTCAAGTCGGTCGGATACCAAGAACAGAGAATTACACACACAAAAAAAAAATCAACAAACAAGCGAACCAAACCACTGGTAGACATGACATCATATCGCGTTGGTGTTTATCTCAACGAATCTTAAAACTTCGAGCCTTCGTCATACATTTCACCCATTTTTTTTGTGTCTTGTTTTTATACTGATTCCCCCACAGCCTCACTTTGTGATTGCGAATTCTTTTTTCACCCAAATCCACCCAACAACGCTGTAGCTCGAATGGTCTTCATACATATTTGAACAGATCCCTGATGGCATTTCTCTTTCCTTTTGCAACGTTTTAAGAGTTTGGTCTAGATTCTAGATACTCCCTAGGTGATTTCATTCAGCTAAGGGATCTCCTTTCCCACCCTCTTTCTCCCTCTCTCTCTTTCTCTCTCTATATATATATCTATCTATATCTCTTTATCTCCCTTTTCTCGCTCTCTTTCCACCTATCTCTCTCTCTCTCTGTGTGTGTGTGTGTGTGTGTGTGTGTGTGTGTGTGTGTGTGTGTGTGTGTGTGTGTGTGTGTGTGTGTGTGTGTGTGTGTGTGTGTGTGTGTGTGTGTGTGTGTGTGTGTATGTGTATGAGTATGTGTAGGTGTCCCACTCTTTCTCTCTCTCTCACACACACACACACACACACACACACAACACACACACACACACACACACACACACACACACACACTCTCTCTTCTTTTTTGTGTGTACATCTCTGTATTTCATATTACCCAAATTAAAAATAAAATAAAAATATTCCGTTTATTTCACATTTAATCACCTCCAAACGGGATTTCTATTTACTCCTTTCCTCGTTTTATGTCGAATTTCCTCCCTACTCGAAAAAAAATGAAAGAAGGAAAAAGAAAAAATTAAAAAGGATAAAAAACAAAGGAAAAGTAAAAAAGAAAACAAATGAAAGAAAAAAGAAAAAAGAAAAAATAATGAAAGAAAAATGAAAAAAGAAAGGAATAAGAAAGAAAGAAAAAATACATTCAGTCACGGGTCGTCCTACAATAAACACGCATTTCCTACCGAATTCAATCACGGAATTTTCTTTCGCGATCGCTATTCTATTTCCCAACGTGAAATTAACCGCGGCTCCAAATTTTCACGCGAAATACACTCAGTGATTGTACATTTGGGCGTTCTTATATATGTTGGGGAAGAGTGACTGTGGATATAGAAAAGATTTGTATATTTCTGATTTGCAGTTGTTGTTATGGGTTGTATTTCACCAACGCCTTCATCCACTGGGTGGTTGTAGGAGTTGAACACGCAGACAAGGTCATCATATTAAGACAACAGGGCAGGACTCGCAGTAATGGATTTAAACTGGACAAATTCAGGTTTGAGGAGGAACTAGGCAAGAATTGATTTACCAATAGAGTGGTCAACGAATGGAATAGAAATAGACTTAGTAACCATGTAGTAGCGAGCGCTGAAACTATCGGTTGTTTTAGGAAAAGGTTAGACAACTTTATGGGTGGGGATGACAGGTGGTAATGGACATGGAACTGTCTAGTGTAGGCCTTAAGGTCTCTTGTAGTCTCCTAGAAATTGATGCAAAGGATAAATCTATTGTTTACTATACCTAGGCTAACACATCTTCTATTTCCTAACTTCTGTGGCGAGATAAGAATGCCGTTGCTACGTTCCGTTGCATGTTGTAAAATGCAACTGTAATGGAGGTCTAATTGGTTATAAGAATTTTTAGATCCTAGATACATGACTAGGATCATAAATAATAAGGGAGGTCTAATTAATTATCAGAGTTTTTAGATTCCAGATACATGACTAGTAACATGAATGATAGTACTATTACAGCTTTGTGGATATAGGAAATAACACAAGACATAAATATATCTACATCAGTATTGACAACCTACCGTTTTACATTTGTCGTGTCTCAGACATTTGCATACCAATGTATTGATTTCTGCTGTGATATGCTTGTGTACATTTTGTGTACGTGAGTGTGTGTGTGTGTGTGTGTGTGTGTGTGTGTGTGTGTGTGTGTGTGTGTGTGTGTGTGTGTGTGTGTGTGTGTGTGTGTGTGTCATTGTGATAAATGGAAACTAGCTCCACCTTTGCCTTAGCGACTGCTTATTATGAAGCAGAGACGATAGCTTTGAGCTAGCCAGACCGTTCAAGTGGAACGACCTGGACTACGGCCTGGTAGTTCCCCGACGGCACTAGGCCAGCTCAGTGCCGTCGGGGAACTACCAGGTCGTAGTCCAGGTCGTTCCTTTTCGGTTAAGCCACTATCACTTGTCACGTGCTAGCGGACGTTCGAGTCCTTAACTGTACCACGTTTCAATTTCTGCATGTATGCCTCCTCGAGGTTCTCGATGTTAATGGCTTAGAATTAAAGTGAAATGTGGTTGATAATTATATATATATATATATATATATATATGTATGCATCTACGGTATTCCTATAATCCTAGATAATGCTTGAAAATCCTCTAGAGAAGACCCACGGAGCTGGAGGAGAAGGGTGAGTGCAGCTCTGCATGGCGTCTGACTTCAATGATTGATGGATGGGTTGACTGATTGATGGATTGAAGCTCATACGAAATTGAATTCCTGACACTATCTCATCTTCGGCAAGTTCAGAGTTGAATAACATGCTGCTTCAACAAAGACCTGGCGGAATATCTTCGGTTAAGTTATGTAGATTAGAATTACCTTGAGAATCCGTATTTCTCTTCGTACGCGCTCTCTCCAAGCCAGTCTCCTTTTAGGTTCCGTATGTTCTAAACGTATGAAAAAGAATCGTATCTTCCTAATATTACACCTGAAACTGTAATTTCCTATAGTGAATATATGGTACGGTTGGGACCTAGACTTGGTAAGAAAAAGGAATACTTAAATTTACTTTTTTTTTGGGGGGGGGGGCTGTCTGATGACAACCTCATTTGGCCTCGTGAGTTATGAAGAGGTTACAGATTTGTGTAATCTCTTTGGGTTAAACTAACTCAGTTAACCCTCTTTCAACGCTTGACTGGTTTATTCAGTTGTATCTAACACTCTTTGGGTTAGAATGAAACACTTTTCTACAAGGAACTCTTCTACAGACTCCTTATTCCCCTACGTTAAGAGGTCACCACTGAGCAAAGAATCTAGGTTTTTCTGTGCATTTTTTTTTTTTTTTGTCAACCAGGGCTTCGTGGGATGGGGATTTCAATATGTTACAGTTAATCCTTTTCTTCTTTTTTTTTAGGAATGTCCCCTTTTGAGGCTACAGGTAGTAGGAGTCCTGATCCCATCCCCGTCCCGGTTTTTGTCGCCTTTTACGACTCAAGTGGAAAGACTTGGTGGTAGCATTCTCTTCCCCCACCACAGGGTCGGCGAAAAAAGGAAATTAATATTCAGAGAAATGGTACAGGACAGTAACAAGGGGTTGGGGGACAGCATAACGGAGGGATAGTCGTAGTATAAAAGTGTCATCATTTCTCTATGAACAGAATTTTCCTCTATCATAGACAAAATGATGCGTGACTCTGGTCCGTAGGGGCGGTTCACCATGGTCTTGGATCACGTGTTGGACTCGTGATAGACAGTTATTTCCCTCCCGGAAGAGAGCTCAGAGCTCATATATGACCGATCTATGGGTAATGCTGTGACCTTACACGCACACACACACCCAACTCCCCGCCCACGATAAAGTAACTACTCGCAGCGCAGCGATACTGAAATAATTTCAGCCTTAGGCAGAATTCGAACCCGGACCGCCATAGTGACGGCCGCGATCGCTACCACTGCGCCATGCGAGTGTTGTTCTTGTATTTATTGTTAATGTTGTTGTTCTTGCTCTTCTTGCAATTGTTATTGTCGTGGTTATTACTGATGTCATTGTTCTTGTTGTTATTGTTCTTATTGTTGTTATTGTGCGCCTTCCCGGGATGTGACTAATCCGGCCTCACAGGCCTTTAGTCGCCCTCTAAGGTCTCAATCTAATTCTTTATATACACCGCAATTTGTAAATATCTGAGGACGGAGCCTACCTGGATCTCCGTTCACGTAAGCACTAATCAGAGAAGGCACATAGACCCTAAGGAATGATGTAAAACGAAACCACATTGCATGGGTCACATTCGTGGTGCCACAGAAGACAACTTCTTGCCAAAGCTGTACAGAGTACGAGTATAT
>NC_134786.1:59731039-59748539 GCF_046742065.1 Oratosquilla oratoria
ATAACAATAATAATTTATAAATGACTAAATGAATAAACGAACTTGAAATTGAAATGTGTTGCAAATTTGTATGAGATCCAAAAGGAGGAAGATAATAAAAGCGCAAAGAAAAAGACAAAAACCGAAAGGAGTAGGGAAGAGGTGTGCCCATAAGTCAGAGGGGGCGGTCCAAAACGAGAAAGAAAATAAAACCGCAAAAAAGAGAGAAGACAGAAAGACAAAAGAGAAGAACAAGGAGTAGGAGAGAGAGAAAGAGAGAAAGAGAGGGAGAGACAAAGAGAGATATTAAACAAAAGGAGGAGGAGGAAGAGGAGAGGAGGAGGAAGAAGAACAACAACAACAAAAGAATGAAAAGAATGAAAAGAAGAAGTAAGAAGAAGAAAGAGAAAAAGAGAAGAGGAAAGAAGAAGGAAAACAAGTAGTAGAAGAAAAAGAAAAAAGAAGAAAAAAACAGGAAGAAGAATAACAAAAAGAATGAAGAAAAGCAAGAAAAAATAAGAAGTAAAAGAGGAGAGAAAGAGAAAGGAAGAGAGAGAGCGAGAGAGAGAGAGAGAGTGAGAGAGAGAGAGAAAGAGAGAGAAAGAAAGAGAGAGAGAGAGAAAGAGCGAGAAAGAAAGAAATAACATTATAGACTAAATAACCCTCTACGCTGCCCCACGATTGGGAAAGAAAAGGGTGGGGGGTGGGGGGGGTCAGTCACATTCGCCGATAACGAGGCAAATTCAAAAACAATGGGCGCTGGCGAAGCCCTACACGCATAACGAGTTGAACAGGTACTTGCCAGTGGAGAGGGCCCGTTGGGAAAGCCAAAAGGGTCGAAAACACAACACCACATTTTGCATAAAAGGCATAAAGTGAAAGGACATTTACATATTTTCACACACACGTACACACATACACACACACACACACACACACACACACACACACACACACACTTTTTTTTTTTTTTTTTGTAACTTGAACCTGGCCCATACCGTACACAAGTTCTACAAATGTATATACATTCTTTATTGTTAAGTATTTCATATATGCTTTTATATACAAACAGAAATGTGTCCTACACAGGGCAACATTGCTCATATACGACAAAATGAATATGTATAAGCGAGCCTTCTACGAGTTTTTACTTTTTTCGAAAATACAGACAAAAAAAAAAAAGTTTCCGGTAGAGTCTATTGCAAAAATTTGCATAATTTCTGTGTCCAGAATTCCAACTAAACTTCGCCTGTTAACACCTGTGAGTGCTCCAGCCTCCAGTGGCTTTTGATGAAAACGCGCGCGTGCGTGTGTGTATGTGAGTGTATGTGTATTTACCTAGTTGTACCTGGTTGTATTATACAGCAAGGTGAGCTATGCTCGTATTGACCCATCTTTGTATCTCGCAACATCTAGTTTGTTCTTACATTCTTGTATGGTGTTTGCACACACTATTGTTTCGTCCAGTTTGTTCCAGACATCCAACACTCTGTATGGAAAACTATATATTTTTTTTTCAGATCTCTTCTATAAATATCCTTTGCGAGTTTATTTTCATGTCCTCTTGTTTTTCTTTTATCCTACTTTAATAAGTGTTCTCTGTCAAATACTTCCATGCCTTTCATGATTCTGTAAATGGCCAACTTATCTTCTCTTTCTCTTCTTTGTTCCAGAGTTGGTAGTTCCAGTTTAGACAATCTTCGTTCGTATGTCAAATTTGAAAGTGTTGGGGCCATATTTGTCGTTGCTCTTAAGATTCTTTCTAATTTATTTATACATATATATATATATATATATATATATATATATATATATATATATATATATATATATATTATATATATATATATATATATATTGTCCTGGGTGTCCATAGTGTCGCAGCGTACTCCAGTCTTGGTCTTATCAGTGTGACTAATATATTTTTTGCCATTATTTCATCCAAGTAATTAAAAGCCAACTTTATTGATCTTAGTAAATTGTAGGTTTCTCCGATTATTTTGTTTATATGCTTGTCTGGGGACATGGCGTTGGTGATAATTACTCCTAGGTCCTTTTCGGAGCTAACTTCCTTTACTTCCTTTGTACCGATTTTATATTGTCCTGATATTCTTTTTTTTTTTTTCGAAACTCTATTATACTAAATTTCTTAATGTTGAAGCTCACTTTCCACTTTTGGCTCCATTCCCAGACATTGTCCAGGTAGTGATTCAGTCTTCTGTACTTACTTTCTTTAGTAGTTTTGCATCGTCTGCAAAGAAGTTCATATAACATTCTACACCTTCACCCATGTCATTTATATATATAGAAAACATTATCGGAGCTAATACTGAACCTTGTGGGACTCCACTTATCATTTCTTCCCAGGTCGAGTTTTTATCTCTAATTACCACCCTCATTTTTCTCCCATGTAAGAAATGTTCCATCCATTTCAATAATTTTCCCTGTACACTTATTGTTTCGAGTTCTCTTAATAGATTTTTGTGTGGTACTTTATCTAACGCCTTTTGTAAATCTGTACATCCATCCCTTTCTTGCATCATATCTATTAACCTTGAATTAAAACAAATTAATTTTGTGGCGCATGATCTTCCTTGTCTAAAACCGAATTGTTTTGGATTCAGTATTTTGTTTTCTTCTAGATGTTTATTCCATCTATTTTTGATGGCTTTTTTCACATATTTTAGCTATTGTGCTTGTAAGTGAAACCGGTCTATAGTTTGTTGGGTCTTCTTTATCTCCCCCTTTATATATTGACACAATATTGGCATTTTCCAGTCTTGTGGTACCTTTCCTTCTTTGAGTGAGCAATCTATTATCTTATATATTTTGTCCGTTAGTTCTTCTATACATTTTGTTAGTATCCAGTTTGCAATTTTGTCCGGATCGTGTGATTTTCTGACATCAAGGGTTTTTTTTGGTCTCTTATTCCTTTCTGTGTTATAATCATTTCTTTCATTGGGGGGATCTTTCTCCCTTTCCTTCATACCAATTGTGTGTATTCTCATTTGTGAATACAGATTTGAAATGTTTATTTATAATTTCAGCCATATCTATATCTTCTATATATTCCGTATTCCCTTGACGTAGTTTCACTATTTCCTATTTATTTTTCAATTTTCCATTTACATATCTGTAGAGTAATTTAGGTTGATCCTTACATTTGTCTATTATTTCTTTTTCATAGTTTCTTTTTTCTTCCCTGCGTATGTGTGTGTGGGTGTGTGGGTGGGTGTCTGTGTGTGTGTGTGTGTGTGTGTGTGTGTGTGTGTGTGTGTGTGTGTGTGTGTGTGTGTGTGTGTGTGTGTGTGTGTGTGTGTGTGTGTGTGTGTGTGTGTGTGTGTGTGTGTGTGTGTGTGTGTGTGTGTGTGTGTGTGTGTCTGGGCGCAAAGGGCTCAAGAGAGGAAGGGGGATGAAAAGGGAGGAGTAAGAAATAGGAAGTGAGGGTGGTAAGGTTAGGAGGAGGAAGAAGAGAGAATATTGAGGGAAGTTGGAAGGGGAGGAGGGAAGGGGAGGAAGGAAGGTGAGGAGGGAGAGAAGGTGGAACGGGGATGGATGAGAAAAGGAGTGAAGGGAAAGATAGAAGGTGGCAGGGGAAGGACAGAGGAAGGAGGAAAATGAGAAAGGAGAGGAAGGAGGTGGAAAGAGAGAGTGGAGGTGGGCAGGGGGAGGGGGAGGGGATGGGGAAGGGGAAGAGAAGGAGGGAGTTGGAAAAGGGGAAGGGAAGAAGAGAGAGGAAGAAATGAGGGTGAAGGTAAAGCTGATGGTTAGGAGAGGGGAAGAGGTGGAGGGAGAGGGAGGATGAAGGTGAGGGGAGAGGAGGAAGGGAGGAAGGGAGGAGGAGGTTAAGGGGTGATAGTGAGGGGAAGGGTTGAGGGTGAGAATGAGGTAGAGGGTGAGGGTCGGAAAGGGGAGGGGGAGGAAGAGGTTAAGGGGGTGCTGGTGAGGGGAAGGGTTGAGGGTGAGGATGAGGTAGAGGGTGAGGGTCGGAAAGGGGAGGGGGAGGAAAAGGTTAAGGGGTGATGGTCAGGGGCAGGGTTGAGGGTGAGGATGAGGTTGAAGGGTGAAGTTGAGGGGATGTCGGGAGGGGGAGGAGGAGGTTAAGGGGTGATGGTGAGGGGAAGGGTTGAGGGTGGGAATGAGGTAGAGGGTGAAGGTCGGAAGGGGGAGAGGGAGGAGGAGGTTAAGGGGTGATAGTGAGGGGAAGGGTTGAGGGTGAGAATGAGGTAGAGGGTGAGGGTCGGAAGGGGGAAGGGGAGGAGGAGGTTAAGGGGGTGGTGGTGAAGGGAAGGATTGAGGGTGAGGATGAGGTAGAGGGTGAGGGGGATGAGGAGGTTAAGGGGGTGCTGGTGAAGGGAAGGATTGAGGGTGAGAATGAGGTAGAGGGTGAGGGTCGGAAGGGGGAAGGGGAGGAGGAGGTTAAGGGGGTGGTGGTGAAGGGAAGGATTGAGGGTGAGGATGAGGTAGAGGGTGAGGGGGATGAGGAGGTTAAGGGGGTGCTGGTGAGGGGAAGGGTTGAGGGTGAGGATGAGGTAGAGGGTGAGGGTCGGAAAGGGGAGGGGGAGGAAAAGGTTAAGGGGGTGCTGGTGAGGGGAAGGGTTGAGGGTGAGGATGAGGTAGAGGGTGAGGGGGATGAGGAGGTTAAGGGGGTGCTGGTGAAGGGAAGGATTGAGGGTGAGAATGAGGTAGAGGGTGAGGGTCGGAAGGGGGAAGGGGAGGAGGAGGTTAAGGGGGTGGTGGTGAGGGGAAGGGTTGAGGGTGAGGATGATGTTGACGGTGAGGGTGAGAGTGAGAGGAGAGGGGGCGGAGTGAGGGGAGGAGGAAAGGAGAGGGTTGAGGGGACCTGGAAAATACTAAATCGTACGAAGCAAACACAGAAAAAATACAACAGATAAATACAGCTACAACAAAATTTCTAGGGAAGATATCTTAGCAAATACCGGTATGCAAATACAATCGTAATAAATCTATTCCAACACACATACACACAATCGTACCTTAAAGCAACAAGCCCAACCTAAATGAGATCCAATCCAAGACAAAGCCTTTGCAATGCAAATTGAACGCACAACTTGGCGGCGAACAAGCACACAGCAAGCAAAGGGGCAAGCAGACTTCATAGACACGAAGCTGAGAAAGACAGAGATGACATGAAACTAGGAGAAAGAGAGGAAAACAGAGAATGAACATGATGCGGCGCAAAAGATGGACAAAATCTTCGATGGTTGAAAGAACAAAAACAAACAAACAAGAAAACAGCAATAAGCAAACACTCGTGGGGCGATTGACGAGCATCGCGCGTGTTTGCAACAAGCAGAGCCCGGGAGAAAGAAAACAAACGAAAAGCACACAAGAAACAAATGGAGAAATTCTGAAACAAATCCTGTAAGCCTGTGGTCGGGTTGACGCCGAACCAGGCTGGCAAAGACACGCCGAGACAGACGAAACAGAAACAAGGGCTTAAGAAGACAGGTAGGCACAGAAGATAGTCGCGTCTTCTCTGGCAGACAGATGTAAACAGAAGGCAGACCAGTGGCAGAGTAAGACAGAGGCACACCAACGACTGAAGAAGTGCGAGGAAAAAGAAAAAGAAGAATAACAAGGACGAAGAGGAGACACTAAACAGTCGGCCGGTTTCACAGTCTCTCGGATTATTTTAAACGACTACAAAAAGAAGAAAAATAACAAGGAGACGTAAGACAGTCGCCCGGTTCCACAGTGCCTAGGATTAGTTAAAACGACTACGAAGAGGAGGCTAGCGAAGGAGAGGCGAGAGGACTAGAAGACGCAAATTGGATCGACCAGAATTAGTGTGAACAGCTACCACTCCCAAGATGGCCGACATTACATAGAAAGGACTTCCAACCTTCCTGAAACATACATCCCATAGCATCAATAATGGTGGATCTTATACTTTTCTCAAATGGGAATATGGCAACCCTTTGTATACATGTAAATGTATATAAAAATTGGCAATCCCCGAGGTTCCTCCGGAGGTTGCATTGTATGTATAAACTAGAGAAAACACTGGAACAGTAAAGAAAACACACCGCTCACACTGATTCTCCAAACACGAGTACCTTAATAATGTAGATAGAAACTACAAATCTACATTCTCCAAATCTTATATACATTTAAATATATAGAAAGGGCTCCCATATTTCCATTTGGGAAAAGTATAAGAAGGATTCGTCGTGTCGGATTGAGCGACGATGATAGGTGCCGGACAATCGCCTCTTCCATTGTAGTCGAGGAGGGCGGTCTCTTTTGTCCGAAGCAGGTGTCCTGGGCGTTGGCTGGAAAGTCTGGTCCTCGGGTCGCTAGGAACAATAGAATGTCCCTTGCTTGAGATCCGGAGGAACAAAAGATGGTCCCTGGGGTGTTGGCTTGAAGACGTTGGAGTACTTCTCGCTACATATGTTGATAACACACACACACACACACACACACACACACACACACACATATATATATATATATATATATATATATATATATATATATTTAAAACACTGAATGTGTCCCAGTGATTAGAGATACATTTTAACAAACACAATGCATATATCATATATATATATATATCCAATGTTTGTGTCAACACCTGTGTGTGTGTGTGTGTGTGTGTGTGTGTGTGTGTGCGTGTGTGTGTATCGTGTGTGTGTGTGTGTGTGTGTGCGTGTGTGTGTGTGTATGTGTGTCTGTGTGTTTCCCTGAACCAAGTTAGAGATACATTTTCCAAAGACAAATATAAATATATGATATATATTATTATATATATATATTATATATATATAAGGTATTATAATGTCCATATATAGGTTATAAATAAAAGAAGAACAGAGCCAAGGGGTTTAGTCTTCGATTCCGTGTAAAGGTTCGCAGTGACTTAGTTTACATCGGAAGACTGTGGAAGGGCATTTGAATACCATGGGGTGGAACCTCACCACCTCTCCGAGTTAAATAGTTGGTGGCACAAGTGAACATCAGCATTGTTGGCTAACGTAACAATGAAAACATTTTTTACAATTGGGACAGAGCTGAGCTTATTTATAACAAAGATGTGAGTTCAGGAGAAAAATGGTAGAATCTACGATAACATTGAATTTCAGCCCAACATGAATATTTCAAAGGGGCAATAATCCCCGGACATAATGTCCGGAATACTTCATCTCCAACTAGTGAAAGTAATAATAATGCCTCCTGACCTCACAATACGGATAGAAAATAAGAGATAATACTTCCCATGTTCCCCTTTAATAGTAATTAGGACAATAATGAAAACAATGATAATAAACAACGAAAAATCTCTCTAGATATTTAATAATAACTAGTAACAATAATAATAATCGAATAATAATAATAAAGATAATCCCCGTTAAATATTGATGGTAATAATAACAGTGGTACATTCTACGTTATTACATCAATATTTGATTACATTTTTCACCTGTAATATATTATATATATATATATATATATTATTATATTATATATATATATATATATATATATTATATATATATATATATATATCATGTGTGTGTGATGTAAGCGGAATTAGGAAACACAGGAGTCTTAGTCTTAAGTTTATTCCTGACTAGTTTCGCATTATGCTTTTTATTAAGGTTCCTTTGAAAAAGCGTACCTGCGAAACTAGTCAGGAATAAACTCAAGACTATTATCATTGTTTCCTATTCCGCTTACATCAGCCTTATTATTTAAATATTTATCTTCAACAATTATATATATATATATTATATATATATATATAATATATATGTGTGTGTGCGGGTGTGTGTGTGTGTGTGTGTGTGTGTGTGTGTGTGTGTGTGTACGTTAGCCACAATGTGTGTTCACATTGTGTGGTAACTCGGAGAGGTGGTGAGGTCCACCCCATGTATATAATGATACATTTTAACAAACACAATGCATATATGTAATATATATATATATATATATATATATATATATATATATATAACTATTATATATATTCATATTATATATATTTATATATATATACATATATATATATATATATATATATATATATATATATATATATATATATATATATATATATATATATTTACTACACTGAATGGGTCCCAGTGATTAGAGATACATTTTAACAAACACAATGCATATGTATATATATATATATATATATATATATATATATATATATATATATATATATATACTATATCCACACATACAAATCATGGTAATGTTCACTAAACTGAATGAAATCGCCTGGCAATTCCCCAGAAGGAAATCTATGAAGAGATCATAGTAAGCATTTAGTCTAGAAAATCTTAACATCTTCACTACGAAGGCGTTCGAGAAACTGAATGGGAAACCTTACAAGAATAAACCAAAACATTAAACACTTAACTCTATTCCTGGGAAGGGAGAAGATGAAAAGAAGGATATTAAAAAGAGAATGAAGATTAAACATAGGTAGATTCAAACGAAATCTGAGGTAAAAATAGAATAAGACGGATGAAATAAGAAGGAAAAGGAAAGGCGGAATGAGAAACATGCAAATAGAAGAGACTAAAGGAATCATATATATATATATATATATATATATATATATGTATATATATATATATATATACATATATATATATATATACATATATATATATTCACATCATCGTGAAACAAAATATACAGAATTACCACAGGAGAAAAAAAAACCTTGAAGACAGTAAGTGCTTTCGCGTATTCCATTTTCAGATTATCTGAGGAAGTAACAATGTATATATATATATATATATATATATATATATATATATATATAGAGAGAGAGAGAGAGAGAGAGAGAGAGAGAGAGAGAGAGAGAGAGAGAGAGAAAGAGAGACGGGCAATTTAGACAGAGACAGATACAAACGTCAAGAACGACAGCAACGCCAAGAGACGAGGCAAGCTGCTGGGGCTGCCAGTTCCCCCCCTCCCCCCCCCCCCAGGTAGCAAAACCTCTCCCATGTCAGAGCCTTGTGGAAACATAACAAGAGTGTAACTAATTGCCTTTGTACTAAGGTTTACAAGCGCGCAATCACAAAGGACAGTTACCCTAACTGTGACTAATCACGGAGTCAGTTTACAGGATCTCCGACGAATTAAACCTGATTACTTGAAGTGATAAAGTTAATTACCTTGCATACAAGCTTAGTCTTATGGGATTTTTTTTTTTTCTATATCACTTTTGTCATTCTCTTTACAGAAACAAGAGAAAGAAAAAGAAACAAAGAACAGGAACAAAACTAAGAAACAGAAAGAAAAAAAGGCAGAAAAAGAAAAGGAATAATAATGAAGAAAAGAAAGAAAAGGAATAATAAAAGAGAAAGAAAAAAGAAAGAAAAAATAAGAGAGGAAATAAAATAAAATAAAATAAATAATAAGAGAAAACAGAAAGAAAAGGGATGATAAGAGAGAGATAAAGAAATGAAAGAAAAGGAATAACAAGAGAGAAAGGAAAGAAAGAAAATAAATAATAAGAGAAAGAAAAGAAAAATAAGAGAGGAGAGAAAGGAAATAAAATAATAATACAAAAATAAAGAAAAGAAAAGAAAAGGAATAATAAGAGAGAGAAAGAAAAGAAAGAAAATGAATAATAAGAGAGAAAGAAAAGAAAGAAAAGAAAAAATAAGAGAGGAGAGAAAGAAAATAATAAGAGAAAAATAAAGAAAAGAAAAGGAATAATAAGAAAGAAAAGAAAGAAAATTAATAATAAGAGAGAAAGAAAAGAAAGAAAAGAAAAAATAAGAGAGGAGAGAAAGGAAAGAAAATAATAAGAGAGAAATAAAGATAATAAAGAAAAGGAATAATAAGAGAAAGAAAAGAAAGAAAATTAATAATAAGAAAGAAAAGAAAGAAAAGAAAAAATAAGGAGAAAAAAGAAAGAAAATAATAAGAGAGAAATAAAGAAAAGAAAGAAAAGGAATAATAAGAGAGAAATAAAGAAAAGAAAGAGATGGAATAATAAAAGAGAAAGAAAGGAAAGAAATGAAAAAATAAGAGAGGAGAGAAAAGAAAGAAAACAATAAAAGAGAAATAAAGAAAATAAAGAAAAGGAATAATAAAAGAGAAAGAAAACAAAGAGAAGGAATAATAAGAGAGAAAGAAAAGAAAGAAAAGAAAAATAAGAGGAGAGAAAAGAAAGAAAAGAAGAGAGAAATAAAGAAAAGAAAGAAAAGGAATAATAAAAGAGAGAAAGAAAAGAAAGAGAAGGGATAATAAGAGATATAGAAAGAAAGGAATGAAAAGAGGGGACAGCTAAACCCCGTTAAGTCACTTTCCGTGCTCCCATTCCCAACACAGAGTCGACCATTCTTTACTGTAACTCTGGCTCCCGCTGATGCTGCTGACTTCCCTCTCGCACATATTGCAAAGGTGGGGGTCGCTAACCTAACCTATCCTTACCTAACTTAACCTTACCTATCCTAACTTAACCTAACCCAACCTATCCTAACTTAACCTAACCCAATCTTTTTTAACTTAACCTATCGTAACTTAACCTAACTCAACATAACTTAACCTAACCCATCCTAACTTAACTCAACCCAACCTAACTCAACCTAACCTACCTTAACCTAATCCAACCTAGCCTACCCTAACCGTTCTTAGCCCAACCTAACTTAACCAATCTTGACCTAACCCAAACTAACCAAACCTAGCTTAACCTAATTACAGTATCAGTTCAACCCAATACGACTTCTCATGGTCACACCATTAACCCCCTTTCGTACAGGGTGACCATTTTCCCTATAACCTGGGAATGCCGCCAAGCGATTCTATTCATCTTCATAGTACCCCTATCAACTAGTTTTTCTTATACTCGTGTTTATACACACACACACACACACACACACACACACACACACACACACACACACTCACACACACACACACACACACACACATATATATATATATATATATATATATATATATATATATATATATATATATATATATATACCTGCGTAAGTAACCACTAGGAAAAGTAACCTAACGAAGCAGAGCGCTTTCGTATAATTACATCTTCAGTGCAGATGTAATTATACGAAAGCGCTCTGCTTCGTTAGTTTACTTTTCCTAGTGGTTACTTACGCATTTGTGAACACACGCTCCTAGTGTTTTTATTGCATATATATATATATATATATATATATATATATATATATATATATATATATATATATATATATATATATATATATATATATATATATATTTGTGTGTGTGTGTGTGTGTGTGTGTGTGTGTGTGTGTGTGTGTGTGTGTGTGTGTGTGTGTGTGTGTGTGTGTGTGTGTGTACGTGTGTGTGTATGAATATATATATACACACACAGCGAGTCTCGGGACTCGCTGCGGGCTTGCTGGGTTGGTTTCCGACACCCCTGGCCATGCGGAGAGCCGACCAAACATCGGGAAACCAAAAGCAGCGGCAACTGACGGGGACTTGCCCTACCGAGCGTTTCTCGCTTCCCAGTGTGTAGAAGTGGTATGGTGATTTTTTTTTTCCCTGATCCAGGGCGATAGCTAGCGTTCCTAACGAGGGACCCTAAAGTCGTTGTCCCTGTGCGCGTTCCCTAAACCCTTCATCTGGACAAAGAAGCGATAAACAGGTGAAGAAGGTGAGGAGACTACACCAGGAGACGCTGAGTAGCTACGGCCGAAGGCGTCACCTTTGCCCTATAATCGCTTTAAGGACTGCCAGGACAGGTAACTAACAGTCACAGCTGGGATTGTGAGAGAAGTGCGGGATTCGAACCCACAACTAAACAAATGTGAGACCAGCACGCTTCCGATGACGCCAACCACCGGAGAGGCGAGCCACCTGCATTAAGCTTTGAAAGGAATTTTAGCACTTCGGTCCTACCACAATGGAGATTATCTTGATCTCCGAAAATTCTTTCTGGTATTCGCTTCCTCTGTCCAAGGAAATTCGGGGAATCAGGAGGGTCCATTTTTATTCTTCTTCTTCTTCTTCTTCTTCTTCTTCTTCTTCAAAAAAAAAAAAAAAAAAAAAAAAAAAAAAATATTAGCGGTACGAGATCGCCCAGACAGACTTCTTCAAAAACGGGGGACCGAGCCCAACCTTACCCAATTCTTTAAGCGTTCGTGTCCCAATAATGAGGTTAACAGTACAGTCGTGAGCAGAAGTTTTAACCCAGTCGGGGGTTTTTCATGAAACAAAGCTCCAATTCTTTATCTGACTTTCTTCTTTATCTATTCAAGAAAATTACTTAAGTGTGAGTTCAATATTACAATGGAAAATATATCAAGTGTTCGGAAAAAAAAGTAGTATTGGCGTTGTGTGGACTGTAGTGCGGGTCAAAACTTTTGCTCGTGACTGTACCTCGGTTACGCATTTTATGTTCATCTTTCTTTGGATGTAACCATATCCTGAAGATTTTTTCTTCCTTTCCTTTTCTGGATAATGACGAATGACATGGCTGAGGATTTTTTTTTTTTTTTTGGGGGGGGGAACCTTTGGGTGAAACAGTATCGTGAAGATTTTTTTTTTTTTGGGGTGGGGGTAGGGGAGGGGGAGGTGCGATCCCGGCTTTTACTCTTTCCGTTACCGGCAAATATATCAACAGAAAAACTGCGTGAAAAGTGAGCCACCTTTATTAAGGCCGCGTTTCGCTTGACGAAGTTCTAACAACCAAAACGTCCTCCTATTAATGTCTCCGTCCTCACATAGTGTCCCTCTCTTTCTCTCTTCCTTTCTTTCTTTTTTTCTGGCTGAGTGGTTTGTGTTGGGGTCTCGGCCGGTAGGTGAGGAATGACCTTGGTTTACAAAGGGGCTATGATCAGTTTCTGCCAGTTAACGGCATCTTTTTTATTATTATTTTTTTTGGGGGGGGGGAAGTTCGAACATGTCTCTTACTCTTTCAGAAAAAAATAATAATAATTGAAGCTTCTGTCCTCGTTTCCACCAAAAGACTTCATTCATCTCAAATTCGAAACTTTTTGAGTGAAGGACAAAATTTCTTGAAGACTAATTGGTCGTTTAGGACTTTTTTTTTTTACCAGCGCTTCTATTCTTATGGATAATCTGGTGCCAACACCTGCATAGCGATGTCACCAAAACGAAGTTTATTAATGAGGTCGTTTTAATGAAAAATAAATAAATTTATTCTGAAAGCTTTCCTTCATCCCCACGAGTACCCCCCCCCAAAAAAAAAAATCCTGAGAACACAATGTTGCTAGCTCATGATATATCTCAAATCCCATTTTCTATTCTCATTTCTTCCCAAACTCATCCCGTTTTCTCTCAGAACTCTTCATATCTCACTTATCTCCCACTTATCTCCAGCTGTCTCCTCTAGGTCTCCATAAGCCAGTCTTATCTCCTCTTAGCTCTCCCAGACTTCTCCAGAGTTCCGGAGTTACTCAGTCTCCTATTGGCTGCCTTCCGGTCTTCTCCATATCCATATATATCTTTTATTATCCCTACCCCAGCTCCTCCTCCCACGGCTTCTCTAAAAAAAAAAAAAAAAAAAAAAAAAAAAAAAAAAGCGGTAGAAATAGAATTCAGAGATCACGTCATATGTTGTGATTGCTTCGTTGTTTCTTCCTAAATAAAACGATCTATTTTCATTTAGGTGGATATTTACACATTCTTGTCTTTATTTACTTATAATTTTTTTCGTAGATTTGTTTTAATCATTAACATATACCTTCAATCATTAATTTCTTAATCTATTTCCGCATTTTATTAATTTATCTTTTTATTTTATCAATTTAATCATTTATTGATTTATTTATTTGCTTAATGCATTTTAGATATATACTAATTCATATATTCGTTCATTAACTTATCTACTTATTTATTTATCTATTTACTTATATTATTTATTATTTTTATGTATGTATTTATTCATTCATTTATCTGTCCATGTATTTATTCATTTCTCAATTCACTTGTTCATTTATTCATCTATTTTATTTGTTAATTTATCTATTTATCTATTTAGTTATTCATCTTTTTCTCAACTCCCATTTGTCACTCGGGAGCATTTGCTTGTCACTTTCGCTTCCACGGCTTGCAAAGTACTTGGCCGTGCTTGCGGGCGAAGGTTTGTCCTCTTCTTCTTGAAAAAAATAAAACAGATGATTTGAAATTCTCTTAAGTCTTTAAGGGAATCCGAGATAATTTTTTTTTTTTTTTTTTTTTTTTTTTTTTTTTTTTTTTTTTTTTTTTTTTTTTTTTTTTTTTTTGAAGGCGAGGGCACTTGCTTGCTTTCAGTGTCGTATTGTATTCGCTTTGGCAATGAAGTGAACTTTTTCTTATTGTTTTGTGATCCTTTCACATCGACAAAGGAATTTTCTATCTTATTCTAAATAAAAAGAAACTATTCTTTTTATTCGGTTTGAAGTTTGGGGGTGGGGGGGTCCAGACTTCACCCTAGACGGGACCGCGATCCACTGGGGGACCCCTTCAAGCCGGGGGTCCCTCTTCTCACTTACGTGAAAACGTTTGTAGTTATAGTATGTTGTTGTTGATAATGATAATGATGATGATGATGATGATGACGACGATGACGACGATGATAATGACGATGACGACGACGATGATGATGATGATGATGATGATGATGATGATGATGATGATGATGATGATGGTGGTGGTGGTGGTGATGGTGGGGATGGCGATGATGATAAAAACGACGACGGCGATGACGATGATGATGCCAACGACGAAGACGACGACGGTGATGATGATGATGATGATGATGACAATGATATCGATGGTGATGATGATGATGACAACGACGAAGACGATGACGACGACGACGATGACGACGACGACGACGATGATGATGATGACGATGACAGTGATGATGATGATGACAACGACGAAGACGATGACGACGACGGCGACGACGATGATGACAACGACGACAACGATGACGATGGTAAACGCCGTAGGTGAATGTTAATATTCAAGTAATTATCTTTTCCGGGGACCCTTATTACACCGTCTCCGGTTCTCTCAGTCTGATTTTTTTTTTTTTGCAAAATTTGAGAAACAGTTTTACGTCTTAAATGAATGAATAGAATGCGCCCGTGGATAGTGTCACAATCTTCACTATTATCATCTTAATCTTCGTCGTCATCGTCGTTATCGTCATTATCGTTATCACCATGTCCGTCATCATTATCATCATCATCAATATCATTATAATCATCGTCGTCGTCGTTTTCATCACTTTTATTGCTTTCCTCATCGTTGTTGTTGTTGTCATTATCCTCATTTTCATCATTATCATCACCATCTCCACTATTGTCGTGATCATCATTACCACAATCATGATCATCATAAGCATCATCACACTCACTATCATCATAATCATCACCATATCGTAATCATTATTACCACTGTCATCATCATTATAAACATCATCACAATCACCATCACTAACATCATCAAAATCACCATCACTACCATCATCATAAGCACCATTATTTACCATAATCATCATCACCATTTTCGTAATCATCATTACCACCGTCATCATCTTCATCATCACAATCTATCACCACCATCATCAAAATCACCATCACTACCATCGTCACCATCATCATTATCTGCCATATTCATCATTATCATCACGGTATACCTGAAGGCAGTTAGCGAGACACTATCTTCGAATTGCACTGAATGGTTAGAACGAGCGGAGTTGTCCTTATCTCCAGTGGAGACGTCGAAATAGTCCGAGTTCTTATCTCGGGCCCCAGCAGCTCGTGTCTGCATACACGTCAAATCTAATCCTGTCCCCGAACTCGGCCAGACTTCGGGGACACGCAGAAGACCTCCTCGTCGCTGCAGACGCTCCCTCGTCCTTTCCTCCTCTTCCTCTTCTCTTCTCATTCACTTCGAGATTATCCTGTTCTTCGTTTTCTTCCTAATTCCATTTTACTTTCGTTTTCTCTTCCTCTCCCCTTCTTCCTCTTTTCATTCACCTCTACATTATCCTTGTCCCCATTTTCTTTTTAATTCTCTTCTACTCTTCCTCTTCTCTTCTCGTTCGCTTCTAACTTGTCCTGTTTTTCATTTTCTTCCTTCCTCTCTCCTACCTTTGCTTTCTTCTCTTCTCCTACTTTTCCTCTTCTCTTCTCATTCGCTTGTAACTTGTCCTCTTCTTCATTTTCTTCTTCGAGCTCTTTTAACTTTGCCCTCTCGTTCTCATCCTCCTCTCTCTTTCTCCTCTTCCTCTTCTCCTCCTACTCCTCTTCCTCTTCCTTCTCAACCACTTCCTCCTCTTATTCTCCTTCTTCGACCCTTAAGAAGTAAAGCCACAAGAACACTAATTTGAACCTTAAACTGTTTCAGTTAATCTTTGAAAAAAAGATGGATAAATGAATAGATCAATATAAAATAAATGAATATATAAATAAATAAATAAATACATTGTCAAGGTTCCCAAGCTAAGCTTCAAAGATTAGATTGTTTGAATTAGTTTAAACTATATCAAATTAATTCTATCCATTTCCCAGTAGTTCCTGCTACCTTCTCCAAAAATCCGCATAGCATATAGGGCAAAGGTAACGACTTTCGTAGCAGCAACGCGCCTCCTAGCGTAAGCTCGTAACCACCTTATAAACTTTCATGAAGAACACGCTGAAGAATATTGGCCAATTTAAGTATTTTATTCTGCCTATACCCAGACGATTTAATTTGACTTCGAGAGACCCTTCTATGCTTTGGCTAGTAAGGGAATTACAAATTGTTCTTGGGGTTTTCCTGTAGAGCAATATAGTTATCTTGTGGGAACCAGCTTAAGGTCTGTTAACGTTAAGTGAGCATTATTGGAGAAAAAAAGAAAAGAGAGAGAGAGAGAGAGAGAGAGAGAGAGAGAGGGGGGGAGAGAGAGAGAGAGAGAGAGAGAGAGAGAGAGAGAGAGAGAGAGAGAGAGAGAGAGAGAGAGAGAGAGAGAGAGAGGAGAGAGAGAGAGAGAGAGAGAGAGAGAGAGAGAGAGAGAGAGAGAGAGAGAGAGAGAGAGAGTGAGAGAGAGAGAGAGAGAGAGAGGGAGGGAGAGAGATGGAGAGAGAGACACAGAAAACAAGAACGTATTCGTGCTAAAGACCTAAGGGGCACTTGCTAAACAATCTCCAGTTTAATCCGATTCGGTTTTGCCGATTGCGGGACAGTTGTTCCAAGATTCTGAGCCCAAAAACTAAAAACAAAAACTGCCATAAAACCTACTGACTCTCATAAGAAAATGTCACATACTCACACACACACGCACACACACACACACACACACACACACACACACACACACACACACACACACACACACACACATATATATATATATATATATATATATACACCTACATACACACACACACACATACATACACATACACACACATACATCCACACACACAGATACATACATACACACACACACACATACACACAGACGCTGGTAATGAAGAACTAAAAGTAATGAGCCGTTTACAAGGCCGTATTTATCTTATCACAGTTAAG
>NC_134786.1:59758539-59761039 GCF_046742065.1 Oratosquilla oratoria
TTCCTCTGAAGAAGCATAGAGCGAAACCGGTCAGGAATAAACTCAGTAACTCGGAACTAGACCCGTGACTTCTTTTTCCACCATATATATATATATACATATGTATATATTATATATATATAATATATATATATACATACATACATATATATATATATATATATATATATATTCCTGTTTCTTCCTTTTCCTGACGTATTCTTGTATATTAACCAGGCTGCTTTTAGAGACTCATCTGGTATTTTTTTTCTTATATTTGTGTCTACCAATTTATATGACTCTGTATATATATGTCTCCCTGTGTTCCTGTTTGCTTCTCTCTCTCTGTCTGTCTGTATGTCTGGTTGTTGATCTCTTCGGAAGCCTGTGTGTTTGGTAATCTGTCTTTCCATTTATCCTCTCCGACTATTTTCACCCCGATCTCTATGTCTTCTCCTTCCCCTGCCTACTCCCTTCTCTCTCTATTCTTCCCATCTCTTTCGTTCTTGTGCGTGTGTGTGTGTGTATGTGTGTGTGTGTGTGTGTGTGTGTGTGTGTGTGTGTGTGTGTGTGTGTGTGTGTGTGTGTGTGTGTGTGTGTGAGTGCGTGTACATGTGTGTGTGTGTGTGATTACGTGTGCATATGTGTGTGTGTGTGTGCGTGTGTGTGTGTGAGAGAGAGAGAGAGAAAGAGAGAGAGAGAAAGAGAGATAGAGTGCGTTTGTATGTGTGTGCGCGTGTATGTGTGTGTGTGCGTGTATGTGTGTGTGTGTGTGTGTGTGTGTGTGAGAGAGAGAGAGAGAGAGAGAGAGAGAGAGAGAGAGAGAGAGAGCGAGAGAGAGAGAGAGAGAGAGAGAGAGAGAGAGAGTGCGTGTGTATGTGTGTGAGCGTGTATGTATGTGTATGTGCGTGTATGTGTGTGTGTATGTGTGTGTGTGTGTGTGTGTGTATGTGTGTGAATGTGTGTGTCTACGTGTGTATGCATGTATGTGCGTATGTGTGTGTGTGTGTGTGTATGTGTGTGTGTGTGTGTGTGTGTGTGTGTGTGTGTGTGTGTGTGTGTGTGTGTGTGTGTGTGTGTATGTGTGTGAATGTATGAATGTTTGCTCCCTATATGAACGTAACTATGTTTAAACAAACAACGAGACTAGAACCAAATCTTCCCTACATGTTTATGTATCTCTGTTTACCAAACTGCATATACCTCATTAAATTCAATTTATCTATTAGCAAATTAATACAAATATCTTTCTAAAGCCTTTTGGGGCTACCATTCACTAATTGTCCAACCCTTACATTGGGACATAGTTTGGCTTCTTTGAAAATATTATTCAATGAGGAAAGTGCCGAAGCCATTGCAATGCAATTACAACTTGTAAATTACATTCTGCTTTAAAAAAAAACCACAAACACAATATTATAATATTTTCCAAATGAAATGAGAATGGATGCATTTTCTAGTTAATGAATTTTGAAACACAAAAATGTGTGTATTAAAACATGCGAGAGGTCCAACTGTGTATGCAAGTATGTGTGTGCATGTATGCAAGTATGTGTGTGTATATCTATATATAAGCATGTGTATATGTGTGTATGTATGCATATATTTATGTACTTATGTATGTATGCATGTATGCGTGTATGCATGTATGCATGTATATGTGTTTGTATGTCTCTATGTATGCATGTATGTTTGTATGTGCGCATGTAAGTATGCATGTATGTATATATATATATATATATATATATATATTGTATATATGCGCATATGTATGTATACATGTATGTTTGTATGTATGTATGTATGTATGTATGTATGTATGTATGTATGCATGTATGTACATTGAATCTCCCCGTCATGAAAACCACATTAAATTCTCTTGCAAAGATGGACTTCATACTCCCGAGGGGCTGGGAGAATAGGCTAACTCCTCGCCACCTGAGAAAGGAAACTATCTTGTTCTTAGTATCCCTTTTAATCGGATTCCACACCAGGACATTCTCGAGAATACAATTAAAGCGAAACTTTAGACCTCTACTAAGGTAAAAAAGAGGAAGAAGGGAAAGAAGAGAAAGTAGAGGAAGTAGAGAAAAAAAATGAAGAGGAAAAGAAAAAAGAAGAAGAAAAGGAAGAGGAAGAAGTAGAAGAAATTAAGAAGAGGAGAACAACACCAAGAAAAGGAAGAAAAAAAAAGAAATAAAAAAAGAAAAAAAAAAGGTGAAGAAGATGATGATGATGATGGTGGTGGTGGTAGTGGTGGTGTTGGTGATGATGATGATAACAATAATAAAGTCTTATTCAATTTGGGTATGATAACCCTCACATACAACCACATCCCTCTAAACGTGCGCACATGGGCTTGTCTACAAACAGAAGCCTACATCCAAATGGCATTCCTATGCAAGAAAGTCAGTGAACCCAAGAGAAGAAGAAGAAGAAGAAGAAGAAGAAGAAACTATTCAGCGGTCACATTTCCCGCGGCCAGCCGGCGACGTCGCCTCTCCTAGACGCTGTCAATGTA
>NC_134786.1:59771039-59776039 GCF_046742065.1 Oratosquilla oratoria
CAGAGCTCGTATGACCGATCTATGGGTAGTACTGTGACCTTACACGCACACACACACCCATCTCCCCGCCCACGAGAGTTGGAGTAACGTCCCGCAGCGAAGCGATACTGAAATTATTTCTGCCCTGGGCGCGGAGTCGAACCCGGACCGCCGTAGTGGCAGGCGAGAACACTAACCACAGAGCCATGAGGTGTGTGTGTGTGTGTGTGTGTGTGTGTGTGTGTGTGTGTGTGTGTGTGTGTGTGTGTGTGTGTGTGTGTGTGTGTGTGTGTGTGTGTGTACAATGTGTGTGTGTGTGTGTGTGTGTGTGTGTGTGTGTGTGTGTGTGTGTGTGTGTGTGTGTGTGTGTGTGTGTGTGTGTGTGTGTGTGTGTGTGTGTGTGAAGATGGACTTGAATACGTTTTCTATTTTATTTCCATTCAAATATTTGTACAATCACTATATACTGCACATGACATTTACTACATATTATCATTAGAATCGAGGCCATAAGCACATGAATACACCTTCAAAATGAGAAGAGGAGGAGGAAGAAGAAGGAGGAGAGAGAAGAAAATGAGGTGAAGGAGAGGGAGGTGGAAGAATAGTAGGACAAGAGTGAGGAGGAGGAGGAGGAGGAGGAGGAGGTGAAGGAGGAGAGTGAGGAAGAGGCGTAGTTGGAGGTGTAGGAGGGAGAGGAGGAGGAAGAGTGGTAGGAGGAGTAGGAGGAGGAAGAGTAATAAGAGGAGAGTGAGGAGAAGGAGTTGTAGGTGTAGGGTGGGATCATGAGAAGGAGAAGAATGAGGAAGAGGTGTAGGAGGAGGAGGTGTAGAAAGGAAGGAGGAGGAGGAAGAGGAGGAGGAGGAGGAAGAGGAGTAGGAGGAAGAGAAGGAGGAGGAGGAAGAGGAGTAGGAGGAAGAGGAGGAGGCAGAAGTAGAGAAGAAGAGAAAGAGGAGAAGGAGGAGGAAGAGGAAGAGGACGAAGAGAAAAAGGAAAAGGAGGAGGAATAGAAGGAGAAGAAGGGAAATGAGGAGGAGGAGTAATAGGAGGAGAAAAAGGAAAAATAGAAGGAAAATGAGGAGGAGGAAGAGGAGGGGAGGGAGGAAAAGGAGGAAGAGGAGGAGGAGGGGGAAGGAAGAATAGGAAGAGGAAGAAGGGAAGGAGGAGGAGGAGGAGGAGGAACAGGAGGAGCAGAGGAATAGAAGGAGGAAGAGGGGAAGGACGAGAAGGCGAAGGAGGAAGAGGAGCAGGAGAAGGAGAGGAAGGAGAAGTAGGAGGATGAGAAGGAGGAGGAGAAAACAGTTGTTTGTTACATAACAAAACTCAGTGCATGAGAAGGACACAATGCCACCGGATACTCAACGAAGCTCTGTGTGGTCAAATGTCCACCGTCAAATGACAGGGTGGAAACTGACCTAAATGAAGAATAGAGCGATAGATTAGATTAGACAGATAGGTGGATAGACAAATAGATACATAGACTAATAGTTGTTATTACTATTATTAGAGAGAACAAGAGAATAGAGAGAACAACGTAATTTGACGTAAGAGCACATGAATGAAGGAGACTGCAAGAGACCATAAGTCCTACACTAGGCAGTTCCATGTAACGTACATACAACACAAATGAAACGTAGACAGGAATGTAAGGAAAAGAAAAGAATACAGAAAATAAATGTATATAAAGAAAAAAGTGGGGATAACAGTTGTTAAGAGGTTCAAATGGAATTATAACGAATATAGTTAAATATCGGTAAAGGTCATACAAAACATACATGTATAGACACGAAGTTTCTAATGAATAGACAGATAGATGGATGGATTGACACATAAAGCAGTGAGACAGAGAGATAGAAAGAAGAGAGATAGGAAGAGAGAGAAAGGAGAGAGAAAAACAGAGGAATAAAGAAGAAAAAGAAAGAGGAAGTGAAAAAGAGAAAAAAGAAAAGCAGATAAAGAAAAAAACACAGGAAAAGAGGGTGTGAAAGAGAGGGAGGGAGAGAGCGAAAGCAAGAAAATGAGAAAAAAAGAGACAGACAGACAGACAGGGAGAGAGTGAGAGAACATAACCTGCATAGCCTGAATTTCAACTCTGCACCAATGCATACTTGTGTCCGCTTAATTAACTGAGTTACTGATAAGCGTGTGTGCCCCCCACCCTCCCTCCTTCCACCCATGGGTTCATTTGCAGAACCCCAAAGCTATGCGGCAGAAACTCTTCAAGTGCAGTTGGATTTTGGTTCTTCGGCGGCCCTCCTCCTCCTCCTCCTCCTTGTGACCACAAAGACTAAATTTGGAATTTTATAGTCCTTATAGTTCTTTGGCCTCTGATGAGCAGGTGTTTTATGGCTGCTTGCGTGCCCTGAGTGCATTTATCTATTTTCTATTTTTCTTCTTTTTTTCTTCCTCTTCCATCAATTTTGAACCGAAGTGTGGGATTTTTACACTTGTCCCCGGGTCATCCAAAGACGTTCGTCATCAAGGGAACCGAACTTCACCACTTCAACGATATCCGCCACGTAGTGCGAACCGAATTTACGTGGTACGTGTTGATCACTTACGTGGGGTGCTTACGTCATTATGCCCCCCTCGCCCCCCCCCCCCCTTCTCACTAACCTCCAACCAGTGCGCAGTGCGCTTGCAAGCACTCACCACCGGTGAGGGCAGAAGCTGTGAGAAGCTTCTCCCGAAGTCGCAATGGGCGTGTTGGCAGTGTAGGAAATATTACCCACACCTGTTGTTGTGAGGAAGGGCGTGTAGTGGATGTGAATACACATCACTTCTCAGTCTCAAGAGTGACGCTTTGCCAACCCACGCCCACAACCCCCCACCCCCACGCTACCCACCCATGCCAAATTATGTTGGGCTATCTTTACGCCTACGGGTAATATTAGAACAAATCAATTCTTCTCGGTTATCAGTATCACGTGACAGGACTTAGCGTCGTTTCTCAAACGTGGTCCATCTATCACATCCATACAGTTCCTTTACTAGTGCAAAGGGTAACCCATACGAAGAGTCCAGAAGGATAATATTTTCTAATGTTATTTGTTTCACATCCATACAAATCCTCTACTGGCTCACAGGGATATTTATATATAGAGTTCAAACTATTGTTATAGGGAAATCAATCCCATATATAGAGAATGATACTTTCTAGATAGTGTAATTTTGTTTTTCAATTGTGGTCCATCTATGACACTCATACAATTCCTCTACTGGTGCATAGGAAGACCCATCCATAGAATCCAAACACTTTTTATGGGGAATGAGTTCCATATAAAAAGGATTATACCTTCTAGATAGTATCATACCAACATACCACTCACTTCATACCTCTTAGTTATTGTGGTCATTCTCTATCTAGATTATAGTTCAGAGTGTAGAACGGAGTTTTGTAATAACTTTAATTAATTGCATGAATAAAGTTAACTTGTAAAGGTCATAGACATGCTCATGGAGCTTACCGAGATAGGTTTAGTTTAATTAATAGAAAGTTTAATCTTCTGGCATTTACTTGAATAAAATCTGTAAAGAGTATCTCTGAGCAGGAAAATTTGATTAAAAATTATTATCTTAAGTTCTTTATTGATGTTACGATATCTACCGAACTAAATGGTTTGTTATTAGGCAGAAGAAAATATTCCAAGGACGTCAATGAACATACAAAGGATTACAAGAGAAGAACATACAGGCAGGAGACCTTTTGTTCCATAGCTAGGTCGGATGCTAAAAATAGAGTTACGCGAAGAAATTAATAAACAAGCGGACCAAACTATTGGCAGACATGACAGCTTAGGTATCTAAGTGGATCTTGAAACTTCAAACCGTACTACATTGCACTGCCTCTGCAGGAAGTTTATTCCATTCATACAGACAGAACTGAGATAAACTTCCCTAATCTCCTGTATAAAGGGACGCACTTTGGAAGACTTGCAGGAAAGAATCGCTGGTAAACTACAGTTCTAACTAATGTAGGACGATTTTAATCTGATAAGGGAACATTATTAGTAAAAGAGTTTAAGTTGATTTGACAAGCCGCTTAAAATAGTATCTCTCAGCCACATTCTCCACATATCACATACCACATCACATTACCATATATCAGGTATCGTGAATGTGAAATCAGATCGCGGTACACGTCATTGTAAACCAAGCCTACCCATGCCAAGGTTAGTAGGCGTGCTATATTGGTCAGTTCTATGAAACTGTTTTTCTATCACCTGTCCTGGTGATTTGTTTGGTGTTACACTCACCCAAGGCCTCTTTCATTTCATTCCGTTTTTTTTTTTTTTTTTAATTGGTCTCATTTTTTTTTTCTTTTTCTTTTTTTCATCTCCATATCTCTACAATCTATTTTGCTTCATTATGGATTTTTTTTTTTTTTTTTTTTTTTTTTTTATCTGCATACCTCCACAACATCTTTTATTTCATTGTGGATTTTCTTTTCTTTTCTTTTCGTCCCAAATTCTTTACCTAATACCTCCGCATCTGATGAAGTGGTCTATACCATATTTCCGAGAGAGACTGGCTGGTCCATCGCACGGTATTCGTGCTGTGTATAAATCATGGTGTCAAGGATTGTTTATATCTTGGTTTTAATTCTTAGTTGCGCTGCTTGCTTGGGCCATCCAAGCTGTCGGCATCAATTTATATCACTTATGTCCCCTGGATTTTTTCCTATTTATTTTCTTTCTTTCTATTTTTCGTTTTTTTTTGTCTGTTCATTTATATTTTTTATTTATCTATTTGTTTTTGTCTACGCTTCATTAATTTACTTTATCTTTATTTTATTTATTTATTTATTTATTTACATGTCCTGTTTTATTTATTAATCTATATATTTTATTTTTATTATCTATTTTTACTTTATTTTACTTTATTATATATATATATATATATATATATATATATATATATATATATATATATATATTCGGTGAAATCTCGTATATCATATTTCAAACCACCTACTACCATTTTCTTCCTATTATAGACTGTATTTTACCAGCGTTTCTCTC
>NC_134786.1:59781039-59786039 GCF_046742065.1 Oratosquilla oratoria
CTTCTTCTCTTTCTCCTTCTCCTACTTCTCCTTCTACTCCTCCTCCTCCCTCTCCCCCTTCTCCTTCTTAATTTTTTCTTCTTCTTCTTCCCCCTCCTCCTTCCTAACCACGTGGACAATTTCCCTACCATTCTTTGACCTGAGTATCTTCTCCCTCCTCTTCTTACTCTTCCCTCTCCTCCTCCTCTTCTTCCTATTGTCCTTCTTTCTCCTCCTCTTCTTCTCCCTCCTCCTCTTCTTATTCCTCCTCCTCTCGTTTCCCTTCTTCCTCATCTTCCTTCATACTTAACGACGTGTACCATTTCCTGACCTCCGTACCTTCTTCACCCTAAACATGACTCACGTGAACACTTCTTCCGGTTCTCAATCGAACTTTACAGAGCTGACAGCTGTCAACCGCCATCACCTCCTCACTTACTGACACAACGCCTAACCAAGAACTCCCAGTCAGCTGACACCACCACCTACTGACACTTGCTGGGCTGACACATTGCTGATACAAGACTGAGCTTATCGCTTCCTGGCGTCTAGACTGTCAGGCAAAAAGAGCCACAGCTTCCTACACAATTTTCTCTTCTCTCTCTCTCTCTTTTCTCTCTGTCTCTCTCCTGTCCTTTGCCCGTCGCTTTCCATGTCCTCTACCGTGTCCTCCCTGTCCTTCCTGTCCTCCCCAGCCCTTCCCTGTCCTCCAACAACGAAGCCAAAACATTTCCCCGCCTCGTCCTGATCGCGTGAAAGAGAGAGAGAGAGAGAGAGGAGGGGGATGAGAGAGAGAGAGAAAGAGAGGATAAAGAGAGGATAAAGAGAGGAAAAAGAGAGGAGAGACAGAGAGGAGAGTTAGAGAGGAGAGTAAGCTAAAGAGAAAGAGAGAGAGAAAGAGAGCAAGGGAGGAGAGAGGAGAAAGAGAGGAGAGTGATAGTAGAGAAAAAATAGGATGGAAGAGAGAGAGAGAGAGAGATGGAGGGAGGGAGAGAGAGCAAGGGAGGAGAGAGGAGAAAGGGAGGAGAGACAGAGAGGAGAGTGACAGTAGAGAAAAAATAGGATGGAAGAGAGAGAGAGAGAGAGAGAGAGAGAGAGAGAGAGAGAGAGAGAGAGAGAGAGAGAGAGAGAGAGAGAGAGAGAGAGAGAAGGGGGAAAGAGAGGAGAAAGAGAAGGGAAAAAGAAAAGACACAGTGGAGAAAAAGAAAAGTGACAGAGAGAAGAGTGATAGTAGCGAGAAAGAAAGAGAGAGAGAGAGAGAGAGAGAGAGAGAGAAGATGAGAGACAGAGAGAAAAGTGAGAGAAGAGAAATAGAGATTTAGAAAGAGAGAGAGAGGAGATAGAGACAGAGAGAGAGTAGGGAGGCAAAGAGAGGAGAAAGAGAGTAGAGACAGAAAGGAGAGTTGGAACAGAGAGATCAAAAGAGATAGCTAAGATAGAGATAGAAAGATAGCGAGAGAGAGAGGGAGAAAGAGACAGAGATAAAGAGATAGGAAGAAAGAGAGGGGAGAGAGAGGATAGAGATAAGAGAGATAAGAGAGATAGAGAGAGAGAGAGAGAGAGAGAGAGAGAGAGAGAGAGAGAGAGAGAGAGAGAGAGAGAGAGAGAGAGAGAGAGAGAGAGAGAAAGAGTGGTGGTGTGGAAATGCCTCGAGGGTACGAAGCATGAAGAGCAGGAGAGAGGGAACGTGGCCCTACGAGCCTAAACAAGACAACACGAATATAACCAATATTTATCGAAGCAGATCACGATCTATATTGACTTCACAAGGCAAATACTTGTTAGGAAATATGTAAACATTGAGTTTGTTTGAGTTTAGTATTGGAACATATAACAATGACATAATATTAAGGATAATAAATAAAGTACAGATAACGAAATAAAGTAATAAGTAAATGAATAGACAGATAAAAGTATAAATGATAAATGAATGAATATATAAAAACGGTATTTATTCAGAATAGAATAAGGAGAATAGATCTATATATGAGGAGGAAATAGACAGAATAATTGGAAAACAAAGCAGCTGATCACGTCTTGGGTTCCTCTTATTAATTTTCTTCGCAACAACATCGATCAAGAATATATGAAACACATGTGCATATGTGCAAATACATACATACATGCACACACACACACACACACACACACACACACACACACACACACACACACGCTCATCCACACACACACACACACATATATATATAGATCGGTCATATACGAGTTCTGAGCTCTCTTCTGGGAGGGTAATAGCTGTCGATCACGAGTCCAACACTTAATCCAAGATCATGGTGAATCACATACACACACACAATATCCAATGGTTATCCAATAAAATAAAATAAATCAAATAGGATAAATGAGAAATAGAATAAAGATGTATTGGTCAAGAACATATACTGTATATAATATGTACACAAGTGCAAACACACAGATGCACGCAAACTACACATACACATATTCACACACACACACACGCACATACACATGCACACACGCACACATACCGTACACACGCACATATATACCATGCACCTCAAGCTATCCAACAAGATAAAATAAATTAGAAATATATCAAGAATAAAATAAATTAGAAATACAGACACATCTCTCATAAGAGAATGAGCTGTTTCCTTCTTCACGTGTTGGTCCTTTTCCTCCGCCAGGCGATTTCATTCATCTTCGTTCGGCCAGGAAGGGGCCAAACCAGTTTCGACTCTGAGACCTTGTAGACGACCTTGTGACGTATACACTACAGTACTGACACTTCTCTCATCTCCCTCCCCTCCCTCCTCTCTCCACTAATCCTCACCTCCTGCCCCTTCCTCTATCCTCCCTTCTTCCCTTCCTCCTTCTCTTCCTCCCACTTCCTAACCTCCTCTCCCCTTCCTCCCTCTCCTCCTCCATCCCATCATCATCAACCCCCTCCTTTCCTCCTCCTTTCTTCCCTTCCTCCATCTCCCTTTCCTGTCTCTCTCTCAATCCTTCCCTCCTTGCCTCTGATTATATTGGTAAATGCATTAAGCGATAAAAGATTGAATAAATGGAAACGTACCACACGGTATGGAAGGGGTTATAAGATATATATGTATATATATATGTATATATATATATATTATATATATATATATATATATATAATATATATATATACAGATATCTATATATGTATATGTATATATATATACACAGATATTTATATATGTATATATAGATATCTATATATGTACACATATATATACATATTATACATATATCATGTAACCCCTTCCATACCCTGTGGTACTTTTACATTTATTCAATCTCCCGCCAGGCTATTCTATTCATCCCCGTGTTATCCCTTCCGGTAGCGACGGGGCTAAAAATGGAACCAAATGACGTCAGTGTATTACATCCATACATGAATGGGAACTCATGAGTAGGAAGGGGGGATGAAATGAAGGAGGTGAAGATAGGGGGAGGGAGGGAGGGAGGAGGGTGGGAAGGAGGATGTAGAGAAGGAGAAAGGGAGGGAGGGAGGAAGGGAATGGTGGAAGAGAAGAAAGGGAGGGAGGGAAGGAGGAGAACGAAAAGGTGGAAGAGAAGGAGGTGTGGATAGGGGAGGGAAGGAGGGAGGAGGGTGGGAAGGGAGAGGAAGAGAAGGAGAAAGAGAGGGAGGAAGGCAAGGAGGAGGAAGAAAAGGAAGACGAGAAGGAGGTGAGGATGGGGTGAGGGAAGTTGTGGTTGTTTAGTGATCACATCTGGAGACGCTTAGCTGTGACCATGCCCTAACTACAAGAGGAAATTGTAGAGCCCTTGTAGCCATTGGTCACGATATTAGAACGTAGTAATGGAAATGCATGTGGAAGGGAAGACTCGTAATAAACAAAGAATTCACCATCACGCTCCTGCACAGTGGGAAGTGGAAAACCCATAGTAGGGCAAACCCTGTCAGTTGCGGCAAGCCGCTGCGTTTTTTAGGCCGATGTTTGGGTCGCCTCCCCGCCTGGCCAGGGCTGACGGGAACCAAAGCAGCAAGGCCGAGGCGGGTTCCGGAAATCGAACCCATGACCAGCTGTTCATAAATTGGACACTGTATCAATTGGGCTAAAAAAAAAAAAAAAATAAAAAAAAAAAAATAAAAAAAAAGTCTGGAAGAATGGGAAGGTGATTGGAACAATGGCTGACGCAAATATGCGGATAAAAATAGAATGATGACGCAGATTAGTTGTGTGGTCAGACGGACCTAGGAATTGAAACAATGGTTAGTAAAGAGAGAAAGAAAAGAAAAAATAGTTCCGGGAAGTAAGGACGAGGGAGAGAAAAAGAATCAGATAAAAACATGAGGCCATGGAAATTCATCAGCTTCTGAACATTAATGGAAGATAAAGAGATATTGGAAATCATATAGAAATGACTGTGTATACAGGTATGTACATATGCAAGCATGCATGCATGTACGTACGTATGTTCGTATGTATGTTTATATACAAGAGACAATGGAAATAATAAATAAATGAAAATGTATACATGTATGTACGTATGTTCGTATGTATGTATTTATGTATGTATGCATGCATGTTCGTATGCATGTACACGTGCATGTATGAGTGTATGTATGTATGCATGTATGTATGTCTGTATGTATGCATGTATGCATGTATGTATGTATGAGTACTATGTATTGTATGTACAAGTATATTGTATGTACAATAATATTGATGTACAAATGCATGTATGCGCGTATATGTATATATATGCATGTATGTATGTATGTATTGTATTTATGTACATATGTATGTACGTATTGTATGTACGAGTATTATGTATTATATGTACAACTGTATGGATGTACACATGCACGTATGCCTATTTATACATGATCTATACATGTTCGAATACATGTATGTATGTATGTATTATATAGAAATGTACATTTATATATATGCGCTCTTTCTATACGAGTTTATACATGAAAGAGTCTGAGAATATTTATTTCGTCAAGTCGATAAAATTATGTCGTGAGAGATGAATAGGCG
>NC_134786.1:59791039-59793539 GCF_046742065.1 Oratosquilla oratoria
AAAAACAATAAATAAATGAATAGATGAATGAAAACTAATTTATGAATAAATGGAGAACTACATAAATGAATAAAAAAAAGTCATGACATAAATAAGTAAAAACAATAAATGAATGAAAAGATAAATGAAAACCAATTGATAAATAAATGGAGAACTACATAAATAAATAAACAAGACATTACATATAAAGACAATAAATGAATGAATATATAAATGAAAACTAATTGATAAATGAACGGAGAACTAAATAAATAAACAAACAAATCATTAACATAAATAGACAAAACCAATAAACGAATGAATAGATGAATAAAAACTAATTGATAAATAATTGGAGAACTAAATGAATAAATAAAAAAAGTCATGACATAAATAGGTGAGAAAAAATGAATATATGAATAAATAAGTGAATATATAATTAACCAAAGAATGTGGTTCAATATGGCACGAGTACGGTCCTGACCTTGAGGCAAAAAGATAAATCGAGATCATTTTCGTCGCTTCTTGACTCTTCCGTTCCTCTTCTTCTCCTCCTCCTCCTCCTCCTCCTCCTCCTCTTGGACTGAAATATTTTGTGGAGATTTATCTGGCGGATTCCGTGACGGACCGCCATTTCGAGCAACAGGGTATTAAAAGTCTTGAACAAAGGTGATGCAGACAAGGTCATCATATCAAGACAACAAGGCAGGACTCGCAGTAATGGATTTAAATAAGACAAATTTAGATTTAAGAAGGAAATAGGTAAGAAATGTCTTACCAATAGAGCGATGAACTAATGGAATAGATTTAGTGACAATGTAGTGAATGCTGAAACTATAGGTTGTTTTATGAGGTTAGATAACTTTATGGACGGGATTGATAGGTTGTATTGGACAATGAACTCCCTAGTGTAGGCCTTATGGCCTCTTGCGGTCACCTTCATTCTTATGTTCTTAAGTTATCGTGAATCCTACGAATCTATTGTCCTATAGAACCGATAAGTTTTCGGTTTCTCCCGAACACACATACACGTACATATACACATATAAATCCCCATACAATCAAACCAGACACACACATACACGCTCAAACACACACACACACACACACACATGCAAACACACACATACATATACGCATACAAATCCACATGTGAACGCATCAGGCACACACAAATATCCACACGCAAACACACACATACTCATATACATATACACATATAAATCCACATACAAACACATTAGACACATACACACACGCAAGCACACACAAATACATTCTCATTATCCATTTAAATGATCCGTAAGGTTGTAGGTTCAGTTTCACTAGAGGAAACAAGGTAATTCAAATGAAAATATGGCCTTAGACTACAAACATTTAACCTATTGAACGACTACTAACTTTAAACGTTCAGCTTTATTTTAAGCTACGAGTAAACTCATACGAGAATATAGTTTTAGACTACAAAAAACATCTAAACTGATAAATGACCAGTAAAGTTCAGCTTTCCTACTAGCTACGACGTAAACGAAACTAAGATATGGTTTCAGACCACGAAACAATAAATCTTTGGATCTCTTATGCTAGTTTTGCTATGTTGTAAAACTAGACACTACAGGGAAGTCGATACACTAACTAGAACATATTTTCTGAGGTAATTCTTTCTTAGGTCTTGGGACACCTCCAAGGTTAATCCGGTTTTTTTTTTTGTTTGTTTTTATCTCCACGCCCGAACTTCAACCTTGCAGAGACAGTTTGATTTATAGACGAGGTCATGGTCATGCTTCCCACATCAACGGCACCAGATTGTCCACAACGATAAAAGCGCTGGTGAACTACACCTCATAACAACAACATGGTTAAGCTTGTCTGGCTGCTTTTGACAACCAGCCGTGATTATGAATTAATTTAATGTATATGTATATGTATTTTTCAACTTCACGATGAATTCCTTTCCGGAAGATCCCACAATAAGTAAATAACCAAATCAACAGGTAAATAAATATATAAATCAAGAATGAGTGAAGAAAGATCTAGAATGACCCGGCAGTATCATGACATTCTTAGATCCACGAGGAGCTAACATTACAAGGAAACAAGGGGTGGTGGATGGAAGTGGAATGGGTGGGAGTGGGTGCGTGCCTTTGACTTGGCTACCCCCCTTATTAGGGGAAAGAAGCCCTTGGTACATAGATAGACAGAGCTTCACGACTGTGATCCATAATCATCAGTGTCTATCCCAGGATCTTCTTCAGACTTTGTTCTGATCAAAACCAGACACTTCTATCCACTTGAAGGAGTAACCAGCGATTGTTGGTCACAGGTTTACCATCGTTGACGCGAGGCTAGTTTAGTAGCCGCTAGTGCTAGATGCAGCAAGTCAACTTACCCGGCATGTAGGTGTTGACACTGGGATAGTTTGGAGGCAAGTTGACTAACTTTCCGTTGACATTGGACAAATAGAGGTGTAGTTTACAGGTCGCTAGTAGTAGCGGCTACTAAACTATCCCAGTGTCAACGA
>NC_134786.1:59798539-59801039 GCF_046742065.1 Oratosquilla oratoria
AGGTGCAATCCTGGCAGGAAGAAGGTCTAGACAAGAAAAAATAGAGAGAAGAAGGGAGAGAGAAGAGAGAGGGAGAGAGAGAGAGAGAGAGAGAGAGAGAGAGAGAGAGAGAGAGAGAGAGAGAGAGAGAGAGAGAGAGAGAGAGAGAGAGAGAGAGAGAGAGAGAGAGGGGGGGGGGAGAAAGAGAGAGAGAGGACAGGGAGGTAGGGAAAGGAAAGGGGAAGTATGTATGCATCCGTGCACATTGAATCAAGCAAGCTCACACATAAACATACACACGCACGCACGCACACGCACACACACATGCGTAACGCACTCACTATCCTTCTCCCATTTAAACGAAAGGGAAATATCTGTCAGAGAACCTCATCAAAAAGATAAACAAATAAATAAATAAAACAAGTAAATAAAAAGATAAATAGATAAATAAATAAACAGCTTCACTACATACACGGGTGCCGGGGTTTGTGCATCTGTGCATACACGTCGTCCAAGTATAAAATTGCAAAACTATGCACGAGTGCATCATTTCGAAATAATGCCCATAAGGATGCTATGACCTTTTCAATATGTTTTTTTTAAGCTAACGCCCTGACGATTTTATTCAGTCCACAAGAATGACATGCTCACAAAGTACGTAAACAAATACATACATACATCTATACATACATGTATATATACATACGTATATACATATGAAAATATACACGTACATACATGCATATATACATATGTACATACACACGTATATACATGCATACATATTTATATATATATATGCACACGTAAATATATGTATATATACATAGGTAAATACATGCATACGTACATACCTATATGCATACATTTGTATATACATGCATACATACATACATATATACATGCATACATGTATACATCTATACCTGCATATATACACATATACATATACACATACATATATACAGAGATACAGATATACATACATAAACAAACGTATCAATGCACACACATATATTCCCGCCCTGTACCAAATACACCCGTGATACAAAATAAAAATTAAATTAAACAAAACAAAATATTGTAAATGTAATACAACAAAAATATCAGGAACGTTGACTGAGACTCGAATACATTACCTTGAATTTATAAAACAAAAACAAAGAAATACAAAAAAAGGTGTAACTGTTGATTAGGACATTTGATTTGAATTCTATATATGTATACACATGTCGACTACATATGAAACTAACACAGGCTTACCAACAAATACACGAACACACAAACTCGCGTCCCATCCCTTTCCAAACACAAATTAGTTTCCACCCCCACCCCACCCCCACCCCCACCCACTCCCTCCACAACCTCGTCAAGTCAACTCACTCAACCACACACATCACTTTTCGCTATCCTCTCTACTTCGTTTCCCGCCTCTTTTCTCTCTTTCTCCTCCTCTCTTCCTGCCTCCCTCTTCTTCATTTATTTCCACTCTCTCTCTCTCTCTCTCTCTCCTTTTTTCCTTTCCTCCATTCTTTTCTTCATTTATTTCTTCTCTCTCTCTCTCTCCTCCCTCTCTCCTTACCTATCTCCCTCCCTCCATATATCCTTATCTATCTCCCTTACTCACTATCTCTCTCTTTCTCTATCTCCTTCCCTCCCTATCTCCCTTCCTCCCTATCTCCCTCTTTCTTTATCTCCCTCCTTCCCTATCTCACTCCCTCTCTATCTCCCTTACTGTCTATGTCCCTCTTTCTCTATCACTCTCAATATCCCCTTCCCTCTCTATCTTCCTCTTTCTTCCTCTCCCTCCCTGTCTAGTTCCCTCTATCCCCCTCCCTTACTCCCTCCCTCCCTCTCATCCCTCCTTCCTTTCCTCCCTCACTCTCTTTCCCCCTCCCTCCTTCCCTCTCATCCCTCCTTCCTTTCCTCCCTCCCCCCCTTTCCCTCCCTTCCTCTCCCTCTATCACTTCCTCTCTCTCTCTCTCTCCCGTCCCCTCTCTCTCTCTCAGCGCGCGGCTGCTTAAGAGAGGCCCCGTTGGCAAAAAGCGTCTCTCAGGGCAAAAATACAATGTAACTGGTCTAACATAAACTGACACAGTTTCACACGAAAACACATGAAACTGAGTGGCATGTGCACAGACGCGTGCAAAGGAGGGGAGGGGAGGGGAGAGGAGAGGAGAGAAGGGAGAGAGGAGGAGAGAAAGGAAAGGGGGGAGGGGAGAGGAGAGGAGAGGAGAGGAGAGGAGAGGAGAGGGGAGGAAAGGAAAGTAGAGGAGAGTGGAGGAAAGGAGAGTAGAGTAGAGGAGAGAAGTAAGAGGAGAGGAGAGGAGAGTAGAGAACAGTTGGGAAGAGTATAAGAAAGAAGAGGAGAGAAGGGGGAGGAGAGGAGAAAAGAGAAGGGAGAGGGGAGAAGGAACAGGAGAGAAGAGGAGAGGAGATAAGGGAGAAGAGATAATGGAGAAGAGAAGAGAAGAGGAGAGGAGAGAAGGGAGGGGAGAGAAAGGAGAACACAGAAGAGGAG
>NC_134786.1:59806039-59816039 GCF_046742065.1 Oratosquilla oratoria
ACGCCCTCTCCCCTCTCCCCCCCTCTCTCACTCTCAGCCTCGCCCCCCCCCTCCCAACCCTCCAGCCTCCTCCTCACCCCCCACTCCCACACCTTGTGAAAATGGCGAGGAGGGATGCCCGCTCATTGGAGCCAGGGAGGGTGGGGCATATTCGAGGGCGGGGATGGAGGGGGGGGAGGGGGACGATGGGGGGGACGGAGGGGGTCCATGGGGGGGAGGGGAGACAACTCGAAGAAAAACGACATTCCAACCCATTTCATGAATGGAATGCGTGGAGCAAAGCCTTAAATAGGATTTCGCCCCTTTTCGATCAACTCCTCATCCTATTGTGTTGCAATGAGCTCATTTGATATTCTACTTACACACGCACGTGCGCGCTTCGCCCATAATCACGAAATACCATAACGTCTCCAAAAATAAGTCAGTTCACAGGATATTGATGTCTTATATGCCTAAGTAGATATCAAGTATACTGAAGTCTTGTATGCCTATGTATGATCAATAGGTAGCTAGGACCTTTGTAGATTTAAATTTATTCTGTACATTCATTAAAGAATTCGAATGCCTATTCCTGTAACTCATGGCACTAACACACACATACGTACACGGACGCACACACACATACACAAACACGCGTGCCCACACAACCTTATATCATACATATCCATAAACTGATATTATATATATATATATATATATATATATATATATATATATATATATATATATATATATACTGTATATGTGCAATATCTACGGGTATGTGTGCGTGTGTGTGTGTGTGTGTGTATGTGTGCGCGCGTGTGTGAGTAAGTGTATTCACCTAGTTATATTTACTTGTAGTCTACGGTGATGGACTTATGCTAATGGAGACCCGCTTTTTTTCTCCACTCATAAGAGTTTTATGTGTGTACGTACGTGTGTGTGTGTGTGTGTGTGTGTGTGTGTGTGTGTGTGTGTGTGTGTAATCAATTTATAAAAATATACATATGCAGGTTCTACAAAATCGATTTTACCGTAATATACACACTATGAATCAATAAATGCACATATACACATATATACAGTATGTATACCCATGCTATGCACATAATGAGATAGAGAGAGGAAATAAGAGTAACAGGAATATATATATATATATATATATATATATATATATATATATATATATATATATATATATATATATATATATATATATATATATATTGAATTAAATAAATAAATAAAATGTATAACTACAAATGAGACTGAAGGTGAAGGAACTAGACAAGGATTAATTGGAGAATTTCAATTTAACGTTTCGACCCATAGAGTCTTAATCATAAAGCGGCCTCAGGACCAGATCGTGACGTGGTTGGGGTCTCCAAGTCTTGAAGGGACTTTTATGATTTTGTCCTGGCAAACGACAAGGAACCTCCAAGACAGAATAGGTTCGAAAAAAAACAATCAAATCTGATCATACAATTGCAGACAATCAGGAATTCACTACTTTTGATGAAGAACCTTCCTAATACAATGACATAAAGACATAAACAATGTTTACTGTCTTCCATTTAGCTTTCTCCCCTCTTTCCATCACGTTCCTCCTCTTCCTCACTTCCCCCACCCCTCTTTCCCCTCACATTCCTCCTCCCCACACCTTCCCACCTCCCCTCTATATTCTCTTGCCCTTTCATCTCATTTCCCCCTCCACTCTTTCCCCTCACATTCCTCCTCTTCCTCCTCACACCTTCCCACCTCCTCTCTACAGCTCCTTACCCTTTCATCCCATCCCTTTCCCCTCTTTTTCCCCTCACACCTTCCCACCTCCCCTCTACAGCCCCTTACCCTTTCATCCCATCCCTTTCCCCTCTTTTCCCCTTACATTCCTCCTCCTGCTCCTCCGCACACCTTCCCCCCACCTCTCTATAGTCCCTTACCCTTTCATCACATCCCTCCCCTCTCTTTCCCCTCACATTCCTCCTCTCCACACCTTCCCACCTCCCCTCTACATTTCCTTACCCTTTCCTCCCATCCCTTTCCCCTCTTTTTCCCCTCACATTCCTCCTCCTCCTCCTCACACCTTCCCACCTCCCCTCTACAGCTTCAGCCCCTCACCCTTTCATCTCATTTTCAATTATCGTCCTTTTTAATCGCTCATTTCAAAACCAATTTCCTTCGGGAAGAACCTCATTGTCTCTTGTTCCTGAGGTCTTCGTGGTCAGCTTCGAAGAAGGGGGATTCCCAGTCACCTTCTGCTCCCTTCCCCCTTTCCCTCCCCCTCCCTCCCCACCTCTCCCTCCTCCCTTTTTGAGCACTAAGATCCTCCCTTAAAATGAATAAAACCCGGACGACGTTAATCAGAAAAAAATATAAGGATGTCGTCGCTAAGAAGGGGACTTGTATAACCTTAAAAGGCCCCATCCACGGTACTATCTGGCCTTGAGGCTGCTAGACAGATCTGGTCGTATTCGACCAGATTGGATCGTGTATGTTGATTGGACAAACCAAATCCAGTACCCACACGATCCAATCTGGTCGGATCCCACCAGAACTGTCCGGCGGCCTCAAGACCAGATCGTTCCGTGGATGGGATCCTTAACACTGTCAATACGAGGACCAACACGAACTGAATAAAACTGCTTGGCGTTGGACAGAGCAACATCCGTAAAAATATCTCTAAAAAAACGAGTTAACCAACAAGGTTGCCCTTTTAACTACAAACCCTGCCTTAAACTTAATAAAAACCGTCTGCAATTAGTTAGAAGAAAAACAGTAAAAAAAAAAAAAAAAAAGTATGATCCCTGTGACACTCTCCTAACGAGGCAAAAGGACAAATAAGTTTTAACAAAATTCATCCATATTCGATAACTCAAATATTCAACTCTAAAGAACCCCATCCACGTTACGATCGGGTCTTGAGGCCGCCGGACAGATATGGTCGGATTCGATCGGATTGGATCGTGTATGTCGATCGGACAAACCAAAATCAACACACACACGATCCAGGCGTCAGGTGAAAGGAAGTCTCTGGTCTTCACCTGAGTATTCTATTCTGTTTTGTTAACGAAAGTATTGCAACTATTTTCGTCTAAATCATGCTCTCACTAGACCATTTCATTCATCTTCATGGTAACCCTCTGTTAAGAAATGGATTAGGTTAAGCTTTCTACGGGTTTAGCGGGTTATCGTAAGGTTTCTAACATTTATTTTCTACGTAATCTCTTTCTTGTGATGACGCCCTCTGTAGATTTAGTTTTAGTTCATGATAGGCGATTTTATTCAGCCGAAAATAGGACCCTGAAGTATAGGATTGAAGGACTTATCGCCCTGGCCGTGGGAAGTCCATGAACACTACCAGATAACTAGCTCTACCACTGAGACTCAAACTTATGGTAGTCGCAGAGCCAAGGGTTCGAGTCCCACTGACAGAGCTAGTTCATCCATTTGTCGAAACTTCGCACACTTGTGGAATTCATTCTACATACTTTGCCATGCGAGTTGACGTCGGGGAATGGGTAGGACAAGTTCCAGAACATTCCTTTTGGTACGTCCGGCGTAGTACAATGGCAGCGTACTTGCCTTGTGGTGAACAATCTCACAGCCAAAGGTTCGAGTCCCAGTCATCAGTGGTAGAACTAGTTCTTCCATTTGTCGAAACTTCACACACTACCAGATAAGTAACACAGTCCCTCCGGTCATTTGTTGTTTTAGGTGACAATAACGAAAAACGTTTGTAAACAAAACAATACTATAAAACGTTTTTTGGTGACGGATGTGTCTGTGGTTTTGATCAATTTGTAAACGATTCTTTTCTACAATTTCGTCAAAACCACAGACCCATTCGTCACTAAAAACGTTTTATAGTATTGCTTTGTTTACAAACGTTTATCGTTATTGTCGTCCAAAACAACAAACGAGCGATGATTTAAATCATCTGGCGGCACTTGCACTAATCTGGTGCTTTCAATGTGTCGCGATAATGGAGAGAAGTTTACAATAATGTATTTTTTCTATTTATGTATCTATACATTTTTATTAATTTATTGTTATTCATTTCTTCATTTATCTATATTGACTCATATTCTTCTCCCTCAACTTGGTTGCTTTTTCATTTCATCATTCATTTGTTTATTCGTTTATTCATTCGATTAAATACTTATTTGGTCTGTTCCAGCAAATGCCACAAAATGAAAATTCCAATCTCAATAGGGTCCTGATCACCAGAGCTGGGCGTGTTCCTCGGTGCGTTCCTAGTTGCATTTCTCGGTGCGTTCCGTTTTAGTTTGGCCGCGGTTAGCTCTCCCAAACTATTTAAGCAATATAGGTGCTGGTATAGTATGTGGCCTACCTTTAGGATGTGGCCTACGAAAATTTTCTTAGGTATAGTATGTGACCTACCGGACTTTTATTGTCTCTTCAGCTTTAATGTTTGGGAGCGCTAACCGCGGCTGAACTAATGCGTAACGCACCTAGGAACGCACCGAGGAACGCGCCCAGCTATGCTGATCATACGAGTAAAAACTCCTCCATGTCGAAGTCTCCCCATCCCCTCGCCCCTCCTCCCCCTCCCTCAGCTGCACAGAATCACGTGATCTTAGCCAGAAGAAAATCTTTGAGGGACGACAGGGCGTCGAAGGGAAGTGAGGGAGACGTAGCCCAAGAGCAAGTCGACTTGAGTTTTCAATTTTCTTTCCCTTGTCAGATTGCCCTGAAATTCACTTTTTCCCCCCTCCGCCTGCATCGAGCGTTTTCTTGTGTATTTCAGGCCAGTGTTCAGGAAGGATGATGGGGAAGGATGAGGGAGGATAGGGAGGCTGGGGGAGGATGGGGAGGAAGGGGATACGTAATGTTACAAATATGTTGATAGGAGTGGGAAGAAGTAGGTGGTTATGGGGAAGAAGAGAGGAAGGGGGAAAGAAGAGAAGTAGGAGGAGGAGAAAGAGGTTAAAAGGAAGAAGACGGGGAAGGGGATGAACTCTAAAGAAGAGGAGGAGGAGGAAGAGGAGCGAGAGGACGAGGAGAGGGAAAGGCAAGGGAAAAAAGAGAAAGAGGAGGAAAGTGAAGAAAAAGAGAAGAAATGAAGAGTAGGAAAAATGAAGAACAGGAGGAGGAAAAGGAAGAGAAGGAAGAGGAGGAAAAGGAAGAGAAGGAAGAGGAGGGGGAAGACGAAGAGGAGGAGAAAGACGAAGAGGAGGAGGAAGACAAGGAGGAAGAGAAGGAGGAGGAAGACAAGGAGGAAGAGAAGGAGGAGGAAGGGAAGAAGGAGGAGGGAAAGGAGGTGGAGGAAGCGAATGAGGAGGAGGAGGTGGTGGGGTAGGTATTGCATACACTGTATATTGATGGAAGCAAAAACCAGACTATTAAAGGGAAGAGCAGAGGGAATAAGAAGAGGAGGAGGAAGAAGGAGAGAAGGAGAGGATGACGAGAGGAGAAGGAGGAGGAGGAAGAGGAGGAGGAAGAGGAGGGGGAGGAGGAAGAGGAGGAGGAAGAGGAGGAGGAACAAAAGCAAAAGGTTGCCCCCGCTCAGTAAAATCTAGGAGAAGTTTTAGTCTTACAAAGAATTTTTGACTTAAATGCTAAACTAACTGGGTTCGATTTACGATGAGGGTTATACTGACCGGTAATCTCCTTTACGACCTCTCAAAGATCGTCTAACTGAGGAATTTCTTTGAGTTTTCTGTCTATTCCGAACAAAAACATGTTCTTAATCTTATGCTTCAGATACCACAAAAACGTAAAACAGATCAAGGCTGTTCACATGCCGAGATACACACACACACACACATATATATATACATATATATATATATATATATATATATATATATATGTGTGTGTGTGTGTGTGTGTGTGTGTGTGTGTGTGTGTGTGTGTGTGTGTGTGTGTGTGTGTGTGGTAAAGATATACAAACAAGAATAAACCAACATAAATACAGTGTGAGAAGTGGTCAAATGTCTAGTGGTATTTTTGTTCATGTGAAGGACCAAGACCATGTAATTGACGGGAAAAATGCTAGTAAAATAACCTCTTGTAATTTCCTTTACTGAAAGGAACATCATTGAATCAAGCCACATAAAACAAACTTTTGATCAAAATATCAATCTAAGCTTAGGTATGTACAGGCTTGAAAATTTTATTTCAAAGAAAATTGTTACACGTTTTCCTGCCCGGACATTTGGTCCATCTGTGACTTGAGGACTGTTGGTAATTCTCTCAGGCTTGTGTGATTCATCTTTCCGTGTTCCCTAAAATATTTTTACTTCTGTTTATATACTGTCTGTATCTCCTTTACTGTATTCCCTTGATGATGTCTTAAATAGACGAAAACGCTCGGATTATGTTTCTCATTTACCAGTGTTTTTTTCTGCAAATTATATTCACGTGTCATTTGTGAAATACTGCAACACATATAATATACGATACATTAATATATATTATATATATATATATATATATATATATCAATATATATACATATATAATACATATATACTGTAGCGAAGTAGATGCAATCCTGTCAGCGATGGGGATTACATCAAGATCACTCTTTTCAAAATTTTCTGATTTATTAATAAAGTTCAACACATAATTATAACACAGTTCTGTACACAATTGATCACTAGGGCACGTCACACACCGACGACTGCTGGACCCGTGCACTGCGGTTTTGTCCTCCGGAAATGCTGAGTCTGCTGAATTTTGAGGTGCTCTCAGTCACCTTGTCAAGATTTTTAGTAGGAATGTTTGGCCCTTTACAAGTTTGTTCTTGGTTCATAATTACTACCTATATCCCATTCTACAATACATAATATATCCAGGGGGGAAGGGTTGATTACTATTGTGTTGCCGTGTGTTATTCCGAATCGGTGATTGACTGCATTTAATTGTGTGCGTTCGTGTGTCTGTGTGTGAGTCCGCTTCCGTGCGCTTGGCTAAATTGCTGATTCGGCTGTCGCCGCTCTGTCGGTCGGAGCGGATGTCTGGTGCCACGATGTCTGGGTTTGATTGTGACATTGCCCGCATGGTGTATGGGAATGTGATGTGGTGTATACAATACATAATATAAATATATACATATAATATATATATATACATAATATATATATACATATATAATATACGATACATTAATATATATATATACATTATATATACATATATATTATATACATACACATATATATAATATATATATATACATATAATGTATATATATACATATAATATATATATATATACATACATACATATATTAATTATATATATATATTAATGTATCAATATATATATATATATTAATGTATCAAAATATATATACATATACATATATATATATATATATATATATATGTGTGTGTGTGTGTGTGTGTGTGTGTGTGTGTGTGTGTGTGTGTGTGTGTGTGTGTGTGTGTGTGTGTGTGTGTGTGTGTGTGTGTGTGTGTGTGTGTGTGTGTGTGTGTGATATGTGATGCATGAGGTGGAATGGGCTGGGGGGATGGGGGGTGAGGTAGTATGTGTGAGCAAAATTTGACGCAGCCCGAAGGGATTTCTCCCCGTCTTCTCCTATTATGCAAGGGGGGGGGGCGGAGAGGGGGGGTTGCCGATTTAATGAAGCGGCCTTGCTGTGGATGTGCTGTGTCTTGCGACAATGCTTCTGACCCAGGGCAGTGGACAAGGTGCAGGGATGACCCGTCATCCAGGAGGTGCTAAGATACGAGGGCGGGTGGCGGGGCCGTGGGAATGATTTTATGCCTTTTCCTTTTTGGCTACCTCCCTTGTAAGGGGGAAAAAGCCTTGGTATATGTATGTATGTATGTATATGTATATATATATATATATATATATATATATATATATATATATATATATATATATATATATATATATATATATATACTTGCAGAAACCACTTGGAAAAATGGAAAATAAATGAAATGAATACTAAATGTTTTCGTCTATTCAAGACATTATCAGGGTACAAAGAATACCGTAAGTGACTAAAAGTCGTAATATATACTTAAAGGCAGAGGAATTGGGAGAGATCCCATTTTACCTGACTCCAGGCAACTTAACCTACATAAGAATTGTTTACAATATTCTTTAGTAATAAAGTTATCTAATTTATACAAACCTAAGCTCAAATTCATATTGTTTTCAAAATTATTTTTGATGTAACATGATTCAATTATTTTTCTTTGTACAATATTGTGACAGGATGCAATAGCTTTTGTGTTTTGGCAATCAGTATTATAGGCAAACTCTTTTTGATGGACAAAAAGTCCACTTGACATTTGACCCGTTCTTATGTTATATCTATGCTGACTAATCCTTTTGCTTACATCTTTTCCTGTCTGGCCTATGTACTTGAAATCACATACTTTACGAGATATGCTGATTTTCATTCTTAAAACTAGTTTATTTCTCTCGACTCTGAAACTGAATTTAGCTGTGCAACCTATCATACTATGATAACTACCTATGTTGACTTTATGACCGTAACATTGCTAACGCTCTTGCTCTCATCTCCTAATATGAAGTCTACTTCGTTCTTAATTATTATATTTGGACTTCTTTAGGTCCATTTACGACCTATACGCTTTTGGAGGAAAGTGTTCATCATCATCATCATGCAGTTCTCTGCAAAATTGACTAACATCTCGCCTCTGTCCTTTTTTTCGCCAACTCCAAATTTCCCAACGCACGTCTCATCTCCCATCTTATTCCCTACTTTAGCATTAAAGTTACCTATTGTCAACGTGTACTTGCTTTTTTTCTTGATCCATTACCTGATTTAAATCATCATAGAATGGTTCAATTTCATGGTCTGAATTCTGTGATGTTGGTGCATAAACCTGAACTGTTTTTAAAGCGTACCTTTTACACAGCCTAATCACAATCCAAGCTACCCTGTCTGACAAACTACTGAATTTGACTACGTTACCAGCAACCTCTCGGTTGATCAAGAATCCTACTCCACTAGATCTTTCTTTGTCCTTACCTCTATAGTAGAACAGGTGGTGACCGTCTTGTAATTGTATCAGCTTTTCTTCCGCTCTTCGGACTTTGCTCAGCCCTATGACGTGCCACTTGATATTATCTAGTTCTTCCATAACTCTCCAGCCTGTGGTCTTCTGAGACAGTTCTTACGTTGTAAATATAGATCTTCATTTTCTTCATGTTGTTTAATGTCCAAGACTTGGGTCTGCTTGGACAGTGCTTTCTCACATTCGGTGGCACACTGCCCGTAAGCACACAAGCAATGCGGTTGGACCTTTAAGAGACGATGATCCAACAGGAACGCCCGGTTTTGTTTTGGTTGTGCTGTTCATGGTTGCTATGAAGGTTTGTTTTTTTTTGGGGGGGGCAGTAATCTCACCTCCTTGCCAGCTGGCTTCTGCTGAGATATTTCTCTGGTGTCACCTTGTTCATCATATTTGGTGAAACCCTACATCTATAGGGGGCCCAATGGCCCACGTCGTCATTATGATGGTACCCCGTATATCTATGAGGAATTTCCCTTTTCGCCATCAGGGACGTGCCAGTTAGCAGTGGGTCCTGCGACTGTGCATGTGAGCTGCTCTTTGTCTGATCTTTCTTACAAAACTTGTTCGATATGGGTGACCCTGCAGAGATTTCCTCTCTATCGACATAGCTTTTGTAATCATTAATATTCTCAAGCCTATCCACAATGTCAAGGTGTCAACTCTCGGATAGGTGTCCACTCTCAGATAGACGATGGAAACAAAGCAAAGGACTGCACAGAGGAGAATGGAGAGATCAACGATGGGAATAGCGCTGAGAGACTGAAAGAGATCAAGTTGGGTGAGAGAGCAGACTAGATTGAAAGATATTGTAGAGGCAGTAAAAGAGAGGAAGTGGAATTCGGCAGGTAAGTTAGTGCGAACGACTGATGAGCGATGGAGCAAGTGTGTTACTGAGTGGACGAGGCGAGACGTATATATATATATATATATATATAATATATATATATATATATATATCAACCGCAATTCAC
>NC_134786.1:59818539-59821039 GCF_046742065.1 Oratosquilla oratoria
ATTAGACTTGCAGAAGTTAAAGAAAACTGTCTTTTATTAACTCTTACGAGTTAATTGAAAACAAAGAAAATATTGAGAAATAAGATGAATATCCAGTGGACAAAAATGGGGACAATCTAGAAAAATATCGATTACAAAGGATCACAACTAATGACCTGAAACAATTGTAGTGAAATAAACAAGGAAAAACAAGATGTAGTTGAATCTGGACCGCCTGAAACAAGGTCAACTATATGTCTAAGTCTACATCTTGCCAAACAGCAGAAGGAATAGACATATATAAAGTCTAGACAAACAGTATAGGTACATTGTAGAACAAGCAGGTGCGTATGAGGCGTAATATAATAGACACGGCACTATTGCGTTATCTGAAAAATATATGAGCCAATATTTTTGGGTGATAGTATTTTTGTGTGCCAAAATTTTATGGGTGACAATATTTTTGGATGCCAACATATTTTGGTGACAATATTTTTGGCTGGAAATATTTCCGTGTCAATATTTTTCGGCGCAAACGTATCTTGGTGACAATATTTTTGAGTGGAAATATTTTTGGATGGCAATATTTTTGAGTGCCAAAATTATTTTGGGCGCCAATATTTTTCTATGCCAACATATTTTGGTGACAGTATTTTTGTGTGGAAATATTTTTGGGTGTCAGTAAACACAACTTTCCGTGGATAGCAATATTTTTTGGTAGCAATATTTTTTGGTGCCAATGCGTTTCGGTGTCTGGTGACCAAATGAGAAGGATAAAGATCAGGTGAAAGGATGTTATGGAGTCACGTAGGATGCTTGGGGCTAATATATGGGTGGCATTCAATTACTGGTCCTCTAAAGAGGACACCTCGAGTAGTAGCTTGGGGGCTTCTTCGTAATTGGTGTGGTAGATGGAAGAGCAGTTCTGAAGCAGTTCTGCCTTTTTTTATTTATTTTTTTATTAATTTAATATCTTATTTGTTCATTTATCTATAGATTGGCTCAGCTCTGGGAGCATTTATACCTACATGCACGCGCACATGTACGCATAGTGTACATACATACACCAGCACACACACACACAAATATATACACAGTCCCATACCTTCTATTCTACACTTATTAAACAATGTCTAACCCAAATATTATATTAACACTAAGATGCATCTATCATGATTTTTTATATGTTCATGTTTTATATATATATGCACAGTGCACAATCACTTCAGCATCATAATATGTATAGGTCATCATAGCTTATCACGCCAGACAGACAGCCATTCAAGTGTTCTTTGGTTAATTTTGACCAGGTCAACGTTGTCTAAATTGGTTGAAAGCGGGCACGAGCTTAGGACATGGTCAATGTTCTGTTCAGCTTCTCCGCACTCGCAGGATGGGTCGGTTTTGAGGCCCCATTTAACCAGATTGTCACCAGTTCTGGCGACTCTGGTATAGGTAATCATTTATTATGTACCTTCTATGTTAATTCCTCTTCCCTTAATATGCCTTTGGCTGCCATGTTTTCAATAAACCGTTTATTTTTATTTATCATTATTACACATACATACATACATACATACATACATACACACACAAACACACGCACACACACACACACACACACACACACACACGCGCACACATAAACATGCACACACACAAACACACACACACACAAACACACACACACACAAGATAATCGAAACACCATTAAACCATTTCTATTTGCAATTTACCTTTAGCTGAATGAAATCGCCTATATTTAGACTTAATATAAAATCTAAACCAATGTACGTGCAGAGATGGGTAAGAGCGCAGATCATATATGGACATAAGCTTTCAGGAATGCCAAAAGAAATATCCACGCGAGTGTAGTCACGTTCACAGGAGTGAAGACAAATATGTGTTAAATAAACACAAGTTTCCGTGCCTATACTCCTACACACACACACACACACACACACACACACACACACACACACATAGACACACACACACACAATCTTCCTTTGCTATTCCTCTCTTCTTCTAGGTAATCCTCTCTATCTATATATCTATCTCTCTATATTTCTATCTCTCTATCTCTGTACCTCTACAGTATATTTCTCTCTACCTCTATCTATACCTCTGTTTCTCTCTCTCTTTCACACACGCACACACACACAGTGTTGACATAGTCTGTAGTTTTTGCTCGAAAGTCTTGGCAAGACGATACGCGAAGAAGTCTTGTGTAGTGCCCAAGTACCCCATGAGGCTGCTAACATCTCTTCCCCATCACAAAGACGAATGACCCTCTCTCTCTCCCTCTGTGTGTGTGTGTGTGTGTGTGTGTGTGTGTGTGTGTGTGTGTGTGTGTGTGTGTGTGTGTGTGTGTGTGTGTGTGTGTGTGTGTGTGTGTGTGTGTGTGTGTGTGTGTGTGTGTGTGTGTGTGTGTGTGTGTGTGTGTGTGTGTGTGTGTGTGTGTGTGTGTGTGTCCCTGTCTCTCTCTCTCTCTCTCTCTCTCTCTCTCTCTCTCTCTCTC
>NC_134786.1:59826039-59833539 GCF_046742065.1 Oratosquilla oratoria
GGGAGGGAGGGAGGGAGGGAGAGAGAGAGAGGTATTGTTAGTGGACAGAATTGAAAAAAGAATTGAAATAAAGGTATATTTGCAGCAAATATAGACGGTGACTGAAATTTGGTGGAAAATGCAACACGGTGGAAAGAGTAGTAGTGGTGGTGGTGGTGGTGGTGGTGGTGGTGGTGGTGGTGGTAATGGTGATTAGATGGTGGTTTTGGTGGTTGAGGTGATGGTGGTAGTGGTGGTAATGGTGGTAGTTGTGGTAGTAGAGGTAGTGGGAGTGGAGGTATTGGTGGTGATGATGGTGATGGTGGTGATGGTGGTGGTGATGGTGGTGATGGTGGTGGTGGTGGTGTTGGTTGTGAGGGAAGTAGTAGCCTTTCGAAACACCTAAATATTTTCTTTTGATATTTTCCAATGTGACTATCGTAGTGGTCACTGCTGGCGCACTATCTACTATGGACGGTGATCCAGGAAAAAAATAGCCATCTATATACCAAGAGCTTTTTCCCCCTTATAAGAGAGGTAGCCAAGTCAAAGACACGTACCTGCTCCCACCCATTCCATTCCCATCCACCACCACCCTCCTCCCATCCCATCTTAGCTCCTCATGGATGACGGGTCATAGCTGTATCCCGTCCACTGCCCTGGATCAGAAGCAATGTAGCAAGACACAGTATAGATACATACAATATAAATAATTAAAAATGAATCATTAATGCTTATAATAAATAAAATATTAATATTACTGATTATAATCTCACTGATGATATCACATGATTGATAACGATAATATTAGAGTATTTTGAAAAATAAGAAACATCTGGATATATGATCGGGGGAAACATGTAGCTTAACGACTAAGGGGATTAACTGATTAATTCAATTAGTTATCATAATTCTTGTTATAATCATTATATTAAGCAAAGGAGTTGGATTCATCGCCACAGCAAATATCAATTTAGTAACACTACGAGTTTTATTAATATATATTTTATTTCATTTTTCTTTTATTTTGTTTATTTAAAAAAGAGTGTGACCCTGAGAAATAAAAAAATAAATAAATGAATAAATATATAAATAAATAAATAAATAAAATAGAGGGGGTGATGGGGAACTGAATCCCTCAGACGTCTCTCTCCCTTCCTAACTTCTCCCCCAGGTATCGTGCAAGACCTCTTGCTCGCCAGAGAACAACGCAAGACGGGGGTAAGAAGAAAAAGAAGAAGGAGGAGGAGGAGGAGGAGGAGGAGGACGAGGAGGAAGAGAAGGAGAAGAAGAAGAAGAAGAAGAATACGAAGAAGAAGACAAAGAAGAAGACGAAGAAGAAGACGAAGGAGAAGAAGAAGAAGAAGAAGAAGAAGAATACGAAGAAGAAGACAAAGACGAAGAAGAAGACGAAGGAGAAGAAGAAGAAGAAGAAGAAGACGACGAAGAAGACGAACGAGAAGAAGAAGAAGAAGAAGAAGAAGAAGAAGAAGAAGACGAAGAAGACGAAAAAGAAGAAGAAGAAGAAGAAGAAGAAGAAGACGAAGAAGAAGAAGAACTAATTAAGGAAGAGCGATGAGGGACACTCGATGAGGACTGCCAAGGGGATGGGAGAGTTCTCGAAAGAAGAGGAAGAGGAAATAACAAAAAGGATGAAGTAGAAGAGGTGTAGGAGGAAAAAGAAAAATTGAAGGAGGAGGAGTTGGAGTTGGAGGAGGAGGAGGAGGAGGAGGAGGGGTGGAGGCAGACGTAGAAGAGGTGTAGAATAAGAGTCAATGGAGGAAAATGAAGTGGAGGAGGAGTTGGAGGAGGAGGAGGAGGAGGAGGAGGAGGACGAGGAGAAGCAGGAGGAGGAAGAGAATGAAAAAAAATAGAAAAACATGAACAAGACCAAACAGAAAACGAAGACGAAGAAGGAAAAGAAGAGAAAGAAAAAATAAAAAAGAGAGAGAAGTAGAAGAGGTGAAGGAGGAGGAAATGGAAGAGCTAAAGGAAGAGGAGGAGGAGGAGGAAGAGGAGGAGGAGGAGGAAGATTAGTAGGAGGAGAAGCAGAAGGAGGAGTAAGAGAAGGAGTAGAAGGAGGAGGAAAACGAGGAGAAGCAAAAGAAAAAGAAGAACAAGAACAAACAGAAGACGAAGACGACGACGATAAAGAAGAACAAGAAGAAGAACAAGAAAATCAGGTAGCACATTGGGTGTACGGGTATGCAAGCGGAGTATGGTCGAGAGAGTGGGGGGGAGGGGTTGGGGGGGAAAGGAGGGAGGTGGGGGATGGGGGAGAGGTTGGGGGAAGTTGTCGACAGGAGCAGGTGTCTGAAGCAAGGACGGGTTGACGTTGTAAGCTCACAAGTGGTTTTTCGACAAAGCAAAGGGTAAGGAACACATCAACGTTTTACCAAGTAGTGTAACGTTTACGAAACGTTTACAGATCTTGGTCCAGCCCGCCGTTAAACGATTTTATTCAGACTAGAATAACTTCTGTGAAGAATTCAAAATTAGTTTCCTTTGGACTATGCCATACTACATATTAGGTGAGATTTACAATGGATAAAACATGTCAAAAGTATTTTATAGAGTCTGACATTTTTTATTTTTTATTTTCTTATTTCCAAACTACCCTCCATTAGTACCTGGTCTACTGGTGGCATCTTCGGGTCTCGCAATTTCCGATTCCCAGCAGTCCCCAAAGCGCAAATGACAAAGGTGACGGCTTCGGCCGGAGCTACTCAGCGCCTCCTGGCGTATGCTTCTCGCCTTCTTCCTTATCATTCTCTTTCTCCATTCATTTGTTTCTATTCATCTTTCTAATTAACCCCTGCTCTGCAAAAGACCATGAGGCCTACACTAGGCAGTTCCATCTCCCTTACCACCTGTCATCCCTATCCATAAATTTATTCAATCTTCTATTAAAACCATCAATTGTTTCAGCGCTTACTACATGGTTACCAAGTCTATTCCATTCGTTGACCACTCTCTAGGTAAACCAGTTCTTGCCTATTTCCTTCTTAAACCTAAATTTGCCCATTCTAAATCCAGACCTACAACCTCAGATACCCCACAGGAGTTGTTCGATCTACAACAGCTTCTCGTTTGTTTGTAAACAAGCGACATGTGACCGTACGACTTCTCGTTCGAATGACACAAATCTGCAATTTTTCCAAGTCGTTCTCCAGTCGTCCTTCTTAAAATGAACTCCAAAGTTTTCGAAGGATAATTGCAGATTACTTAACTTCAGACTTTTCAATCATGCGTGATTGGAGGAGGAGAAGGAAGAGGAGAAGAAGGAGGAGGAGAAGGAAGAGGAGGAGGAGGAGGAGAGGAAGAAAAGGAGGAGGAGAAGAAGAAAAGGGGAAGGAAAAGAAGAAAAAGAGAAGGAGAAGGAGAAGAAGAAGAAGATGAAGAAGAGTAAGAAAAAGAGACGAGAAAGAGAAAGGAGAAGAGGAAGAAAAAGAAGAGCAAGGAGACGAAGAAAGAGAAGGGAAAGAAGAGCAAGAAAAAGAAACGAGAAAGAGAAGGAAGGAGAAGAGGAAGAAGAGGAAGAAATATATACATACACATATACATATATATATATATATATATACATACACATATACAAATATTATATATATATATATATATATACATACACATATATAAATATAAATATATATATATACATACACATATATAAATAATATATATATATACATATATAATGTATGTATATATATATATATATATATATATATATATATATATATATATATATATTCCTTTCCAGCAGCACTCCGCTTTTCCCTTCTGAAATGTCAGATATCTCAGATCTCCTTTTATTAGTAAAATCAGTTGAACTTTCTCAACATTTGATATTGAACAGGTTCACCGAAGTTGAGCGTATTGAATCTCCAAGATGTTCAAACTTAAGACTGACTATTTACCCTGAACAGTGGATTCTGATTGGCTGCTCAATTAATTAACTAAAAAAATACTGCCACTACCTTTAAATCAATTGGTAGTTTTTGGAGAAAAAATTCGAACCTTCCCATATTACATGTTCAACTAATTTTAATATATCTAAAAGGTAATGTTCACCTTATTTAATTACTTGCCATGGTGTTAACAACTCAAGTTACAAAGTTGTCTACACTCAACCCACGTAGTGTCAATCATCCACCCAACCACACAGGGGTCATGACCTTAGTCTGCACATGTTCTCCCACTCTCTGTGTTTTATCATTTATATATTTCTGTCTTCTCTCCTTATTGTAGATATCTGCTCCATTGTCTATTTCACTCGTGATTATCATTTTGTCAAAGTTCTCAATATCTCATGACAGATGTGGTGACCTTGGACAAATTTAGACTTAACCCATTCAACTCCGATGACAAGATGTCTTGTCATTTGGTCAAATAAAACAAAAAATCATAAAACACCAAAATGTTTGATCAAACACCAGAAGCGAAGCGAGGATTGACGTCATATTTTTCTGGTGTTTGATCAAACATTTTGGTGTTTTATGATTTTTTGTTTTATTTGACCAAATGACAAGACATCTTGTCATCGGAGTTGAATGGGTTAAGAAGGAAATAGGCAAGAACTGGTTTACCAGTAGAGTGGTCAACGAATGGAATAGACATAGTAACCATGTAGTGAGCGCTGAAACTATCGGTTGTTTTAAGAAAAGGTTAGACAACTTTATGGATGGGGAGGACAGGTGGTAATGGACATGGAACTGCCTAGTGTTAGGCCTTATGGTCTCATGCAGTCTCCTTTATCCTTATGGTCTTAACTGTGTGTGTGTGTGTGTGTGTGTGTGTGTGTGTGTGTGTGTGTGTGTGTGTGTGTGTGTGTGTGTGTGTGTGTGTGTGTGTGTGTGTGTGTGCGTCCGTGTGTCTGTGCACGCGAGCGCAAGATCATATGAAAGCCTAAATCTCCATCAATTAGCGCCACCCACCCAAACTTCACACACCCCGTGCAGAAGACGAGCGAAGAAGCTCTTCAAGACGTGAAAGACATTTGACTGAAGACTGCACATGTGAGCTATTTGGCATAAAGGAATACGATGGGGGCTGGGGGGGGGAGGCTGTGGAGGGGGGCTGGAGGGAGGCTGGGGTGGCTGGGGAGGGGGGGGGGCTGGGTGCGAGGGTGGTGTGGGGGAATAGTTTGGGTGTTTTAGAGAAAGTTCTGTGCGTGGGTGCAAGGAAGAAGCTGAGAACCAAGTGCAAAGCGGATATATATAAGTTGGTGAGTAAAGGTTTGTGCGGTTAAGGTATGGCGGTTTTTTGGCGGTCGCGGAGGCGGCGACGGCGGTTGCGGCGACAACCCATTTTTGGAAATGTGAAAGTAGGCCTAATAAGGACAGTGCCGGGGCGAAGCTTCTTGAAAGGGTCAATGTCTTTTATACGAATCACGTATAATAAATTTAAATCACATATAATAAATTTACGAAAAAACTACTTACACACACACACACACATACAAACACACACACACACACATACACACAGCAAGAGAGAGAGAAAGAGAGAGAGAGAGAGAGTGCAAGAGTATAGATTCCGTGACACAGACACTAATGAGCGGGGCTGAAGGAAGGAAATACCAGGAAAGGCGTAGCGAGACTGAAGTCAGATGAGATGTAGCAAACTATTATAGTTTTAATTAGAAAACGCTTTGAATTATGAATAATAATTAAAGAAGATATGATCATATAAGATAATATAGTTCATGGTGTGAGAACGACCTGATGGGAATTCTTGCTTTAAATAAATAAAGTTAGCGGAGGGGCTGGGACGAGTGGCTCCCAGAGACTTGAATGCGAAGATAGATACTGAATTTGTACCAGCTAAGTAATGAGCAGAATGAATAATTGGCAGAAGAGACTTACTTTTGTAGTAATAATAGAATGACCAAAAGATACAAAGAGCTTAGAAATTTACCATATGAAGATAATCTTAGGCACCTTAACTTACACTAGATGGAAAGACGAAGTGTACGGGGCGATTTAATAGAAGTATTCAAACGGACCAAGGACTATAACAAGAGTGATACAACCAAGGTCATCATATTAAGACAGCAATGGCATGACTCGCAGTTATGGATTTAAATTTAACAAATCTAGTTTTAAGAAGAAAATCAACAAGGACTGCCTAGTGTAGGCCTTATGGTCTCTTGCAGTCTCCTTCATTTTTATGTTCTTATAAGTGAAGAGACAAATAAAGGTAGGCAATAGGTATTTTTCTCTAAAATGTTGATATACACATTAATGAAGGTAAGAATGAATGGAATTTCGAGCGTATTATTTAGCATCAGACTGAAGCGAACTTAAACGAATGCAAATGTTCTGAGATGTGTGAATATTGCGATGATCAAATAAGCTGGTATCTAAGTTGATGGGGTGGGAATAGAATCCAGACAAAAAAAAAATCGAGAAAAATAACTGGAGAATCTATGAAACGTCTAGGCAACGGGAGACATGAGAAAATGACTGGTAAAAAAAATGGGGGAGAGAAAAAAAAAGTTAGGAAAATATTACAAATAATTATTTTGGTAATAATAACGATAAGAGTAACCATTATCATCATTATTGCTGTCATCATCCTCTCCACGTGACCAAATAATGACACATCACGATACTCAAAAAAAAAAAAAAAAATCCTTTCAAAGAGAATTAGCACAAATTGGACTGACGCCATTTTCTGCTTCTGGGGGAGTCGAGAAAATGGGTCAAATTACGATCGAAAAAGGATTTCTGTTCCTCCTCCGGAAAGCCACGATGACGACGTGGAAGCTGCGAACGAAATGGTTACACACGCCAGCTTGACCTCCAGAAGCCAAGCGCACCGTCAAGGTGCGTGAGTCACACTTAAGGCATGAAGTGTGACCTTAGGATGTTTTGCGATTTCAACACAAGAACCTTTACCTCCCTCTTCCCCGACCTCCTCCTCCTCCTCCATTTCTCCAACACACTCTACCATCTCCACCTTCCTCCTTACATCTACCCCTCCCATAATCGCTCAGACTCCTTTTTCTCCTCCCTCCTTTCCCTCTCTCCCTTTTTCCCTTTCTTTCTCCCTCCTTTCTTCTCTCCCTCCCCTCCTCCCATTCTCCCTCTATCCTTTTCCCTCTCCCTTCCTCCTTCTTTCCCTCTCTCCCTCCCTTCCTTTCTCCCTCTATCCTTTTCCCTCTCCCTTCCTCCTTCTTTCCCTCTCTCCCTCCCTCCCTTTCTCTCCCTCCCTCCCTTTCTCCCTCTATCATTTTTCCTCTCTCCCTCCCTCCCTTTCACTCTCCTTCCTTCTCTCCCTTCCCCCTTTCTCCCTCCCTCCCTTTCTCTCTCCTTCCTTCTCTCCCTTCCCCCTTTCTCCCTCTCTCCCTCCCTCCCTTTCTCCCTCCCCTTTTCTCCCTCCCTTTCTCTCTCCTTCCTTCTCTCCCTCTCCCGTTTCTCCCTCCCTATCTCCCTCCCTCTCTCCCTTTCTCCCACCTGATCTTTGAACACGTTCACCAAAATCTTCATTCTCATTCAAACGTAATTTTACGAGTAC
>NC_134786.1:59838539-59841039 GCF_046742065.1 Oratosquilla oratoria
TGACGTCATTGAAGGGTATTACACCGACTTTGTCCGAAAAAGATCGACCAGAAGGGCGGTATTTTTTGGAACCCGCTCCAAAAGTAAATAAATAGATAAATGAATGAATAAATAAATAGATAAATAAATAAATAAAATAGAAAACGGTGAGGGCGCTAAAATATACTGCCCAATCGCTAAGAATCTTGATTTAAATCGAAAGAAAAATTTATTGCGTAATCTGGTTGTGCCCAAGAAGCTTTATATCTGATAAATACGAAGAAGAAGAAAAAAATGAATTGTGGTCAAAACTTCAAAGTAAGAATTCAACAGCAAAACCTTGCCTTTGATTTACTGCCTGAATTTGGCTGCCATTTTTTCCCTCCACATTTTCCCGTGGTGCAAGTATACTCGTATGTACGTATGTATGTGCGTGTGTGTGTGTGTATATGTGTGTGTGTGTGCATGTGTGTGTTGTGTGTGTGTGTATGTGTGTATGTGTGCATGTGTGTATGTGTGTGTGTGTGTGTGTGTGTGTGTGTGTGTGTGTGTGTGTGTGTGTGTGTGTGTGTGTGTGTGTGTGTGTGTGTGTGTGTGTGTGTGTGTGTGTGTGTGTGTGTGTGTGTGTGTGTGTGTGTGTCGGTGTGTTAGTGTGTGTGTTGGTGTGTTAGTGTGTGTGTTAATGTGTGTGTTAGTGTGTGTGTGTGTGTGTGTGTGTGTGTGTGTGTGTGTGTGTGTGTGTGTGTGTGTGTGTGTGTGTGTGTGTGTGTGTGTGTGTGTGTGTGTGTGCCCTTATGTGAGCTCCTATAGTGAGTATTATGGAATGTATTAAATTTCTCGTTTTCTTAACATCACCCCCCTTCCCCCATTCCCCTCTCCGTCACTCACCCCTTCCCCTCTCCCACCCTCTTTGTGAGTACTCTCTTGAGTACTTAATCTATAGTACACATCTATAGTACATCTATAGTACACATCTATAGTACACATCTATGGTAATCTATAGTACACATCTATAGTACACATCTATAGTGCACATCTATAGTACACATCTATGGTAATCTATAGTACACATCTATAGTACACATCTATGGTAATCTATAGTACACATCAACCCTTTCCTTATATCTCTCTCGACCTCCATCAAGCGGTAAATGATTTCATTCAAACTGAGGGAGAGAGTTGCTGGTTGTAATTGATTATTTACCTTTTTTCATTACAGATGAGTGCTCGTAATAATTTTTAACACATAAACAAACTTACAGTTAACCGGTTTCATCAAGTTTCGCAAACACTCATTCGCATCTGCACTCAACAGGAATAGTTAAAACAAAATATTTACGTTTGGGTTAAGGTTGCATGCACGCTTTAGTGCATGTTCAGTTTGTTTATGATTTGACGATAATGTATATATTTTTCTTATTTTAGTCGTTACCTGTTGTTGGAAATAACATATGAATATTAGATTGATATTACATGTTATGAAATCTTATCAAAATAAATAGCAAATGCTCTGGTTATTATGTTTTACGCAATATATATATATATATATATATATATATATATATATATATATATATATATAATGTATATATATATATATATATATATATATATATATTATTTTGGTCATTAACTGTTGGATTTGTTGTTGAAAATAACGTATAAGTATTAAGTGAATATTACATAAATATTATGAAATATTATGAAAATAAGTATCAAGTGATCTGGTTATATTTTACGACAATATATATATTTATCATTATCTCAGTCATTATTTGTTGTGCTATATTGTTAGATAAAGAATATGAATATTAAATAGATACTACAGAAATATTATAAAATATAAGAATAGATATTATGAAAATAAGTATCAAGTGCTGGTTATATTTTACGACAATATATATATTTATCATTATCTCAGTCCTTATTTGTTGTGCTATGTTGTTAAATAAAGAATATGAATATTAAATAGATACTACAGAAATATTATAAAATATAAGAATAAATATCATATGCTTTTATGGTTTTACGACAATACATACATATTTTTATTCATTTCATTCATTACCTGTAGTGATATGTTGTTAAATGTAGTATATAAATATCAAATGAATATAAGAATATTACAAAAATATTATGGAAATTAATATTAAATGTCTTTGTCGAAGATGGGGGATTTAAGATATTAAAGAAATATGATAGAAATATTATAAAACATTATAAGAAAAATAAAATTCAAATAAATGCCTCTGTCGAAGATTAAAGACGGAAAATATTATGCTTACTGCCGTCACGTGGTGTTCCCTAGCGGGATGCGAACTGCCATCCATCTAACTTTTCGTCTTGAGACTTACGTGCCCTACATCGCTCGGAACCTACAGACTCTCAAACAATATTACAAAAGGATTTACAAGAGGGTGAGGAGTGTTATCAACCGTTTTCGATCTGCAGCGTGCACACGCGCGCACACACGCATATGGAGCCAGAAGTACTCAATCGTCTCTCCAACGTCTTCCAACTC
>NC_134786.1:59846039-59853539 GCF_046742065.1 Oratosquilla oratoria
AGTTGCTTAATGTGAAGGAGGATAGGGAGGGAAAGATAGCTGCAGTGGGAAATGCTAAGAAAATGAGAGTGATGAGTGAGGAAAATGGAGGAGAAATAAGGAAGGATGAAGTGAAGGCAGCAGTTAAGATGATGAAAGCAGGTAAGGCACCTGGTCTGGATGGATGCCATGCAGAATGTCTTAAAAAATGAGGTATAGTGATGGTGGACTGGCTGGTGAGGTTATTTAATGTTTGCTGGAGAGAAGGTAGAGTGCCAGAGGACTGGAGGAGTGCGTGTATAGTTCCACTTTACAAGGGAAAGGGGGACAAGTGTGAATGTAGTAGTTTCAGAGGGATTAGTTTGTTAAGTGTAGTTGGGAAGGCTTATGGGAGGATCTTGATTGAGAGGATTAGGAGAGGAACAGAGGGAGTAATTGGTGAGGAACAGTGTGGGTTTAGGACAGGTAGAGGTTGTGTAGATCAGATTTTTGTGGTAAGACAGATATGTGAGAAAGCTATAGGTAAGGGGAAGGATGTTTTCTGGGCCTTTATGGATCTGGAAAAGGCTTACGACAGGGTAGACAGAAAGGCACTGTGGGAGGTTATGCGGATATACGGGATAGGAGGAAAGCTTCTGGGAGCTGTCAAGAGTTTTTATGAGAGTAGTAGAGCGTGTGTCAGGATTAGAAATGGAGAGAGTGAGTGGTTTGAGGTAAAGGTGGGACTTCGTCAGGGATGCGTTATGTCACCCTGGCTGTTCAACTTATACATGGATGGGGTGGTGCGAGAGGTGAATGCAAGGGTAGTGGGTCAGGGATTGGAGATGGTTAAGGAAAATGGAGAAAAGTGGGAGGTGAGCCAGCTGTTGTTTGCGGATGACACTGCGCTTGTAGCAGGATCGGAGGAGGGATTGAGGAAGCTGGTGACAGAGTTTGGGAGAGTGTGTGATAGAAGAAAGCTGAAGATAAATGTGGGTAAAAGTAAGGTGATGAGATGTACAAGGGGTGAAAGTGGCAGTAATCTGGAAGTGAGCATTATGGGAGAGCAACTGGAGGAAGTGGATAGTTTTAGATACTTGGGTGCAAATGTGGCAGGAAAAGGTGGAGTAAAGGTGGAGGTAGAATGTAGATTGAGAGAAGCGAGCAAATGCCTTGGTGGTTTAAAAAGTGTAATGAGGAATAGGAATCTGGGAATGGATGCTAAGAGGAGACTGTATGAAGGAGTGATTGTGCCAACAGCACTGTATGGAGCAGAAACATGGAACATAAGAGAGGAAGAGAGAAGGAACTTGAATGTGTTTGAGATGAAATGTCTGAGAAGTATGATGGGGGTTACTAGGCTAGATAGAGTGAGAAATAAGGAAGTGAGGAGGAGAACAGGGGTGGAAAGGGAGCTGGGAGATAGGGTGGATGAAAGAGTATTAGGATGGTTTGGACACATGGAAAGAATGAGTGAAGAAAGACTAGTAAAGGAGGTATGGAAGGCAGATGTGGAGGGAGTGAACATGAGGGGACGTCCTAGGATGAGGTGGATGGATGGGGTGAAGGGGGCTTTGGGGAAGAGGGGAATGTCTGTTGAGGAAGGACGGGAGAGGACAGAAGACAGGGGTGAATGGAGAATGGTTGTATATGGAAAATGTTGTGATGCATGAGGTGGATTGGACGGGGGAATGGGGGGTGAGGTAGTGTGTGTGAGCAAAAATTTTTGACGCAGCCCGAAGGGATTTCTCCCCGTCCTCTCCTTTATATGGGGGGACGGAGAGGGGGGGTCGCCGATTTAATGAAGTGGCCTTGCTGTGGATGTGCTGTGTCCTGCGACACTGCTTCTGACCCAGGGCAGTGGACAGGGTGCAGGGATGACCCGTCATCTAGGAGGTGCTAAGATGGGAGGGAGGGTGGAGAGGTGTGGAGTGTTTTCGGGGATGGAATGGGTGGGAATGTTTTTGTGCCTTGTCCTTTTTGGCTACCTCCCTGGTAAGGGAGAAAAAAGCCTTGGTATATGTATGTATGTATATATATATATATATATATATATATATATACATATATATATATATATATATATATATACATATATATATACATATATATACATATATATAAACTCCTGTTCTGTATATGTAATCTCACTTACCTGAAGATGGTTGGATGACTCAACCAAAAGCTTGTATTTATATTTTGTGTTATGTTTTTCGTTACAATAACATCATGGATCTCGGAAGTATTGTGTTTGACCTCCCCTCAAGAATCAAACAAACTATTAGAAAAATTGAGAAAATCACTAAGAAGATAGTGGATATTGAATTAGCTCTGGTCTTCAATCGAACATATATATATATATATATATATATATATATATATATATATATATATATATATATATACAAATATATATATATATATATACACATATATACATATATATATATATATATACATATATACACACATATATATATATATATGTACACATATATACATATATATATATATATATACACATATATATATTAATGTACGTCGATATAAATATATGTACTTGTTCATGGATATACGTATATGTGTATGTATGCAAATATTACTAAAAGAAGAAAAAATGTGAGGTACAGTTTATGTAAAGTATCAATTTCACACACAAAAAAAAACTTTCTTTGTATCATATGGTTGCCTGAAAGTGTGATTTTTGCATAAATGTGAAAAGTTAGAACAACGTCAGGACGGGAAGAGCTGTGATGGTCATTTCATTTTGAGTTCGGGGGGGGGAGGGGGAGTGAATATAGGGAAGACCAGGAGAGGGAAGGGAAGGGGAGGTGGAGATGGGGTGGGTGGGTGGGTTGGGGGGAATTTGATGGGCACCTGGATAGGGGGACTGAAAGGGGAGAGAAAATTATATAATTTGTTTTTGGGGGGTTGAGGTTGATTTGTTGCGAAAGGTGGGAGAGGGAGTCCTCTTTGTATTCCTGAGTATCACCCCAAACTCATCACAATGAATAATTAATCTTTCCAGCCGTCGCCCCGGGAATCGAACCGAGGCCCAGCTTATCAAATAAAGGTGATTTGTATGACGTCGCTGTTACTAGCGATTCACTTCAGTTGTCACAATAATTTCATATGTTTCTTCTTCCTTTTGAGTCCCTCATCGTTATATCCTTATTCTTCTCTTATTCGTTATGCTGACGGGCAATGAATAATACGTAAGTTACATTTCATGTTTGCGTGATTTGTGGTCAAAGTTCTTACCGTAGTCATATGTAAACAGCTATATACATATATATATATATATTTTTTTTTGGGGGGGGGGCACGGCAATCCAGTGAATACCTTGTCGAACTCATGAGCAGGTGGTCGTGAGTTCGACTCCCAGGGCCCGCTGCGTGCTTCTTGCGTTGGTTCCCGACAGTCTTGGCCAGGCAAGGAGTCGACCCAACATCGATAAAAAAAAAAAAAAAAAAAAAAAATAGAGGCTTGCCTCAATGGACAGGTCTTTGCCCTAACAGGGGTTTCTCACTTCCCATCGCGTGGAATTGGAGTGGTGATGGTGTTAACTTCGCCCCCATCTGTCTAGATTTCAACTAGTTTCTAGAATATAACACAGATCTAATATAATTTCATGGTGAAAATTTCCATCTGAATCAAATATTTGACGTTGATTCTAAATTATTTCCCTAAACGTTTAAGTTCCTTTGCGGCATCTTCTTCATTTTTATCTTGTTTGACTTAACGCCTGAAACGTTTATTCAACCTAAAATGAATAATATTTCTCGATAAAGCGATCTTGATAAAGCTACCTCGATGCATTTAAGAACCAATGATACATTTAAAGATATCATGATTGCTCATGACTCTCCATTTATGATCAGGATTGGAAGAAAGCACTCATAACCCAAAATATACCCAAAAGTACCCCCCAAAAATACACTTAAGAAAATGGATTGGAAGAAGGTACGCACTAACCAAAACACCCCTAAAATATCCCAAACCATGCCGGGAGTAAAAAGACCACCATCATCCTCTCTTTTGAGTTTCCCAGTGGGTCTCCAAAAACCATCCGGAATCTCGACAATAGAAGCTTATGCTCCGGGTCTTCCTCCTTTGCCAGCAGTTGTGGTATTGTGTCGCCTAACACAAGACTTGATCTGAACCTGACTTCGTTTTCGGGATTCGAATAATTGGATTTAGTGGTACGCCAATTACTCTATGTGATTTAGTTCTTTCAAAAAAGATGCTCCAACTCCCACTATAAAAAAAAAACGTCCTTAGGTTTATCCATTCCTTATCATGTCATTTGTCAAGGAGAATTTATGAGGATTTTTTTATTTTTATTTCCTGCTTAAGTGTGTTCGCATAAATAATCATGATACTGCATGCACATTTAGAGGATGGAATGGGTGGGAGTGGTTTCTATGCCTTTGTCTTTTGGCTACCTCCCTTATAAGAGGGAAAAAGCCATTGGTATATGTGTGTATATATATATATACATATATATATATATATATATATAAATATATATATATACATATATATATATAAATATATATATATGAATTCATACATCTATATATATATATATATATATATATATATATATATATATATATATATATATATGAATTCATACATCTATATCCATAACGTAAACGATTGCTGTGCATCTTGGCAGTTGGACAAACGACCATGATTTAGTTGAGGTGCGTCCTTGTCGCCCCCTCCACCGGTCACGATTTATGCCCTTCGAAGGCCCCTGACTCCTATTCCCCCGCGGCGATGTGTGAGAGGCCCCCACAAAGACTCCGCGGCCCTTCCACTCCTCCACAGGGGAGTAGGAGTCACCGGGTTTGATCCTCTTACTCCGTGGGAGGATCCTACTCCTACATGAGGGATAAAATCCCATATAAATTCTGTCCGATGGGGCTGTAATGGGTGAATGGGGAAATGGGTGACTGGGGAAATGGGTGAATGGGTAAATGGGGAAATGGGTGAATGGGGAAATGAGGAAATGGGTAAATGGGAAAGTGGGGAAATGGGTAAATGGGCGAATGGGGAAATGGGAAAACGGGTGAATGAAGCACAGTGTACAAGGAAAGAAAATGGCGATCTTTTTTCCTTAAAAGAAAATGTGGTGTTTTTCGTAACCATCTTTATAATGAGTACACAGACTTGCACTTATATACGCTCACGTATACACACACATGCATATACACAAACACACAAAACACGGGTGCATACACACACATACACACGCGCACACAGACACACGCACACACACACACACACGCACGCACACATATATACAAACACACGCACACATACATAGACACGCACATACACACGCACACACACACACATACACACACAGACACGCACACATACACACACATAGACAAGGACACATACATGCACACACACACACGCACACATATATACACATAAACAAAACACATACACGCACCCGGACGCATACATATACAACAATACACACGTACACATACACTACTCGATGGCGTAGTGGTAGCGTTCGCAGCCCCCACTACGGCGGTTCGGGTTCGAATCCCGCCCAGGGCTGAGATACTTTCAGCATCGCTGCGCTGCATGTCGTTACTACAACCCTCGTGGGCGGGGAGTTAGGGGTGTGTGTGCGTGTAAGGTCAATGCATTACCCATACGAGCTCTGAGCTACTCTTCCAGGAGGGAAATAGCTGTCGATCACGAGTCCAACACGTGATCCAAGACCATGGTGAATCGCATACATACTCAAAAATAAACGGTGAACGCGCACTCACATATCCAACCTAGTTTATTCTTGACATACCACTTAGTTATGGACCAAAAGGTCTCCTATCGGTATGCTCTTTGTAAATATTTCACACACACACACACACACACGACACGGAGGCGCAGTTGTTAGAGAGCAGCACTGGGAAGTACGATAGTGCTCGCAGTACCCAGTTCGAATCCTGCCCAGGGCCGAAATTATTTCGGTATCGCTGTGCCTCGAGTCGTTACTCTGACTCTCGTGGGCGGAGTTGGGTGTGTGTGTGTGTGTGTGAAAGGTCATAGCATTACCCATAGATCGGTCATGCGAGCTCTGAGCTCTCTTCCGGGAGGGAAATAGCTGTCGATCACGAGTCCAACACGTGATCCAAAGACCAAGGTGAATACACACACACACACACACAATAATATATACATATATATTGTTGAGACATTCTGACAAATTGATGTGGGTGTAAAGAGGAAAGACTGGAGTCTTATTCAGAGTTTTATTCTTGACTAGTTTCTCTACAAGCTTTTTAAAAATGCACATATACATACATTTATATAATTTTTGTGGAACATTTAAAGATAATTTTCTATGTCTTACACAACTCCTTCTCCAAAGCATTAGCCTAATCTTTATGAATATAAAGAAACGTCTTCACCCACAAGCTTTGATCTCTTTGCCAATATTTCAGACCTTAATGACAAGGTCGAAAGCGCGCTTCGTAATAACATAAATTCAGCCTTAACGGTAATAGCCTCATCTCCATTTTTTCGAAATGGGATTGATTGAAATTGGGTTTTTCTTCGTTGTCGTCGTTCGAATGCTGTCGCCTGTGTTAACTGAATGTGGAGATTTTTTTTTTTTTTTTTTTATCACGAAAATTTTCGAATGTCAATTGTGTCCGGAAAACAAACAGTCATGGGGATTCTAGATCAGCAGTGAGGCTGACATTGTCAGCGTGTAGGTTTGCCCTTAGCTGAATAAACACACCTATCATTAGTACAGAGAGAGATATAGATACATAGATAGAGAGACAGAGAGAGAGAGAGAGAGAGAGAGAGAGAGAGAGAGAGAGAGAGAGAGAGAGAGAGAGAGAGAGAGAGAGAGAGAGAGAGAGAGAGAGAAAGAGAGAGAAGAGAAAGAAAGAAAGAGAAAGAAGGAAAGGGAGGGAGAGAGGGAGGAAAGGCGAGGTAGAGAAGGAGGGAATGAAGGACGATGAAAGGAAAGGAGAGAGAGGAAAGGGAAGAGTAGGAGGGAAGGAGGGAAGGAAAGAAAGGAGACAAAGTGAAGGAATCAAGGAGAGAAAGAGAGAAGTAAGAAAGGAGAAAGTAGGGAAGGGGGAGGGAGGAAGGGGAGAGGGGTCAAAGGGAGCGGGGGAGGGCATGACCCAGTGCCTGGAATAGTCTCAAAGTAGGAAGAATAAAAGCAGAAAACGTACAAAAGTAGGAAAAGAAAGAAAAAAGAAAAGAGAAGGAGAGCAAGGAGGAGAATGGACAGGAAAACAAGTAGGAGAAAGAAGAAGAGACCAAGGAGGAGGAGGAGGAGGAGGAAGGAGAGGACGAAGTGAAGGGGTGAAGGGGGGGGGAAGGAGTGAAGAGAAAAAAGGGGAAAGGAAAAAAGGAACGAACGAAGGAAGAAAGGTAAGGAGGGAAGGAGGGAATGTGGGAACGAGTCAAAGAATGAAAAGTGGGAGGAGGGAAGGAGATGAAGAAAATGTAGAAGAAAGGAGTGAGATAGGAAGGGATGGGAAGAAAGGAGGA
>NC_134786.1:59863539-59881039 GCF_046742065.1 Oratosquilla oratoria
GGACTAGGAGGAAAAGGGGGAGAAGTAGGAGGATGAGGACGACGAGGAGGAAGATGAGGAGAACGAGGAGGAGCAAGAGGAGGAGGAGGACGAGGAGGACAAGGAGGAGGAGGACGAGAAGGAGGAAAAGGAGGACGAAGAGGAGAAGGAGGCTCAAGATGAAGAGTAGAAGGATGAGAATGAGGAGGAGGACAAGGACGAGGAGGACGAGGACGAGAAGGAAGAAGAGGAGGACAAGGAGGACGAGAACGAGGAGGAAGAAGAGGAGGACGAGGAGGAAGAAGAGGAGGACGAGAAGGAAGAAGAGGAGGACAAGGAGGACGAGAACGAGGAGGAAGAAGAGGAGGACGAGGAGGAAGAAGAGGAGGACGAGGAGGACGAGGAGAGGGAGAAGAAGTAGGACAAGGAGGACGAGGAGTAGGAGGAGGAAGAGGACGAGGAAGAGGAGAAGGAAGAGGGCGACGAGGAGGAGTAGGAGGAAGAGGACGAGGACGAGGAGGACAAGGAATAGGATGACGAGGAGGAAGACGAAGAGGAGGAGGATAAGGGCGAAGAGAAGGGAAAAAGAGAGAAGAGAGGAGAAGAGGACCTTGCGTTTTCTTCTGCCACTACTGAAGGTTATCTCTTCGGTTGTGGAAGGGCCTCCGATGTCCTGACAGGAACTCGTAAAACGGAAATCTCGTAATTCTTCCACGAAGAATGTTGGTTGGATTTCACCCTGGTCTCAGTCTTTTGCTTATTTATATGTGTATGTATATATACATACACACACAAACACACACACACAATATATGTATATATATATATATATATATATATATATATATATATATATATATATATATATATATAATATTTCTATATATTCGTTTTTTGTCTATTAGTTGTTTGTTTTTGCATTAGATTCATTTTTGTTTTCTTGTTTTTTATTTTTTCTCTGTTTTATATTAGTAGTTTCTCTCGTTATTTGTTCTTTGTCTCTCTCTCTCTCTCTCTCTCTCTCTCTCTTTCTCCCCCTCTTTCTCTCTTTGGCGCCATTTGAATCGACGAAACGGACTACGATGACACACTTTACATAATCTATTCTGTGAACCGCCAAACGATTTTGCCTGCGGCCCTTAAGGCCTCATTATGTTGAACTTCCTCGCTACAGTGACTCACCACATAGACATTATTCTGGCTAATGGCAGGCGATTTAATTCTGCTCAGATTGATGCCCTGTGCGTCTTTCAATGCCTCAGTGATTCTATTCCGTCGAGGGAAGAAAAAATATCTTGATTACTTGTTAAAAAAAACAAAAAAAAGTGAAAAAATTTGACATTCATATCATTGATAGGTACTACAGTCAGTGAATATTTTGTTGATGCACTTACATAAATACTATGCAAGCAACGAAAATAAACACATCTTGATGATTAGTTTAAAAAAAGTTAATAAATTTCGAACGTCATTTCACTGATAGGTACTACAGTTATTGAACATTTTTGTTGATACACTTGCATAAATACTTTGCAAGCGACGAAAATGGACACATCTTGACGATTAGTTAAAAAATATATAAAATAAATAAATAAACAAATAAATTTCAAACTTTATTCCATTGATAGGTACTACAGTTATTGAATATTTTTATGGTATGCTTACATAAATAAAAAAAATTACTTATCGTCAACAATTCGACGACGACGAGGACGACGACGAAGACAACAATGACGACGACGAGGACGACGACGACGACGAGGACGATGACGACTAGAATGGGCCTCCATACCGGGCGAGGCCAGGTCGCCACACTATCTTCCCTCATAACTTTCTCTCGATGATTCTGGCAATGGCCCTGTGCACATGATTTGCAACCCCAGTGCAACACTTTTGCTGCAAAAGTGCTGTGTTCACGGCACGTTCTTCTGGCACTCTTTCAAAAACTTGGATCAAATTTGGAAGTAAAGTAATTTTATAGTCCTTTAAAAAACACTTAAATTCGAGGCACTCTTGTCACACGCAAAGATGTTTATTTTGCTTAAGATATTCAGAATTGCAGCTCATTCCACTTTTAAACATGTGTTCATTTATGGAAAAGATATATCTAGAATACATACACGCATACCTTTGCAAGTGCACACACACATACACATGCACACCACATTGTTATGTATGTATTTATACATAAATACATGTTTGCATATGTGAATGCAAGTGTCTATATGTGCATGCATGTGTATGTAGGTGTGTACATGTTTATGTATGTATGTATGTATGTATGTATGTATGAGTGTATGTGTGTGTTGTATGTTTGAATGGATGTATTATGTGTGTATGTTTGGATGGATGTATAGAGGCAAATAGATTTGAAAAGTACACATTAAGTACATTTAATAGGTTCGTTGGTTGGTGCGTAGGTAGGTGCGTAAGTAGGTATATAAGTATGTATATAGGTAAATAAGCAGATGGTTGCAAATGTATATATATACAAAAGTCCGTATATATGTGTACTTGTAAGCAAATATACACATATATACAGTATATTTATGACCATGTGTATGCATGTTTTAATATTACCTAGTATAAACATACACACGTGTGTGTGTGTGTGTGTGTGTGTGTGTGTGTGTGTGTGTGTGTGTGTGTGTGTGTGTGTGTGTGTGTGTGTGTGTGTGTGTGTGTGTGTGTGTGTCTTTGCATGTATATATGTAAGGTTCACTTACAATATCACATCACTATTCAAGGAGCACCACGGAAATGAATGAAAAAACCTGACTCCACGCGGAGTTTAAGTGGTTAACGAAGATAAAGGACCTAAAACAAACGACCCTGATGTCCCTTACCTTCCCCCATCCCTACCTTCAAATTTCCCTAAATGGTCCCCTCCCCATCTCTCCCTCCCTCCCTTCTCCCCGTCTCTCCCTCCCTCCCTTCTCCCCACCTCTCCTTCCTCCCACCCCCGCCTCCCACTCCGTATCTCTTTTGTTCGTGGCTCCGAGAGTAATCCCTGTGGTACTCCGCTATTACCTTTTTTTCTCTTTTTTCCAGAAAACCGTTGAAACTGAGCCAAATTGAGCCACCTTTCTTCCGTTGGCCATGAGGGGCTATTAGACTGATAAGACTGATAGAGAGTCGTGACATGAGATAGCAAGGGGAAGACTTGAACACTAATTTTCTGCTGCTTCGTCTACTAATCGTTTGGGTCAATACTTGGCCTGGCAGCGGTCAGTGTGCTTCTTGTCCGATGTGTCTGTTATCTGCTTATTGAAACTTAAGATCTAGTGCAAGATAAATTGGATCATAACGCTAGTAATTATTGTGACGATTACTGTTAAGAAAAAAAAATTATAATAATAACTATGATAATAATAATAACAATAATAATAATGATAAAAATATACAGGAAAAATAAATAAATAAATAAATAAATAAAATTATAATAAAAAAGGACTACACAATGTCAATTATGGACGTTATGCTAAGAGGCTATAAGAGCGGTTTTTGCAAAAATTTAGGATTGTAAATGACATTTACAATCCTAAATTTTCGTAGAAGCCTCCGACAACAACATCAGTCCCCAGTGTCATCTTCTAAGCTCATCTTGATGACTGACATTCGTGTCTGACGCGATGTCAGGCATCAAAGCGTCGGCCATATTGGTTTCAGAGGAAGGATATGACGTCAGAAGAGAATTCCAGTTCCTTCGAGACTGAAGATGAAGGCTTACGCTAATCATCAATTTCTTTCTATTCTTCAACCACGAACAAGTTTGACGTTTGATCTCCCCCCATCCTCCACTTCTTCCTCCTCCTCTTCCCTCTTCCTCCTCCTTCTCACTCCTCTTGTTCCACCCGTCTCCTTCTCCTCCACCCCCTCCTCCTCCTCCTCCTCCACCCTACTCATTCAGTCTCCTCCTGCCCCACCACCCTCCTCCTCCTCCTTCACCGTCCACCTTCTCTTCCTCCACCCTCCTCCTCCTCCTTCACCCTCCTACTACTCCTCCACCCACCTCCTCTTCCTCCACCTTCCTTCTCTTCCTCCTCCACACCAACGTTTATTAACCACCTGTAAACAGTTAATCATACCATAATACCATCATAACACAATATCTTTTCCAGCTCTCTATCTTCTGAATTCTTGGACTTTGTTCTTTTTTTTTATGAACCACAAAACGCTACAATTTGTGATATTACAAATTCTATGTCGACATTAAAATAATTGTTTTGAACAATTTTATTTTTCTAATCAACAATAAATACTTTCCTTAACCATGGAAACTGCTTGTACACATAATCTCACAAATAAAATCACATGACATATGTATGAGTGTGTGTGTATGTGTGTGTGTGTGTGTGTGTGTGTGTGTGTGTGTGTGTGTGTGTGTGTGTGTGTGTGTGTGTGTGTGTGTGTGTGTGTGTGTGTGATGTTCTGAGACGCAGTCCTAACATAATAGCTTTCTAACATCAACTGAATCTATTAACAGTACTTAAGTTCATACAGTTCTTGTTCACAACTGAACAAAACTGGCAACATGACAGTAACTATACGTCATTGGTTCTCAGTCAGTGACGAAGAGGATCCTTGAGGATCACAGAAGGTGAGGAGCCTACGCCAGGAGGCGCTGAGTAGCTGCATATGAGGCCGTCACCTTTGCAAAATTACGGCCGGAGGAAAGGAACTTGAAAATAGTACGCACTTTCGTATAATTACATCCTGAGACGTATTACAAAAGTGCTCATTGTCTTCAAGTCTCCTTTCTCCTGTAGTAATTTTGTATACTTTGTTTCACGGTAACGTGAAAACCATCCATATTATATATATATGTATATATATATATATATATATATATATATATATATATATATATATATATATATATATATATATATATATATATATGCGAATAAATCACAAAAGCGCGTGATTCACAAAAAGTCTAATAAAACCAATTGGAAAATAAAATGAAAGGTGATCAAACGTTTTCGTCTGTTTAAGAAAATGTCTTAAATAGACGAAAACGTTCGGTCACCTTTCATTTTATTTTTCAAGTGGTTTTATTACACACACACACACACACACACACACACACACACACACACACACACACACATATATATATATATATATATATATATATATATATATATATATATATATGTGTGTGTGTGTGTGTGTGTGTGTGTGTGTGTGTGTGTGTGTGTGTGTGTGTGTGTGTGTGTATTTAAGTACATACATACACACACACATATATACAGGGCTTTGAAAAGAGAAAACTTACGCAGCTAATTTGTTTCCCCTTCCGTACCTGTTGACACTTTTCCTTTTATTCCGTTTGGCGCCAGACGATTTCATTGTTTCCCCTGGCACCACGTCGGCGCCAATAAACAATTTACCACAGGTGCTAAAAGAAAAAATCCTTAAATAAAATTTTCCATCTGGGGCCAGATATTTACGTCAAAGATAATTTGAAACCACAACAAAATTCTTCTTAAAAATGAAATTTCTTAAAGAACACGAGACGCAAGTTCCTGCAAATTAACGGACAGGATGAAAGCCTTTCAGTGAAGCCTCAAAGAACCAAAGTTATTTGAGGTGTCAGATCGCCAAGTAACTTTCTTCACTCCAAAGTCTCCAAGACAGGAAGGAGACCACTGAAGCTTTCAGAGGGACGCTTCCCAAGACTGCAAGAGACCATAAGGCCTACACTAGGCAGTTCCACGTCTATTACCACCTATTATTCTCATCTCTTAAAATAGTCAATAATTCCTGTGCTCACTGCATGATTACTAAGTCTATTCCATTCGTTAACTACTCTTTCGGTAAACCAGTTCTTGCCTATTTCCTTCTTAAACTGAAATTTGTTCCATTTAAACTCATTCCTACGAGTCCCACCCTCCTAGCATCGATGCTTCAAGAAGATATGTCAACAAGAAGACTCCGTTTTCTTAAGACATAGCAACTGTTTATAACGGAGTTGGACTCTGCAACACAGAGGAGTCTCTTGTTGGACTCCACAACACAGAGGAGTCTCTTGTGGGACTCCACAACACAGAGGAGTCTCTTGTGAGACTCTACAACACAGAGAAGTCTCTTGTGGGACTCTACAACACAGAGGAGTCTCTTGTGGGACTCTACAACACAGAGGAGTCTCTTGTGGGACTCTACAACACAGAGGAGTCTCTTGTGGGACTCTACAACACAGAGGAGTCTCTTGTGGGACTCTACAACACAGAGGAGTCTCTTGTTGGACTCCGCAACACAGAAGAGTCTCTTGTTGGACTCCTCTGTGTTGTAGAGTCCAACAAGAGACTCCTCTGTCTTGTGGACTCCAACAAGAGACTCCTTCGTGTTGTGGAGTCCAACAAGAGACTCCTCTGTATTGTAGAGTCTCTTGTTGGACTCTCCAACACAGAGGAGTCTCTTGTGCGACTTTGCAACACAGAGGAGTCTCTTGTGGGAGTCCACAAGACAGAGGAGTCTCTTGTTGGACTCTAAAATACAGAGGAGTCTTTTGTTGGACTCTACAACACACAGGAGTCTCTTCTGCTTATCAAATTACAAGAATCATTGCGGCGTTCTTCTTCTTCTTCACTCCTCCGTCATAACTTATGCGTCACTGTTGCCATGACAAGTTCTTGTGTCCTAAGTGATGGTAAGAGTAATTCAGCACACACACACACACACACACACACACACACACACACAGAGAGAGAGAGAGAGAGAGAGAGAGAGAGAGAGAGAGAGAGAGAGAGAGAGAGAGAGATGATGACGATGATGATGGACCTCTCTCGGCATCAACTCTTTCCTGAAAGTGTATATATATATATATATATATATATATATATATATATATATATATTATATACATACATACATACATACATATACCAAGGCTTTTCCCCCTTCCAAGGGAGGTAGCCAAAAAGGGAAAGGCATAAAAACACTCCCACCCATTTCATCCCTAAATACACTCCACACCCCTCCCACCCTCCCTCTCATCTGAGCACCTCCTGGATGACGGGTCATCCCTGCACCCTGCCCACCGCCCTGGGTCATAAGCAGTGTCGCAAGACACAGCACATCCACAGCAAGGCCGCTTCATTTAATCGGCGACCCCCCCTCTCCTTCCCCCCTTGCATATAAGGAGAGGACGGGGAGAAATCCCTTCGGGCTGCGTCCACATTGACTCACACATACTACCCCACCCCCCCCCCCCCGCCCTTTCCTCCTCATGCAATCACCCCATCACCCATATAGAAAATGAGAGTGATGAGTGAGGAGAATGGAGGAGAAATAAGGAAGGATGAGGTGAAGGCAGTTGTAAAGATGATGAAAGCAGGTAAGGCACCTGGTCTGGATGGATGCCATGCAGAATGTCTGAAAAAGGGAGGTTCAGTGATGGTGGACTGGTTGGTGAGGTTATTTAATGTTTGCTGGAGAGAGGGTAGAGTACCGGAGGACTGGAGAAGTGCCTGTATAGTTCCTCTTTACAAGGGAAAAGGGGACAAGTGTGAATGTAGTAGTTTCAGAGGGATTAGCCTGTTAAGTGTAGTAGGGAAGGCTTATGGGAGGATCTTAATTGAGAGGATTAGGAGAGGAACAGAAGGAGTAATTGGTGAGGAACAGTGTGGTTTTAGGACAGGTAGAGGTTGTGTAGATCAGATCTTTGTGGTAAGACAGATATGTGAGAAAGCTATAGGAAAGGGGAAGGATGTTTTTTGGGCTTTTATGGATCTGGAAAAGGCTTATGATAGGGTAGATAAAAAGGCACTGTGGTAGGTTATGCAGATTTATGGGATAGGAGGAAAGCTTTTGGGAGCTGTCAAGAGTTTTTATGAGAGTAGTAGAGCTTGTGTCAGGATTAGAAATGGAGAGAGTGAGTGGTTTGAAGTAAAGGTGGGACTTCGTCAAGGATGCGTTATGTCGCCCTGGCTGTTCAACTTATACATGGATGGGGTGGTGCGAGAGGTGAATGCTAGGGTAGTGGGTCAGGGATTGGAGATGGTTAAAGAAAATGGAGAAAAGTGGGAGATGAGCCAGCTGTTGTTTGCGGACGACACTGCGCTTGTGGCAGGGTCAGAGGAGGGATTGAGGAAGCTGGTGGCAGAGTTTGGGAGAGTATGTGATAGAAGAAAGCTAAAGATAAATGTGGGTAAAAGTAAGGTGATGAGATGTACAAGGGGTGAAAGTGGCAGTAGACTGGAAGTGAACATTAAGGGAGAGCGACTGGAGGAAGTGGATAGTTTTAGATACTTGGGTGCAAGTGTAGCAGGAAAAGGTGGAGTGAAGGTGGAGGTAGAATGTAGATTGAGAGAAGCGAGTAAATGCCTTGGTGGATTAAAGAGTGTAATGAGGAATAGACATTTGGGAATGGATGCGAAGAGGAGACTGTATGAAGGAGTGATTGTGCCAACAGCACTGTATGGGGCAGAAACGTGGAACATAAGAGAAGAAGAGAGAAGGAGTTTGAATGTGTTTGAGATGAGGTGTCTGAGAAGTATGGTGGGGGTTACTAGGCTGGATAGAGTGAGAAATGAGGAGGTGAGGAGAAGAACAGGGGTGAAAAAGGATTTGGGAGATAGGGTTGATGAAAGAATATTAGGATGGTTTGGACACATGGAAAGAATGAGTGAAGAAAGACTATTAAAAGAGGTATGGAAGGCAGATGTGGAGGGAGTGAACATGAGGGGACGTCCTAGGATGAGGTGGATGGATGGGGTGAAGGGGCTTTGGGGAAGAGGGGAATGTCTGTTGAGGAAGGAAGGGCGAGGCCGGAAGACAGAGGTGAGTGGAGAATGGTTGTATATACACACACATATATATATATGTGTGTGTGTGTGTGTGTGTGTGTGTGTGTGTGTGTGTGTGTGTGTGTGTGTGTGTGTGTGTGTGTGTGTGTGTGTGTGCATATACCATCGAACAAGTTTCACACTGGTTCCAACACAGGTTTCTTAAAAAAATACGTGTGTGTGTGCACGCACGTGTATGTATACATGTTATATGTATTATATACATTTGCCATATGCATGTTATGTGTGCATGTGTGTGTGTGTGTGTGTGTGTGTGTGTGTGTGTGTGTGTGTGTGTGTGTGTGTGTGTGTGTGTGTGTGTGTGTGTGTGTGCCTGTGTTCGTGCAACCTGTGTATACTTGTGTTGCAAGTTCATGTTCCCATATAACCCATAGAAACACGTATGATACCATACATTTCCCTGTGGAGCCAAAGTAGAAGGAAAAACAAAAAACAATAAAATAAAATAAAATAAAACAAAATAAAAACAAAATAAAATGAAATAAAGTAAAAGTCTATCTTCCGCGCCTTTGCACCTTTCTTGTTCTGCTCCACCGAAGCGCGACTGATGGAGGGAGTGGTTGGTTGGGGAAGGAGGGGGAGGGAGTGGTTGGTTGGGGAGGAGGGGGAGGGAGTGGTTGGTTGGGGAGGAGGGGGAGGGAGTGGTTGGTTGGGGAGGAGGGGGAGGGAGTGGTTGGTTGGGGAGGAGGGGGAGGGAGTGGTTCGTTAGGGAGGAGGGGAGGGAGAGAATCCTTTCGGTATACCTTCCACGGATCTTCCAACTATAGGAAACTAAATATATAAATAAATAAATAAATTAAAGTCATATAAATAATAAAAATAATAATAATAGTAATGATAATGATAGTAATAATAATAATAATGATAATAGTAATAATAATAATAACATAAAAAATAATAAAAGTAATAGTAATAATGATAATGATGATGATAATAATAATAGTAACAATAGTAATAATAATAACAATAATAATAATAACAATAATGATGAATAGAATAATAAGTAAATTGATGAAATAATGAATAAATAAATAGACAGATAAGGAATAAGTGCCATTGTATTACAAAATCCACCTCATGCCAAGCGATTTCATTCAGGCTAAGGGTGTAAGGGTGAAGGTAAAGGCGAGAGCCTCACGCCCGGAGGCACTGAGTAGTTGCGACCGAAGCCGTCATTTTGTCCTATTATGCACTTGGACTGCTATGGCAGGTAACACTCACTACTGGGAATCAGAGAGGAGTGCGGGATTCGAACCCACAATTAAGCGAATGCAAGACCAGCGAGGGTCAGAGATCTAAACAATCTCTGCAACTGTCCTTTTATATATTCCCTAAATGAGGTATTACACAGTACCCAGTATCGACCGGTTACCCTACAGGTACTACCCCCAGGTATGATACCCGGATTTGGGTTTTCTATGTTCCCGGATTATTCTGGGGTGCATGTGGACCTCTGTGCTAAGTCTGGTAAGGATCCGGTGAGTTGTGGAGACGTTGTTCCAAAACAAATGAAAAGAATTCTGATCAGTCCTGATAATTACTAAGAAGGAAATACTTATCTACTTAAGATATTGAGAATATTTTAAGTAAAACAATTTTGTTCTTTTCAGATAGATTTCTGATAATTCCTGATGGTTACTAAGACAGAAAGAAATACTTGTCTACTTAACCCATTAAATTCCGATGACAAGAATCTTGTCATTTGGTCAAATAAAACAAAAAATCATAAAACACCAAAATGTTTGATCAAACAGCACCAGAAAAATATGACGAGGACTGACGTCATATTTTTCTGGTGTTTGATCAAACATTTTGGTGTTTTATGATCTTTTTGTTTTATTTGACCAAATGACAAGATTCTTGTCATCGAAGTTTAATGGGTTAAAAGGTTAAGAATATTGAAGAAAAACTATTTTGTTCTTATCAGATTTCTGATCATTCCTGATAGTCACTAAAACAGAATGAAGTACTTATCTACTTAAAAGATTAAGAATATTCAACAACAAAAATTCTCATCAGATAGATTCCTGGTCTTTCCTGGTCGTTACTAAGATAAAATGAAACACTTATGAGGTATATCTCAAAAAAAAAAAAGTATGGATAAGGATGACAGGTGGTAAGGGACATTACACTGCCTAGTGTAGGCCTTATGGTCTCATGCAATCTCCTCCATTCTTATGTCCTTAAAAATTCTTCAAGGGGATCATGAACATGACTCTACGAGCTTAACCTAACGGTTGAATATTTTATCAAATTTATCTTCATAGACCTGATCGCGTTTGGTGTCGACTAATATATTTATTTTCTCTGTCGCCAGACAATTCTCTATAGTCTACAAGAACCCCTTCAGTGGTTAAAGAGTTGCGAAATTGTTCCCATTCTGACGCACCTGTTTTCAGAATGAAATATCTTCTACTTGGATGCCAGGCTATTTTAACCAGAGGAGGGAGTGTCCCATCGATGCCCACAAGGTCAAGAAGTTGTTCTCGCATTCCAATCTACCCGATTTTAGAATGAAATATTCTCTACTTTGCTGCCACGTCTTGGGGGAGGAAAGGACAAAACAACAGCGACGAAGCCACCACGATGACATTCATCAACAGCGCGTGTCTTCTCTCAACTAGAATCTAGATGATTACTCTATTGTTGACCTTAGTAATGTCACTAGAAATTACGGGTACTAAATAGTCCACAAGAGATCAAACACCAATGAATATATATATTTTATCTTTAACCGCATATAGAGTCCAACCTCAATCGAATACGTTTCTCAGCATCGTGACCTCATACACAAAGAATTACAAAGGATTACAAAGGAAGAGCATGCCGGTATGAGACCTTTTGGCCATAACAAGGTCAGCAGTTCTTAACTGTTTCCACTGTCTACAACCCCTCTCAATTCGCAAGCAGCCCCGTAAGGACCAATAGGTCTGTTGCTGTTTGCATCTCCTTTGTATGAGAAGAAATCCAAAACTTCGCCGAGGAAGGAACATCACACCGTAGCAGGAGTTTGGATACCATATTCGCGATGATTGTTGTGCGTATGACCCCATCGTGACGGTGTCAGAGATGAGAGGTGTATCCTCAAGGTCTCCGATCATTTTATTTATGGTAAAATGGATTTGTGTATAAATGACGAGGAAGGTGGTACCTTTGTAATGGTTTGCGTGTAAATGACGAGGAAGATGGTACCTTTGTAATGGTTTGTGTATAAATGACGAGGAAGGTGGTATCTTTGTAATGGTTTGTGTATAAATGACGAGGAAGATGGTACCTTTGTAATGGTTTGTGTATAAATGACGAGGAAGATGGTACCTTTGTAATGGTTTGTGTATAAATGACGAGGAAGATGGTACCTTTGTAATGGTTTGTGTATAAAAGACGAGGAAGATGGTACCTTTGTAATGGTTTGTGTATAAAAGACGAGGAAGATGGTACCTTTGTAATGGTTTGTGTATAAATGACGAGGAAGATGGTACCTTTGTAATGGTTTGTGTATAAAAGACGAGGAAGATGGTACCTTTGTAATGGTTTGTGTATAAAAGACGAGGAAGATGGTACCTTTGTAATGGTTTGTGTATAAATGACGAGGAAGATGGTACCTTTGTAATGATTATGTGCCCAGAGGGAATTTGTCCTCGAACTTAAGTTAGATACTGACGGCAGCAAATACCCAGAAGTAGATATTACGATCTTGTAACTTTCTGACGTTAAAAGAAAATCAAAGGCATTCTTGGTAACGAAACGTAAGTAAATCAAAAGCTTTCAAGGTTTACTCTGCCATTATAAACCAATTGAAAAGTATTCTTTTGGTTCTTTATCGAGGTTTCTGATGTAATCTTTGTGGGAAAAGGATAAAACAACTTTGAGTCCCTTTCTGTGACAAAAAATGAAAGCAATTTAGACCGGGACTTGTTCTTGGGCTTTGGTCCTTTATCAAAGGTCAATGATCGTTAAAAAAGATATATATATATATATACATATATTATATATATATATATATATTTTTGTGTGTGTGTGTGTGTGTGTGTGTGTGTGTGTGTGTGTGTGTGTGTGTGTGTGTGTGTGTGTGTGTGTGTGCGCGCGTGCGATTATGATTTATTTTATATTATTTGTTTTTCTTTTGTTATAATTTGTGTGTTTGATTCTCATTTATTATTAGTTATATGTCAATTTATTATTATTTACTATTTACCTGTTTCTTTATTATTTAACTATACCAATGCATTTATTTGTGTATTTTATTTGTTATTTACATTATTATAGCTTTTATTTATTAATTTATTACTGTTATGATTTGTTTTTTTCGCATCCGACCTAGATATGGACCAAAAGGTCTCCTGTCGGCATGCTCCGCCTTTGTAATCCTTTGTGTGTGTGTGTGTGTGTGTGTGTGTGTGTGTGTGTGTGTGTGTGTGTGTGTGTGTGTGTGTGTGTGTGTGTGTGTGTGTGTGTGTGTGTGTGTCCCTTTCCTTGTAATGGCACAATCGTAGGAGTAAACAAGATTAGCTGGTTATGTAGCTTACCAGCGCTGCTATCCTCGAAAGGAAAGGAAACTAATTGAATCAGACAAGTACGTAATCTCTTCTTTCCATTCTAAGCGAGGTTGTCCACTTGGCTTTGTTGTTCCAGAAGAGCCTCTGATCCCAAGAAGAAACCAAATTGGCTTCCTTACATGAAGGTCTCCAGCAAGGTTGATAAGTGTGTAGCCAACTCACCAAGTCAGCCAATCAGCCAAGAGTTAGGTTAGATTAAGTTAAGTTAGGTTGGGTTAGGTTAGGTTGGGTTAGGTTGGGTCTCCAGCAAGGCTGATAAGTGGGTAGCCAATTTACCAAATCAGCCAATCAGCCAAGACCCTGCAACAACGTGCAGACTCGAGTGGCGCTGCCATTTCAGAAGCTCAACGAAGTTTTCATTCTTTTCTTTGTTCCTCAAGTGGAGGATTACGACGGAAACGACAGTGCCTCCCACAAGAACCTGAGACCTCGAGAGCGCTGTCCGTCTGTGTCATTCTTGAAAGAAGCCAACCCACATGTTGCCACGTTGGGGAAAAAGGGGCCGCAGGGGAGGAGGGGGGAAAAAGAGGACATTCTTGAGGGAGCTGACATCAGTCAGGGCTAGAATTACTCTTCAAACAGAAATGGCGTTTTCTTAAGAACCGAGCATGAAGGTGTCTTGAGTTTTTTTTTTTTTCAACTTCCTCTTCTTCATCGGACGGATGTTCTCTATGACTTTATTAGCTTTCTCGACACATGGCGGCGCTGTTTTCTTAAAGAGAAATTTTAAATAATTTCATTTCCAACTCCTTTCTTACCATGTGTTACAAGTTATTTTGTTCTGGTCACCGCCAAACTAATCTATTCACTTCCATGGCATTTCCTGATGACCAGGTTCGAGTTCATCTCCCTTAAATATAGAGGCGGCTAGCAGTTAAAAATAATCGAGGTTCTGTTGACATTAAGCTTAAGGATTTTATAATACATAAATATAAAGAATGAATTAAAGAAATGCATATTCTTATACTGTGTATCACATTCAAGAACATGATACACGGTTTTTAAGCACAAAACAAGCCGAGTCAAAAAGAAACGACAGTGCTTTCTCTACCTAGCGTGCAGCTTCTTATCTCGGGTATGTTTGCGTGTGCATAACACCCAAACACCGCGTCGCTGGAACTGTGAAGCGTACAGTTCCATAAAATGATTTTTTTTAATTTCTTCATGAACTGGAGAATGGCTACTAACATTGAGCTTAAGGATTACATGAGGTACAAGTATATTGAAAGAATCAAAGGGAAAAATAAGACTCATTATATTTAATGTTATTGAAAATGTTTGTTGTTGCTATATTAAGAAAAACGCGAAAAATGGAGACCAGACCACAAAAGATGGAGAGCCGAGATAGAAAAGTTTGCAGGAGTGACGTGGCAGATACTAAACAGGTGGTGGGATTCAAATTGGTGGTTGGGGAGGTTTAGCTCCAGCAGTGGACTCCGAATGGGATATCAATTTATGAAATCGATTGATATCTTTTAGTCTTTCCTCACCTTTAAAATGCATCTCTCTCAGTAAATGATATTTCACTGAAATACGTTTTGGTCAAAGTCAGACAATTCTATTTAGGTAACAGTGGCGCCAATGAAATGTCAATGACGTCTAACCCCTTCCTTACCTTGACATCTACTATAGATAAAATTCTGATAATCTTGTTTGTTATCTTGCTTGCTTGAAACCGTCACCCAGCCAATCAGAAGAAGAGAACTTACGTCACGACTGAGGACCAGCCAATCAGAAGAAGAGATATGACGTCACGACTGAGGACCAGCCAATCAGAAGAGATACGACGTCACGACTGAGGACCAGCCAAGCAGAAGAGATCAGAAGAAGAGATATGACGTCACGACTGAGGACCAGCCAATCAGAAGAAGAGACATGGCGTCACGACATCATATGATGCGTAGTGTTCCAAGCAACGACATGACGTCACAATCTTCTACATTTCACTTCTTATAACAACGTATCATTTAAAATTTTATTTAACCCAACATACATGTATATATATCTATCTATATATACTTATAAAAGTTTCACATTCAGTATCTAAAAATATAGCCAACTCCTGAGTTAGCTTCTATGAGGCATAATGAGTTTATCAAAATATTACGAACCGTATAAATCATATAATGCGTAGTGTTCCAAGCAACGACGACATGACGTCACAATCTTCTGCATTTCACTTCTTATAACTAATCAAGTCACTGCCTTCGTCTACTGAATAGAGCATTGTCTTAATAAAGATTTAATTGACCATTTTATTAACAACGTATCATTTAAAATTTTATTTGACCCAAAGGGTCACGGGTGGTCAAGTCTACTATAGATTTAATTCTGCTTAACACCAACACTATCTACCGGTTTACCAACAAAGTAGTTAACGAATGGAATACACTAAGTAACCACATAATGAGCGCTTAAACAATTGGTTATTTTAAGAGAATATTAGATAAATGTATGGATAGGGATGACAGGTGGTGATGGACATGGAACTACCTAGAGTAGGCCTTATGGTCTCTTGCAGTCTCTTCCATTCTTATTTTCTCATGTTCACCATCCCGTAAAATTCGAGTTTGAAAATAAAGTTGCTCAGCTGAATATATAATTGCTTTAAATGACCCAATCCCATTTCCGAGAGACTCCGATACATGACTCCTTCATTCCCTTCCTGGTTTGAATGCACAATTTTGTCTAATGATCTTGGAGGAGCAGAGTGGGTATTTCTATCCTGACGTAATCTTGTGTATGTGTGTATGTGGGTGTGTTTGCACGTGTGTGTGTGCGTATACATGTGTGTGTGTATACATGTGTGCGTGTGTATACATCCGTGTGTGTGTGTGTGTGTGTGTGTGTGTGTGTGTGTGTGTGTGTGTGTGTGTGTGTGTGTGTGTGTGTGTGTGTGTGTGTGGTGTTAGCTGGCACGTGTGTTTGAAATTGAGGAGGGAGAAAGAAAAGAGCTAGGAATAGGAAGGGAGAGAGGGATATATATATATATATATATATAGAGAGAGAGAGAGAGAGAGAGAGAGAGAGAGAGAGAGAGAGAGAGAGAGAGAGAGAGAGAGAGAGAGAGAGAGAGAGAGAGAGAGAGAGAGAGAGAGAGAGAGAGAGAGCCACGTGGGGGAGGGGAGGAAGAACAAGGGGAGATGGAGAAATCAAATGAACGAGAGAGAATGGTTAGAAGGTGAGTGAAATAAAAGGGAAAAACGAAATGAGAAAAGAAGAAGCGATAAACAAAAATGAAGAACACAGAAAAGCAAAAAAATACCACATGCTTGATGGAAAAAGAAACAAAATAAAACGTAAAATAGAGTAAGGACATACAGTCGAACAAATTACGCAACTGTCTTTGAGTAGAGGTAGTTTACGCAACAAATACACAAAGCATTTGTCGAGCATTGCGTGTGTACCTCTCCCCTTTTTTTTTCTTTTTTAATGGTTTTTGGCAAAATGACTCACACTGTCCCTGGGCGGGGCTTACTGGGGGCTTTGGGCGGCTTCAGGGGGCTGGCGGACCGATGAAGAAGCCACCGAAACTGACCTGAAATATTTGCACTAGTCCTTTTTTTTTCTCTCCAGTCAAGAATAAAGGACAGAAAAAGGTTATTAGGACAAGGGTGTCCTTTTTTCACCCGAGGTGTAAGTATGAAGGGATTTGTAGGTCTCTGACGATAAACGGCACGCGCGCGCATACACACACACACACACACACACACAAACACACACACACACACACAAATGTAGATTTACAATATCATTAGGATGAAAATATATTCCAGGTCGACAAGATAAACGAATTTAAGGCCGTTTGATAAATGGAGGCAAACAGACGGGACACCATGAGTACAGATCCAACCCCGCATACTACAAATGGGTAAATATAAGGTAAATGTACGTTTATACACACACACACACACAAGCACACACATACAAATATACACAGGAAACATGCGCACACACAAACACACACACACACATACACACACACACACACACACACACACACACACACACACACACACCCGGTGGCGGATTGGTAAAGCACTGGCCTCACAAGCCGGAGAACCGGGATTCGATTCCCCGGCCGGGCGGAGACAAGTTGGGTTTGTCTCCTTTCACGTATAGCCCCTGTTTACCTAGCAGCGAGTAGGTACG
>NC_134786.1:59886039-59893539 GCF_046742065.1 Oratosquilla oratoria
CTCTGAAATAAACGTCACTATAGCTTTACCAATAAAGCCAAGGGCACAGGGAGGAGGAGGAAGGAGGAAGAGGGAGGAAGAGGAGGAAGGAAGGGAGAGGGAAGAGGAAGAGGGAGGAAGGAGGAAGAAGGAGGAAGAAAGAGAGAAGGGGGAGGAAGGGAGAGGGAGGAGGAAGGGGGAGGGAGGAGGAAGGGGGAGGGAGGAGGAAGGGGGAGGGAGGAGGAAGGGGGAGGGAGGAGGAAGGGAGAGGGAGGAAGGAAGGAAAAGAGAGGAGGACGTGAGGAGAGTGAAGAAGGAAGTGAGAGGGAGGAAGGAAGAGAGAGGGAGGAGGAAGGGAGAGGGTGGAGGAAGGGAGAGGAAGGAGGAAGGGAGAGGGAGGAAGGAAGAGGGAGAAAGAAAGAGGTAGGAAGAAGGGAGGAAGGAAGTGAGAGGGACGAAGGAAAAGAGGGGGAGGAGGAAGGGAGAGGGAGGTGGGAAGGATGAAGAGAGAGGAAGGGGGTGAGGGAGAAGGATGGGAGGGGAGGGAGGAAGGAAATGAGAGGGAGGAAGGACAGGAGAGGGAGGAGGAAGAAAGAGGGAGAAAGGGATAGAGAGGGAGGAAGGAAGAGAGAGGGAGGAGGAAGGGACAAGGAAGAAGAAGGGAGAGGGAGGAGGAAGGGAGAGAGAGGAAGGAAGGAAAAAGAGGGAGGAAGAAAGTGAGAGGAAGGAAGGAAGGGAGAGGGAGGAGGGAGAGGGGGAGGAAGGAAGGAGAGGGAGGAGGAAGGGAGAGAGAGGAAGGGAGAGAGAGGAAGGAAGGAAAAAGAGGGAGGAAGGGAGGAGAGGGAGGAATAAAGTGAGAGGAAGGAAGGAGGGGAGAGGGAGGAGGGAGATAGGAAGGAAGGGAGGAGAGGAAGGAGGAAGGGAGAGAGAGGGAGGAAGGAAGAAGAGGGAGGAAGGTAGAAGAGGGAGGAAGGAAGAGAGAGGGAGGAGGAAGGAGGAGAGAGGAGGAAGGGAGAAGAAGGGGGAAGGAGAGAGGGAGGAGAGGGGGAAGGGGAGAGGGAGGGAAGGAGGAAGGGAGGAAAGGAAAGGGGAGGGAGAGAGAGGAGGGAAGGGAGGAGGATGGAGGGGAGGAGGGAAGGGAGGAGGATAGGGAGAGGAGGAGGGGAGAGGAGGAGGAGGAGCGAGAGGAGGGGGGAGAGAAGAGAAGGGAGAGGGAGGAGGGGGAGGGGAGGGAGGAGGGCGAGGAGGGGAGAGAGAGGGAGGAGGAAGGGAGAGGGAGGAGGAAGGGAGAGGGAGGAGGAAGGGAGAGAGGAGGAAGGGAGAGGGAGGAGGAAGGGAAAGGGAGGAGTAAGGGAGAGGGAGGAGGAAGGGAGAGGGAGAAGGAAGGGAGAGAGAGAAGGAAGGGAGAGAGAGAAGGAAGGGAAAGAGAGGGAGGAAGGAAAAAAGAAGGAAGAAATTAGAAGAGGGAAGAAGGAAGAGAGAGGAAGGAGGAAGGGAAAGGGAGAGGAAAAAAGAGGTAGGAAGGGAGGATGGGAGAGGGAAGAGGAGGTGAGGAAGGAAGAAGAGGGACGAAGGGAAAAAGGGAGGAAGGGTGAGGAGAGAGGAAATAAGAAGGAAGAAGAGTATGAAGAAGGGTATGAACACCCACATCCACATGCTTACAAGCACACACACACACACACACACACACACATACATTCTTTATCCATCGAAATAATCCCTTCATTACATCGAATATAACATTTTTCAACGTGCTGCCTCCGGAAACCAGCTCATCTTGCGTCACCGCGAAGTAGATGGTTTCCGAAGAGTCTGCCATAAGAAGGAGACATCTTCCCCTACCACATTAAGAAAACATCTTCCACTGCCATAAGAAGAAGACATCTTCCACTGCCATAAGAAGAAGACATCATTCACTACTATAATAAGGAGACAACGTCTATTACCATAACAGACTTCTTCCACTCCCATAAGAAGAAAACAATCACTGCCATAACAAGGAGACATCTTCCACTCTCATAACAAAGAGACATCTTCAACTGCCATAAGAAGTCATCTTCCACTGACATAACAATGAGATATGCTCTACTGCCATAAGAAGAAGACATCTTCCACGGTTATACAAAGGGGACAGCTTCCACTGGCATAAGAAGAAGACATCTTCCACTGCCATAAGAAGAAGACATCTTCCACAGCCATAAGATGAAGACATCTTCCACTGCCATAAGAAGAAGACATCATCCACTGCCATAAAAAGAAGACATCTTTCATTGCCATAAGAAGAAGACATCTTCCACTGCCACAAGAAGACATCTTCCACTGCCATAAGAAGAAGACATCTTCCACTGCCAACCTTGACGTCCCACGGGATGCCTTGGTCATGCTACCTAGTCTTCATGTCACGGCATGCGCTGCAACAGTGTGAGCTGTCGCTGGGAACGCAACGTGATTTGTCACCAGGAAACCTGTTTACCGACCTGAGACCCAAACGAACTGTTCAAACTTGGGACTTCGTGAAGTTCAAGCGGAGGAAAGAAGTAGAAGGTGAAGATAAAAATGAGAATAAAGAAGGAAAACCAGAAGAACATGAAGAACTAGAACAAGACGAAAGTGAGAATAAAGATAAGGATAAAAAAGAAGAAGATGATGATGAATTAAAAGAAGATGAAGCAGAAGAAGTATAAAAAGATGAAGATAAGGATGAGGATGAAGATGAGAATAAATAAGAAAAAGGAGAAGAAGAGCTAGAACAAGATAAAACTGAAGTGGAAGAAGATGAAGATAAAGATAAGGATGAAGATGAAAAGGATTAAAGATGAGGATGAAGAGGAGTATGAGGAAGATTAAAGATGATGATAAAGAGGAAGAAGGACAATGAATGGGAGAAGAACAAATAGAAGAAAAAATGGGAGACGAAGACAGAGAAGAAAGAAAAAGAAAAACAACAACAATGCACCCGGTTTTGTTTTTCGAAGTTCTCTGCGTTCTTTGCTTGCGAAATCAAAACTCGAAGACGAAGACAAAAGAACTCGAAGACGAAATCTAAATCGGCGACGACAACGACGAAGACGACAACGACGAAGACGACAACGACGACAAAGACGACAATGACGAAGACGACGACGAAGACGACGATGGAGACGGCAACGACGAAGACGACGATGGAGACGACAACGGTAGTGTTGGCGGCGTTGTTGGACGAGATGAGAGTGGGTCATAGGTATTTTAAAACCTCTAAAGCGCCGGACAGTCGACTCCGTAAGTGTGTGCAGAAATATCGTTTGGGCTGAAAAAAAATGAAAGATGAGGTCTGTCTAGATGGTAATAAATGGAGAAACAAAAGAAGATCAGGAGGCACTGACCCGCAACCCCACAGTAGCCGCCAGCGGTCTTCCGACACTCTCATAGGAAAGAACTATGGTGTAGGAAGAGGAGGAGGAGAAAAAAAAAGGAGGTGGAGGAAGAAGAAGAGGAGGAGGAGGAGGAGGAGCGGAAAGAAAAAGAGGAGGTGGGGGAAGAAGAGGGGAAGCAGGAGGAGCAGGAGGAGGCGGAGGAGGAAAAGGAGGAGGCAGAATAGGAGAAAGAGGAGATGGATGAAGAAGAAGAGAAGGAGGAGGAGGGAGAGGAGGAGGAGGAAGAGGAGGCGCAATAAGAGAAAGAAGAGGAGGGGAGGAGGAAGAGGAGGCAGAATAGGAGAAAGGAGGAGGAGGAGGAGGAGAAAAGGAGGGGAGGAGGAGGAGGAGGAGGGATAGTAGGAGGGGAGGAGGAGGAGGGGAAGAGGAGGAGGAGGAGGGGAGGAGGAAGAGGAGGAGGGGAGGAGGAGGAGGAGGGGAGGAGGAGGAGGAGGAGGAAGAGGAGGAGGGGAGGAGGAGGGGAGGGAGGAGGAAGAGGAGGAGGGGAGGAGGAGGGGAGGAGGAGGAGGAGGAAGAGGAGGCAGAATAGGTAAAGAAGAGGAGGAAAAGGGACGGGGGAGGAAAAGGAGGAGAAAAAGGAAAAAGAGCAGGAGGAGGAAAAGGAGGAGGAAAAGGAGAAGGAGGAGGAAAAGGAGGAGGAGGAGGAGGAAAGGAGGAGGAAGTGTAGGCGATTCGGGGAAAAAAAAGAAAAGGCCGAAAATCCATGAAGACCCGTATTCTCCATCGATCGAGTCCTCTGGTTTCCACAACGTTTCGGACGCTTTCGTCAGGAAAGAACACTCAATATGGTCAGGACTCGCACTATTGGGTTCAAATTAAACAAATTTAAGTTTCAGAAGGAAACACGGAAGAACTCGTTTACCAATACAGTGGTTAACAAAAGGAATAGAGTTAGTAATCATGTAGTTAGCGCTGAAACAATAATTAATTGGTTCTTATAAGAGAAGAATAGATAAGATTATAGATAAGGACGATAGGCAATGGACATGGAGCTGCCTAGTGTAGGCCTTATGGTCTCTTGAAGCCTCCTCTATTATTATATTTTCTTAAGAAGGAAATAGGCAAGAACTGGTTTACCAATTGAGTGATCAACAAATGGAATAGACTTAGTAACAATGTAGTGAGCGCTGAAACTACAGTATTGGTTGTTTAAGAGAAGACTAGTTAACTTTATGAATGGGGATAATAGATGGTTATGGATATGGAACTGCATAGTGTAGGCCTTATGGTCTCTTGCGGTCTCCTTCATTCTCATGTTCTATGAATCAATGTACCTGTTCTCACTGCCGATAGGTAATTTTATTCACCTGAAGGAAACTCCTTACTTGTCTTTAGGCGGTTTCAGTCGCGGAGGATCAATTATAATACAAGTCAATGGAAGCGTTCACACACAGCCGTTCAGTTTTTCCTTGGCTATGCGGTACCGCCGTGTTTTTCCGTGCAGTTCAAACTGCTAGTGTGAACAGGGCCTTAGGGCAAGATGAGTTCTTGTGTTCGGCCCATGCACCGAATGTCAGCCTATCGGGGTTGTTATTAGGAGATGAGGCAAGGATGCCTATTGTTATTTTTTGCAGTTATATTTTAAACTAATTTGTCTACTTAAGGGATCTATGTCAGTTGATTAAACCTGTTAAACTCTTCAGGCGATGGTTAAAATAAAGACAAGTTTTTATATTAACAGTGCAAGGGTTTAAAGTGACTAGTGGTGTAAATTTAGTGAATATGATGGTGATGATAGTGATGATCATAGTGATGCTAGTGACTGCGTTAGTGATTTTCTCAGTGATTATGCAGTTCACGGTATCAGTGGTGTTAATCACTAAATCTAGTGTTAGAGACCACAGCACCTTCTGTGATATTTTTAACAACACCGAACTATCACCAGTGGTACTGTTCCTGTCACCATTATCATCACTTCTGTCACCACCACCCAACCACAACCACCAAGAATTTCACCAGTAACGCCACCATTACCACCACCCTCACCACCACTACCACCACCAAAAAATTAACCAGTAACCTCACCACTACCACCACCATCCCCCACAGCGACCACTACCACTACCACCACCGCCCCCACTCCACTAGCACCACCACCTCCACCACTACCATTACCACCACCTCCCCCACCACTGCCACCACCACCAAAGCCCAAAAACAACCAGGAACTGACAGACGTGACATATTAATAGACAACAATGTGACGAGTCAGGTCCCCCCACGTGGCGTTTGACAGCGACCACCAAACCAACCGACCGACCAACGAGCCCACTGACGACGAGGCGAAGGCGCAACAACTCTGAACTCCAAGACCTGAAGTGCTCCTCCTTCTCCTCGTCCTCCTCGTCGTCGTCCACCTCCCCTCCTCCTCGTCCTCCTCTTCGCCTACCTCACCCTCCTCATCCTCCCCTCCTCATCCTCATCTTCCTCTTTATCCATCTCCTCCTCCTCCTGCTCCTCTTCCCCTCCTCCTTATCCTCCCCTCCTCCTCCTCCTCCACCCCTACTCCTCCTCCTCTTCGTCCACCCCTTCCTCACCCACCTCACCTTCCTCCTCCCCCCTCCTCCTCTTCGTCTATCTCCTCCTCCTGCTCCTCGTCCTCCTCTTCGTCCACCTCCTCGCCCAACTCTCCCTCCCCATCCTCATCCTCCTCTTCGTCCACCTCGTCCTCGTCCTCCTCCTCCTCCTCCTTGTCCTCCTCTTCATCCATCTCCTCCTCCTGCTCCTCGTCGTCCACCTCCTCCTCCCCCTCCTCCTCGCCCTCCTCTTCGTCCACCTCCTCGCCCACCACCACCCTTCTTATCCTCATCCTCCTCTTTGTCCACCTCCTCCTCCTCCTGCTCCACCACCTCCTCCTCCTTGTCCACCCCTTCCTTCTCCTCCTCGTCCACATCCTCCTCCTCCTCCTCCTCGTCCTCCTCCGAAGCAGAATCAGATCGAAAAGGTCTGAAGAAACTATGCCAAAGATTTCGGGAGTCTGAAGAGGTGGAGGTGGAGGTGAAGGTGGAGGAGGAGGAGGAGGAGGAGGAGGAGGAGGAGGAGGAGAAGAAGTGGAGAGCAGAAACCATTAGTATGGACTGCTACGCCCGCACGCGTTGTGTGTCCACGCCCACAGAAACAAGCGGGCGTGGGTCTAAACCCTCATTACTGTGGTGGTTTTCTATACGCATATTTCTGCTCTGTTCTGTTCTGTTACCTCTTGTTCTCTTTTGTTCTGTTGAATACCAGGCGGTTCTAGTCAGATGGGGGAAGTGTGTTAGTGAGATTCAATCACCCAAACTATGAATCAGACACGAGTCCTCTCTCTTGCTTTTTCTGTCTCTTCTTTTCTCTGTCTGTCTCTCTATCTCTGTCTCACTCTGTCTCTCTCTGTCTCTACCTCTTTCTGATTCTGTCTGTCTGTCTGTCTGTCTGTCTCTCTATCTCTGTCTCACTGTCTCTCTCTGTCTCTACCTCTTTCTGACTCTGTCTGTCTGTCTGTCTCTCTCTCTCTCTTTCTTTTTCTCTCTCGCTCTCTCTGTCTCTGTCTCTTTCTGTCTCACTCTGTCTCTCCCTATCTATCTATCTCTTTCTGTCTCACTCTCTGTCTCTCACTTTCTCTCTGTCTCCTCCCTCTCTCCATACATGTATGTATGTATGTATGTATGTACGTATGTATACATCCAGGAATAACAACCAGTGAAATCGAATTAAAGCTGTCATATAATCACATCTTCTTTGTTTAATACATTGTTTTTTCTTTTGTGAAACACAGAAAATTAAACTGAACGTACAACGCTTTTCATCCATTGATTTACTTTCCTGATAGTTTCCCCTGTATTTTTTAAACACGTTCCTTGTGTTTCTACAGCAACCATGCATGTATATATAACATACATGTGCACATGATACACATGTACTCATGTAGAATATACATATATGTATATAATTTTATAGATACATTACATATATATATATATATATATATATAATATATATACATACATCTACACTGAATGGTTCCCAGCGATCAATTGATATCTTTATTCAACCACAAACAACTTTTTAATTCCATGGCCATCGCAATCGAGACTGAAGAATCGCTCGATGGAGACATTTTGTTGGAAAT
>NC_134786.1:59901039-59913539 GCF_046742065.1 Oratosquilla oratoria
TGTTTCCATTCCGGCTGACGTTATACTAAGGGTTTCTTACTTCTCTCTTCGTGGGAGTTGGAGGGCGAGTTATGACTTTCTTTTTTTTTTTATGCTGATTCCCCACCCCCCCTGGTCCCATTGGGGCCTCTGCAACGCTCATACAACATTTCAAACTCCAGTTGCAGCGCAGGTCTATTCTCGTAAATCCTAAGCCAAACCTCCACCACTCGCTGTCCCTTTCATTACTTACCCACACCTGCAACCTTCACAACCTCAGAATATAAACCTGTAACACTCACACAACCTTCTTGCACGTGCAACATCCGCCCTCACTGATTCCCATTGCAACATAAAATTGCGACGATGGCGTCGCACACACACCCTGTAACAACAACCCTACGCAGCAGAATGTATTGAAATCATCCCTTCACTTGTAACATACTATATATATACATATATATATAATATATATATATAATATATATATATATATATATATATATATATATATATATGCATTAAGTAAATAATATTCCTTTTTAGTAATTATCATGTATATTCTGTTTTTGTAAATTACCCATCGTAATCACACAAGCATTGTTATCTATTATCAAAGGCCCTTCCCCAAATTATCATATACATTCATATTGCTACTGGTTCCTTTAATATGCTACGATCAAATGAATTCTAGAGGAGGGAAGAGAAAAGAGTGATTAGCTCGCTGCATATGAATATATGTCCTCCGCCCTTTCCCAATCCACTGTACTGTTTTCCTAATTTCATTTTTCCGCAGCTAACTCTTTTTTGTCTATGTTCATTAGTTACAAAAAAAAAAAACTAAATTAGTAGCCAGCAGCGGTTACAAACCCCACAACTAACACTTTCTCCTATCTTCTCTAGATTTTTTAACCTAAATACAGTAGTACTAGCCAGCAACGGTTAGAACTCCACCGTTACCCCACTCCGACCCTATCTCAACCCTCCTCGTTAGCTTAATGACAAGCACCCACGCCCTATGCAATATCATGCGTAATTTACTTCGAGATGGCCTTCGGGAGAAGCACCTGGGCCTCCGCGATGAATATCATGAGCACAAATCTTCGGCTCTTTGCAGTCGAGTCCGCCATATATCGGCGAGGAAAATTATAAAAACGACTCGTGTTCTCTAAAATCATGATAGGAAATTTTGCTCTCCCAAGGAAGGATTATTTCGCTTTCCTGTGGAAGGATGTGCACGCTCTCAATAACTATTAAAGTAAAATTCAAATTATGATTAAGATAGGGTAAAAGAAATTGAAAAATATATAAGAAATGATAATGACGAGGGGGAAAAGTGTAATGACGGCCATATTGCTAGTTCAAACAGCTACTAGCACAAACACGCAAACACATTATATGTTGTGCACATATATATATATGTATATATATATATATATATGTATATATATATATACAGTATATATGTTTATTTATATCTCCCTCTCCCTCTCTCACTCTCTCTCTCTCTATATATATATATATATATATATATATATATATATATGTGTGTGTGTGTGTGTGTGTGTGTGTGTGTGTGTGTGTGTGTGTGTGTGTGTGTGTGTGTGTGTGTGTGTGTGTGTGTGTGTGTGTGTGTGTATGTGTGTGCGTTTTTATATATATATATATATATATATATATATATATGTATACCGTATTTGCAGCGAAGTTTCTAGATGATGAAATTAAATATATAGTCAAAGTGTTCACGAAACTCAGATACTTGAAAGGACTACTGCACAGATTAAGAAAGAAAAGAACGATAATAATGAGAAGGAAGACGGACAACCGGTCTGAAGAAGGAAGGGTTGTGATTTTGTCCGTTCCCAACTCGAAGTACGAGGAAGAGTTGGGACGTGCTCTCATAAAAGCGGGTGTGAGCATCTATTTTTCCATGAGTACAAAATTAAGAGAGGTTTTTAGAGCAAGAATAAAAATAACAAAGAAAAAAGGTATAGAATATTATGGAGAGACGGGAAAATCAGTAGAGGTACGGACATATGAACACAAAAATGACATCAGAGTGCACCGAACCTCCAACTCGCGAGTGGTTCATTTGGACCAATGTGGCCATCTTCCAGATTGGAACAGGGTAGAGGTGCTCCACAAAGTTCTAACGAAAAAGAAAAGGAAAATAGTAGAGTCAGCCTCGTCTCCTCCCACCCCTGCATCAACCATAGGAATGGGTTCATAAAATTAGCAGGAGCAGCAAACACCTTGATCATCAAGAGGGACAAGAGGAAGAATGGGAACGGAGGAGGGAAGCGGCATGGTCGAAGTCACCAGAGAAGTATAGAGAACGAATGAAGGTCTGGAGCCAGATTGAAAGAGAGGGACATGGCAAGGATGAAGTATATAAGCTGTTCATTTTCTGAAATTATTTGTACTTATATGGCCTGATAAGGACGAAACGTCAAGAAATAAAACTCCAACTGTTTTCTGTGTTTAGCTCACAACCCTTCCACACACACACACACACACACACATATATTGATTATATATATATACATATATATATATATACACACACATTTATATATTTGTATATATGCATATATATACCGTACATACATACATATATATATGAATATATATATATATATATATATATATATACATATATATACATATACATATATGAGTATGTTAAAGACAGTTTGAACATTTTTAGAAGCTCTACCATGGGATTCCAACCCTGACCCGTGCGTCCGTAATCACGAGGTCAGGGACTGTACAAGTCCCCGACCACGCTTCACGTAACAGTACAGTCCTTTTGAACCATCACACGTAGCTCGGTTGCTAGCGTCTTGACCTCGTGATTATGGACGCACGGGTCAGGGTTCGAATCCCATGGCAGAGCTTCTAGAAATGTTCAAACTGTCTTTAACATACACAACTTGTCGGAGGGCTCGCCTAATACGGGGATTGGATGAAAATGAGACTAGATCTTCTGATGTTACGTGAAGCGTGGTCGGGGACTTGTACAGTCCTTTTGAACCATCACACGTAGCTCGGTTGCTAGCGTCTTGACCTCGTGATTATGGACGCACGGGTCAGGGTTCAAATCCCATGGTAGAGCTTCTAGAAATGTTCAAACTGTCTTTAACATACACAACTCGTCGGAGGGCTCGCCTAATACGGGGATTGGATGAAAATGAGACTAGATCTTCTGATGTTACGTGAAGCGTGATCGAAGACTTGTACAGTCCTTTTGAACCATCACACGTAGCTCGGTTGCTAACGTCTTGACAGTAATAGGTTTCTTTTTAAGAACTTTTAGAATATGTGATGAAGAATTCCTGGCAGAAGAAGTTGAACATATTATGAAAACATTCATTAAACTTAAATATCCTGAAAGGTTGTTATATAAACTAAAAAAGAAAGCGAAGCCAATGAGTGACAAAAATAAAAATGGAAATAGCGAAGTTGTTGAGAGAAAAACACATTATGTAACTGTACCAAACACCGACATAAGTCCAATCCTTGATACATTCCTTGTGAAAGCGGGCATAAAGATTGCAAGGACAATAGGTCATAAAATCAGCCAGATCATTAAACATAAAGACACTAACGCAACGAATGAAAATAGTGTGGTATATAAAATTCCGTGTACAGGTTGCCATTCAGCATACTATGGAGAATCCGACCAAGGACTTCAGAAAAGGATGAGTGAACATAAAAATGATGTAAAAACGCACCGAACAACTAATTCTATTGTTAGGCACATTGAAGAACAAGATCATCTCCCTGACTGGAATAATACAGTTTTTCTTAATAAAGGTTATACAAAAAGATTGAGAAAAACAATTGAAGCTGCATATATAAATGTCAATGAAAACATAAATAATAGAGAAGGTTTCGTAAGTCTAGCAAAACCTACTAGTCATATAATAAGTTTAGAAAATAATAAAACTTGTGCATTAAGCTCTCCCAAGTGACCCGAAAGATGAAGGCAGTGAGTATATTTTGTTCGATTGTGATCAAATGTTGTTAGCTTTGATAAAGACACTGTGAGGTCGAAACGTCAGCGTTAAATTCTCCTACTATTTCCTCATTTCTTTCTCCATCATAATTCAAAATCTGTCAATATTTTATTCAATGTATATATATATATATATATATATATATATATATATATATATACATTATATACACAAACACAATATTCATGTTTGCTGAGAGAGAGCAGACTAGATTGAAAGATATTGTAGAGGCGGTAAAAGAGAGGAAGTGGATTTGGGCAGGTAAGTTGGTGCGAACAACCGATGAGCGATGGAGCAAGTGTGTTACTGAGTGGACGCCGAGAGAAAGGAAGCGTGGAAAAGGGAGACCAGACGGAGGGTGGAGAGACAAGATTGAGAAGTTTGCAGTAGTGACATGGCAGAGGTTGACGCGGTCGTGTGAATCATGGAATGCTATGAAGGAGGCCTTTATTTAGCAGTGGACTCAGGATGGCTGATTTGATTTGGCTTGATTTGATTTGACACAAACACACAGGGGAGAGAGAAAGAGAGGGGAGAAGAAAAGAGAGGAGAAGAGAGAGATGGAGAAGGAGGGTGTGGTCCTTGTTCACGTAAGAGATATGAGATAAGAAGTATGTCAGATAGCGAGTGCAAAATTTTCAAAATTTTCAGACTTAAAAGATATGATAGGAGGGGAGAAATGATGCATCCCTGTGGTGGAGTTAAAACGAGGGGCCTGGCTCAAGCACGGGCGTGTAAGTTTTTCGTAATGCTAATAACCGAGCACAAAGGAGGTATATACATATATACATATATATATATATATATATATATATATATATATAGACACACATATATATATATGTATATACACACACACACACACACACACACATATATATATATATATATATATATATATATATATATATATATATATATATATAATCACTATTTCTTTTGTCACACAACAGAATTGTATTCTGGCTGTCGACAGGCAATTCTGTTTACCTGAGTGGTATATGTGGTCTAAAAAGAAAGAAAAGAAAATATATACAAATATATCTTTATCAAAATAGCCTCTCCTAGACTACAGTACTTTTGTTTTGTTTTTTGTTTTTTATACAGACTGTACAACCTTGTTCTACCACCCAACAATTTTACTTAGTTTTATGGAACCTGTGAACCGAAGGAGGTTAAAGTCAGACACCAGACTCCATGTAAAACGTGATATTCCTTGTCTAATTAGAATTGTCCTGGCATTCACTAGAATAAAGTCTATAGTGTATCCCAGCAGTGGGCGGGATACAGAGATGACCCGTCATCCACGAGGAGCTAAGATGAGGGGGGGAAAGGGTGGTGGGTGGGAGTGGAATGGGTGGGAGTAGGCACGTCCTTTTGATTTGGCTACCTCTCTTATATGGGGCAAAAACACTTGGTATATAGACATAGATATAGATATATATACAGATATAGAGATAGTCACCTCAATGACGTGATTGATACACTTAAGTAGTTCCCCTTATTTGTGTGACCTCCAGTACGAAAGTTTATATTCATTCTCCATCTATCTATTTATTCTATTTCATATACAGGACTCGTACTTGCTTGGACCTTGAGGTCGTCCTCCAGGTCGTCCTTGAGGACCTCGATCGATCGAGACCCCGTTTGGTCTCAGGTCAATGTCATCATCATCGTCCCTTCCGGTGAGAATAGTTCCTGCATCAGCCAAAAACAAATGCGCCTCTTGTCATTGTTGCCCTACTTTAGTTCATTTATTTATTTGTTTGTTTATTAATTTGTTTATTTATTACAAAAAAGTTACTCATACGAGAACTATTAAACAATAAATATTTTCAAGACCATTTCAGTTTATTTACCTATTTATTTATTTATTATAAGAGGAGGTGGATGGTGGTGGATGAGGGTGGAATGAGTAGGAGTGGGCGCTTGGATTTTGATTTGGCTACCTCCCTTGTAAGGGGAAAAAAGCCCTTGATATATAGATAGATAGACAAGAATAAACACATAAAACTTAGTCATAGGAGAACAGTTGTATAAGAAATGTATTCAGTACTCAAAAATGAATAATATATTTGAATATTTCGGCGTAATGTCGTGGGTCAGGTATGGATGTCCTGAACGGTTCATCTCAGTGATGATGGAGACGAGGAGAACAACTCTCTTTCGAGTCTGTCGACAACATTCGACACGGATCGTCTCCAAGTCTCTTGTAGTTCCTTTTTCAGAGCCATCTAGCGGTTAACATGGACACTAAGCGGAGTTTAAACTACGTGAGAAACCGTCTTTGCCACGTTTAGGGGAGAGTTCCCCTCAGTAATGAGACATTCGCAAATGGGAAGTCTAATTTATGTTCCCCCACCACCTCGTCATTAGACGTTAAGGCTGGATGCAACCGCGTCTCAAGGGTTGCTTTGATCTTGCCAGCTTCCATCTGGGGGCGGGGGTGGGGGGGTAGCTCTCGCAAATGTTGAAAGTAATTACGATCATGTCTATTGTCAGAGTTATTTGTAATGTTCTGATGTATCATCGTCACCAATGTTACCGTTATTATAGTTAGTACTATAATTACTATAGTTATGCGGGGCGTTTTTTTCTCGCAAATGTTGAAAGTAATTATGATTATGTCTATTGTCATAGTTATTTGTAATGTTCTGATGTATCATCGTCACCAATGTTACCGTTATTATAGTTAGTACTATAATTACTATAGTTATGCGGGACGGGTTTTTTTCTCGCAAATGTTTAAAGTAATTACGATTAAGTCTACTGTCAGTTATTTGTAAAGTCTACTGTCAGAATGTTTTTTTTTCTTTTTTTTTTTCTTTTTCACATCTACAATCTTCTGTCAATACGCTTCCCAGGTACGAAAATTTGGTTACTTGTTCTATTCTTCTCCCTGCTATTTGTATAAAATAAAATCAAGGATAGCGATAGCTAAAAACACGTTTCAGAAAATGAAAGGGGTTTTAACAAACAAGAAAATGTCTACAGATATAAGGAGAAGAACAGTTAAAGCATTTATATGGTCAACACTATTATATGGTTCTGAAGCGTGGACAATCAGCAAAAAATTGCAGGAAAACTTAGAAGCAGCAGAAATGTGGATATGGAGACGAGTATTAAGAGTACCATGGACAGCGAAGAAAACAAATGAAGAAGTATTGGGAGAAATGGAGACAGATAGGGAATTGATGACAACAATAAGGAAAAGACAGTTGCGATTCTTAGGACATATAATGAGGAGGGAAGGGTTGGAAGAGGTGGTGATGATGGGAATGGTGGAGGGAAGGAGAGCAAGAGGAAAGCAGAGGGAGAAGCATATGGACGGGCTGATGAGGGCGACGGGAAAACAACTCAAACCAGCACAGATGTTACAAGTAACTAGGGACCGTGAAAGGTGGCGCTCCATGGTTGCCGAAGTCCAAGAGGATATGGCACGACGATAAGGTAGTCAGAATTATTTGTAATATTACCGTTATTATAATTAGTACTATAATTACTATAGGTATGTGGGGTGTTTTTTTTTCGCAGATGTTGAAAATAATTACGATTACGTGCATCGTTAGTTATTTGTAATATTCTGATATATTACCGTTACAAATATTTCCGTTATTATAATTAGTACTATAATTACTATAGTTATTATGATTGAGTTTGTCTTTATTGATTATTCCTTGTCAATTATCTCAGTACTGCTTTTCCAGATATCAACATTATAATAATTTCTGCTGTCATTACTGCTTTCATAATTGTTGTAATCACAATTATAGATGTCATTCTGATTATCATTACAACTGTCATTATTATCATCATTATCATCACCGTAAATTCAGTAAGTTGTTGTTACCATGTTTGTATTTAATTACTGTTGTCATTACATCTTTATCATCATATTTATTATCATCAAGCTTATCATCATTATCATTGGCCTTATATACTGATACGCACGTTAACTTCTTAAGTTATTTAAATCCTTGTCTCACATTCTCTTAGTTATGAGTTCGAATCCCGCACTCCTTTCCGATTCTCCCAAAGTTCCCTAGAGTGCATAGGGCAAAGGTGATGGCTTCGGCCGCAACTATTTTCCTCCTGGCGTACCCTCACCTATTATTTATCTAGATCAAAATAATCAGCTGATTTTCTACATTCTTGAAGAGATCCTACGTTTCGGTGTTAGCTAAACATCGTCAGGTAAAAACGTACTAACGATAAACTTTACCTTCATATGTGGCTTTTTTTCCTTTTATTTGAAAACAGACATGACGTCATCAGTTCCCGTGACGTCACAACTTCCAGATAACGTCTGAAGTTTGTTTATTGAAGTTATAAACAATCTCCTTTTCACCCAATCAGTTGTGGCCTCGTTTTGTTTATTTGTTCTGGAAGATGTTCTCCCTCAGTGGTCACTGGGAGAGCTTCCTTTGATCGACCAATTACTCTGCAAAAACTATTCCAACTCCAACTTGCCTCAGACGAATTTATTCAGCTAATTGAACGTTTCCATGGCTACAGGATTGATAAATTAAACGGAAAACGTTTACAATAAGTCTTATTCCAAATGTGCTGTTGCTGAGAACTTTTCTTGTATTTCTTTCTTCAGGGAATCGCCTACAAAAGGTGTACTGTACTGTCAAAGACACAAAAGACACATGACCGTGTACCGTCCAGAAGAAATGGGATGGTCATAACTCGAGGATGAAGTAAAGAAAGGTCTCCGCCGACCTTATGACCTTAAAGAAGATCCCGGTGACCTTGTTTTTAGTAGTGACGTCATAAGTTGTTCGGGTCTTAAATGTCAGAGGGTTTTTGAAGATCCCCACGTCATTTGTCAATGTTAAACTCCCGGCCCAGCATACACACACACACACACACACACACACACACACACACACACACACACATTTCTCACAATATCACACATAATCCCAGACTTACCTTACAACAACTATGACCATGTTTTAGTAGTTAGGTCACAAGTCGTTCAGATCGTAAAAGTCAAAGTATTTCAAAGAACAATCCCCCCCACCCTCAATTCTCAATGTAAGCACACCACTCCACATTCTTCACAAAATTACACATACTATTACATTGTCCAATATACACAACAAACCACAATAACTACCTATTCTGTCATCTATCTATATTCCAAGAGTTTTTCCCCCTTATGAGGGAGGTAGCCAAGCCAGACCCACGTACCTCTTCCCACCCATTTCACTCCCTTGCACCCCCTCCTCCTCCCCCTCCCATCTCAGCTCCTCATGGATGACGGATCACCCCTGCATCCGCCAACTTCCCTAGATCAAACGCAATGCAGTAAGACACAGTATATCCACAGCAAGGCCGCTTCACTTAATTGGTAGCCCCCCCACCTCTCAGTCCCCTCTTGCAGAAAAAGAGAAGACGGGGGGAAATCCCTTCGGGCTGCGTCAAAATATTATTCACACATAAGCACCCCCTACCCTCCCCCCATCCCGCATTTCTTTGCATACTTTGTCATCTACCTCATCCAAAAAGTACAGATTCTACACCAAATCCTGGACAACACAGCACCAATACCTCTATTACAATCTAAAAAAGAAAAATTATGATTATGATTATTGTTCTTGTTCTTGTTCTTGTTCTTGTTCTTGTTCTTGTTGCTCTTGTTCTTGATGATGATGATGATGATGATGATGATGATGATGATGATGATGATGATGATGATGATGATGATGATGATGATGATGATGATGATGATGATGATGATGATGATGATGATGATGATGATGATGATGATGATGATGATGATGATGATGATGATGATGATGATGATGATGATGATAACAAAAATTATAATAACAATGATAATAACAATAATAATAACATTAATAATAGTAATGATGATAAAATTAAATGAAGATAATAAACATCAATAAATAAATAAATAAATAAAAAATTACCATTAATCAAACTATGAATATGCAAGACTAAGCCAAACTATAAAGCGCGACATAAGCGGCGCGAGATGATCCACAAGAATAGAAGCGCTGGTAAACTACAGTCCTTAACAGCAACCAGATGATGGCACAAACCAGCCTTTGTAGATGACAACAAGTCCATTGCCGTAGTCTTCGTCTGTGGCAACATCAAACATTATATTTGTAACACCAAAAGAATATAATAGAATAAAATAAAACCAAATAAAACAAAACAACAAATCAAATCAAATTTAGGGTGAATCAAAATTAAATAAAAAAAAAATCATCAGCCATAAGGAACAGAGTGTACTTTGTAAATCATATTTGAAAACTTGCATGAATATAATAAAACAAAATCAAACCAAATAAAACAAAACAAAAAAATAAATAAAATTTAAGGGAGATTAAAAAAAATAATAATAAAAATCATCAACCATAAGGAACAGAGTGTACTTTGCAAATCATATTTGAAAACTTGCATGACTTACCCGATTCCCATTTCTGTATACAGATGAGAGAAACGACGTTCACGATTTCTCCAGAAAGTAAACAATTTGACGACAACTGTGTGGAAGCTGAATCCATCAGGAATGAAATTGGACAGTCAGGAAGAGGGAAGGGAGGGGGAGGGGGGAGGAGGGAGGAGGGAGGAGGGAAGATGGAGGGAAGATGGAGGGACCCGGGAGCAGGTATGGGGAAGGAGAAAGGAGGAAGGGGAGAAGAGGTAAGAGAGAGGAGAAAATAGGAGGAGGGAGGATAAAGGAGGGAATATAGAGAAGAGGAGATAGGAGGTAGGAGAGAAGATGAAGGAGGAAGGAAAGAGGAGGTAGGAGAGAGGAGAAGAGAGGGAGCATAGAGTATAGAGGAGGGAAGAGGAAGGAGGGAGAGAAGGAGGAAAGGAAGGAGGGAGGGAAGGAGGGAGGGAAGGAGAGAAGGAAGGAGGGAGGGAAGGGAGGGAGGGAAGGAGGGAGGGAAAGAAGTGAGGGAACCAAGGGAGGGAGGGAAGGAAGGGAGGGAAGGAGGGAAGAAAGGAGGGAGGGAAGGGAGGGAGGGAGGGAGGGAGGGAGGAGGTGCATTTACCTGGCCATGAAGACCCTAAACCCAGAGGACGGACAGAATCCCATAAAAAGGGGATTTGGGTCTAAAGCCCACCAGACCTGAACCAAGGTTTACTGACTTCGCTATTCTTGACGCACAGATGAATTTACCTCGAAAGAGAGCGATCCCACAGGATGGCTGCGGGATCCTTTGAGGAAACTGGTGGGGGGGGAAGGTTGTGTCAGTCTATATTCGCGCCTGTGTGTGTGTGTGTGTGTGTGTGTGTGTGTGTGTGTGTGTGTGTGTGTGTGTGTGTGTGTGCGTGTGTGTGTGTGTATATGCATGGGTATGTGCGGGTGCATATGAAAGTGCATGTGTAAATTATACATGTATCTATGCATATGTAAATGTTTACCCAAGTCTGTGTGCGTGTGTGTGTGTGTGTGTGTGTGTGTGTGTGTGTGTGTGTGTGTGTGTGTGTGTGTGTGTGTGTGTGTGTGTGTGTGTGTGTGTGTGTATGTGTGTGTGATTCACCACCATGGTCTTGGATCACGTGTTGGACTCGTGATCGACAGCTATTTCCCTCCCGGGAAAGAGCTCAGAACTCATATATGACCAATCTATGGGTGATGCTGTGACCTTACATGCACACACACCCCAACTCTCTGCCCACGAGTTGGAGTAACGACTTGAAGCGCAGCGATACTGCAATTATTTCAGCCCTGGGCGGGATTGAAACCCGGACCGCCGTAGTTGTGGCCGGGAACTCTACCAACTGCGTCATCGAGTCGTGTGTATGTGTGTGTGTGTGTGTGTGTGTGTGTGTGTGTGTGTGTGTGTGTGTGTGTGTGTGTGTGTGTGTGTGTGTGTGTGTGTGTGTGTGTGCGTGTGTGTGTGTATGTGTGTGTGTGTGTGTGTGTGTGTGTGTGTGTGTGTGTGTGTGTGTGTGTGTGTGTGTGTGTGTGTGTGTGTGTGTGTGTGTGTGTGCGCGCGCGAATATCACGTGAAAAACTACAAAATCTTATTACAGACACTCCTCCAGCCACCACGTCGTTCCCCACTTCTCACCCTCCATCACGTGACCAACGACATGGCACGCACGCACGTACGCACGCACCCTTTCGCATACCAACAAACGAATTCACGTTATCTTCAGGAAACACTCATCCCACATGGATCCCAGGGATTCTCTTCTCTCTCTCTCTCTCTCTCTCTCTCTCTCTCTCTCTTTCTCTCTCCCGCTCCCTAATCAGAGAGGATCTGTTTCCCACTTTATGACGAATGAGGCCGTGAGGCAATGATATGTTATGGCATCATGCAATAGAGCTCAAGCCTCGTCTGGTAATGGTGCAAGCCATTCTGAGGGGAAATATGGTGGGAGCCATTCTGAGGGGAAATAAATTACTTTTCCCTTAAAGGATATATATATATATATATATATATATATATATATATATATATATATATATATATATATATTTATATTCATATATATATTTAT
>NC_134786.1:59923539-59941039 GCF_046742065.1 Oratosquilla oratoria
AGAAATCCCTTCGGGTTGGGTCAAAATATCATTCACATATATGCACTAGCGGCTGTTAAACTAGGACCGTTTCAACGAGGCTTTAGTCTGTGAACAGCAATGAATGAGTGACCAGAAGTTTGATGTATTGTACTCAGTGGACGGAAATACACAAAGAAAATAAGACAAATCGGGACATTTGCTTATAACACGATTGCAAAAGCAGATGGTCGAGGAAGGGTGGGATGAGCCACCGGATCATAAACACGGTAATTCGTTTCACATTAAAAACACGTTTGTTATTGAAAGCTACAATGAAATAGATTTTATAAGCGTGGAACATATAACCTTCAAAATTTACTTGGTGATTTGTTGAGCACCAAAACAAATATTCAGTAATTTCTATGAAAACAGAATACTGATTCCAATGCAGAAAACGATTAAACATTCTTCATGACAAGCGATAAGATACAATACAAATTTAATCACAACAAATACCAAACGATTTTACTGAACCCCGGACGGTTCTACAGGACTAAAAGGATTTAAATCTCTCTTGAATAATCGCTTTAAACTTTCAGTATGATTTACAGAATATAATCTGATTAATATGAGTGGATTTTGTTTATTAAAGGATAATATCTACACTCAAAAGGGTTATAATTCCATACTATGCCTCTTCTCTACTTTGCCACACACCAGTGTACACGACCCTGGAATAAATTTTTTTTTTACTAGATGTTAAAAATTAATAAATGAAAAACTAGATAAATAAATAAGATAAATAAATATAAGATAAATACATAAATAACAGAACAAATAAACAATTATACAAGTAAATAGATAAACGAGTCAATAAATAGGTACATGCATAAATGAATAAACAGTGAATAAATAAATGAATAAGCAGATGAATTAATAAATAAACATACAAATAAATCAATCAATCAATAGGTAAATAAGCAAACAAATTAGCAATTGAGTAAATAAGTTAATAAATGGATACATAAATAAACTAACAAGTAATACAAATAAACAAGTAAATAAGTATATACATATAATAAAGAAGTAAACAGATAAATGAAATTGTCAAAGATTTTGAAGCATTTGCAGTAATTCGATTTAACAGGCTTACTGTGGAATCGAATGAGATATGATAATGGAGAATGGAATTAGTCCAAGCAAGATTAATCAAAGCCAAGCATTATGGAACAAATCACTCGTAATAGTGAAGTCTTTCAAATAATCAACACGGTCGTCGCGAGACTCGATCCAGGGTCTATCAGAATGGTAGCTCAATGACGTAATTGGTAGCGCAGTGGGCTAGCACTATGATGGTCCCCGGATCGAGTCTCGCGACGGCCGGGTTGATCAGTTGAGTGTTTAACCTTTTGCGAGAAAAATAAAGATATTACATGTGAAAGAAATTCATTTTGGTTAACGCCAGGCGATTTTATTCAGACCCTGTATTTTTTACTTTATCTTATTTTATTTGTTTCTATATCATTCATATTATCTTATTTTATCACATTTTTATTACATACTTAATTCTTTGAGAGTGAGGTCTTTATTTGGTTTCGTCTTTTTTATTTAGTTCTAATTAATGTTATTCTGTTTTATTTTTATATCTTATTATTCTATTCTGTTCCCTTTAATTTTGTTTTAATTTAGTTCAAGTTTTATTCTCTATGAGAAAGATTTTATCTTGTTTTACCTTCTTTCATCTTACTTGATATAATTCAATTTTATCTTTACATCACATTATTCTATTTCATTCTTATATCATATTCAATTTATATTATTTTGCTCTACCATATATAATTTTCTTTTAATTTATTTCGCGTTTTATTCTCTATGAGGAGTAGGTTTCAGTTGGCTGACTTGGTTCCCGAAACTAATCCACTACACAACGCTACAGTATGCAAAACTTGGACAACATGCTAATCCGGAAAAGAAAGGCGGGACAGAAAACAGTGTTGAGGATTAGACTGTTTGTGATTCTCTTCGACAGAAACAAGAAACTCGAGAAAGTGATGACCTGAGACGACAGACTGAAATTAACCCACGAAGAGTGACAGTCAGGGATTACCTTTTATCCCTTCGGTATCTAAGTTCGAGTCTTGTTATTCTTCTTTGCTGTCGTCAAGTGATTTTATTCACGTGAATGAGATTACTGTCTCCACAAAAGACAAAAAACCTTTCAACTCATGATCAGATGGATATTAGTTCGAGTCCCGGGACCCGCCTCGGGCTTGCTGCATTGATTCACAACAGCCCTGGCCAGGCGGGAAGGCGACCCAACGTCGGCCCTAAAATCCCAGCGGCTTGCCGCAACTGACAGGGCTTTGTCCTACCAGGGGTTTCTCACTTCCCACCTCGTGAGAGTAGGATAGTGAGGTGCTCTGGCCAGCTCGGCCTTAATGCACTCTCTTCATTTCCTTGAATTAATATTACATTTACAAAACCAGATATTATAAACACGAAACTAAGACACCATAACTAACCTATATATCAGAGATCCTATGGTCACCCACCTCACCCAATTGCCAGACAATATCCAAAGCAAAATACACAAAGTTAGTAGGTGGTGAGGAGCCTACACCAGGAGACGCTGAGTAGCTGCGGCCGAAGCCGTCACCTTTGCCCTATTTTTCGCTCTAGGAACTGTTGGGGCAGGCAACAAACAGTGACTGCTGAGAATTGGAGAGAAGTGCGGGATTCGAACCCACAACTAAATGAATACAAAACCCGTATGCTTCCGATGACGCCACCAGTGCCAATGGATTATTGAAGAGGATATTAATCCCTAAAATCTGGGGTTTAATCCCAAGATGACCAAATCCCATATGGTATCAACCACGACGAAAATGAACAGTCATGCTACCGGGCCGAGACGAAGAACAGTGTCTGGAGGAACACGGCCAAATTAAGAACATAAGAACATAAAAATGAAGGAGACTGCGAGAGACCATAAGGCCTACACTAGGCAGTTCCATATCCATTAACCCCTATCATCTCTTACAACAACCAATAGTTTCAGCGCTCACTACTACATGGTTACTAAGTCTATTCCATTCGTTAATCACTCTATTGGTAAACCAGTTCTTACCTATTTCCTTCTCAAATCTAAATTTGTCCAATCTAAACCTATTACTGTAAATCCTTCCCTGTTATCTTAATATGATGACCTTGTAGCTCAGGTGAAACAAGGTCAAAGTGACCTATTATGGGGAAAGACATGGTTGTCGGAGGCTATAAAAGATCAGCTGATAAGAGACCAACCCTCAAACGTCGAGATATCACTGCAAATGTTCGAAACTTGTGATAAGAGCCGTTCATTGTTTGGGGCAATAAAAGTGGAGGCTTAGATCCAATGAAGAGAGAGGACTCAAGATAGTAGGAAAGTTTTAAGTATTCCATACATGTTCTCAATTAATTAGAATTAAGAATCGAAAGTAAATACGATAATGATTACACACACACACACACACACACACACATATATATATATATATATATATATATATATATATACATATATATATATATATATGTATACATATATATGTATACATATATATATATATATATATGTGTGTGTGTGTGTGTGTGTGTGTGTGTGTGTGTGTGTGTGTGTGTGTGTGTGTGTGTGTGTGTGTGTGTGTGTGTGTGTGTGTGTGTGTGTGTGCGGAGTAGGAAACACAAGAGTCTTAGTCTTGAATTCATTCCTGACTAGTTTCGCACATACACACAATGAAACGTACTATTATACCTACACGTATATCATATATATATATATATATATATATATATATATATATATATATATATATATATATATATATATATATATATATATATATACATACGGTATACAAGCAGATAGACACAGCATCTCTCGAACCGGGCGTACTGTCTCTGACCGGTGCTGTGTCTACCTGTGTGTGTGTGTGTGTGTGTGTGTGTGTGTGTGTGTGTGTGTGTGTGTGTGTGTGTGTGTGTGTGTTTTCTGGTTACATTTATATATTACGCAAACCTTGTCATGTTACAGTCCTAAGAGTGATTCCAGTGCTACGAGTATATGAGGGTGTAACGGACGGGCATTTCAGTATTATTCACACACACACACACACACACACACACACACACACACACACACACACACACACACAATTATATATAATATATATACACACACATATATATACACACACACACACATATACATATATATACATATACATATATATACATATATATATATATATATACACTTGTATATATACACGAACATTTATGTACAAATGCCATTTTGACAATTAGATTCCGCATGATGGCATGGTTGAACACAAATGACTGCTGGAATTTAACCTCCAGCGTCTCCGCTCGTCATCACCTTTAATGAAACTAAAATTAGGGACAATAACCATGCCTTGTTTACTCTTTGAATTTCCCAGTCTCTGATAGCTATCTGCGAATGCTATGATATTTGTTGATATATCCGCTCCTATGTTTGGGGCGAACAGGGATGGGCTTTCATCCACAAGAAGCTAAAATAGAAGCACTGATGCCATTTTGCTGGAATTCTCCACAAATTTGTGGGAAAGTTTAAACTGCTTACCATTATTTTTGTGTAGAATTTGGAAAATTATATGTTGCAATAAATCTATTTGTGTATATAATAATTCCTTCTTTTTGTGGGGAAAAAATGTGGAAATCCAGATTTCCTTGTGGAAAAAACATCACTCATTTATGGGAACTGGCACAGATCACAGTTGGCAACACTGGACAGAAAGGAAACATAGGGGCGTTGGATGTGTGAGGGATGGGTGTGACGTGGCTGGCTACTTTCCTTATAAGGATAAGAACCCTTTTGGTAGACAAACAGACAGTGACAACACAGTGACAACACAGTGACAACACAGAGGCGCATGTAACAGCCACCGAGACGGGCGTAAAACGCAACGTGCCCGGTTTCATGCAGTCACCACCAATCACTAAGACCCGAAGGCCGGAGTCGGCGAGCACTCGCCACCTGATCGCGCCCTCACACGAGTTCGGCACTGACTTCGCCGCCCACCTTGTTTTTCATCATCACTGCAGAGGTCAATAGACTTCTTCCACGTCAAATTTAAAAATAAGAAGAAGAAATATAAATGAATGAATACAAATATATAGAAATTAATAGAAATAAATTTACAAACAAATAAACAAATAAAATAGTTTAATACTTTCAATTGAGTATTCTTTTCATTCGTTCCCATAAAAAAAACTGTTCTTCAATTGTTCCTATGTATCCTATTTTCCCTTGAGTATTCTTTTCGTTCGGTTCCCATAAAAAATGTTCTTCACAGTTCCTATGTGTCCTAGTTATAACCACAGTCCATAATAACACCAACAATAATAACAACACTATTAACCTATTCACAATCACTCAATCCGTTACCCCAGGTCTCTTCCACACGAAACCCGCGACCCCCCCGGTAACCGGCAACGGCCAACGAGCGAGCTCAGAGGTTATTCAAGGAAGAAATGATGTATTGTTGCCTAAAAATATCTATTCATATTAACACTTTAATCACTTCTCCCTCTCAGAGACAAGTTACCACAGGGCTTGTGTAGTTTTTCGACCAAATTGTAGTGTACAGCAATACGTTATATAACTTTGTTATAGTATGGTCCAATTCACAAGTCAATCTATAAACTACAGTATACCATACCTTCTTGAGGCTAGAAACGATCTATAACTTACAGTATGCATATACTATATATTCACCTTCCTCACATATAATATTAACCTACGCACCTACAGTAAAAGATCTACCATACAGATTTATTTAAACCTAGGGAAAACATGGAGAACAAATTGTATAATACAAATTGCTAATATATTCATATATAACATTCATAAATATTCATGGAATATGGCGATAATGGAGAAGGTTTCAACTACTATCCGTGACAAACCTCAGTGATTGAGTTCTCTTTAGGAAATTTTCATATCTCGAGCGAGGCTAGAAAGCTCACTGCCTTCTCCTTATTGAAGAGCAAAAAGTTAATTCAGGAAAAAAAAAAAATCGAGATAGCAAATAGTCCTGACCTAACCTCATACGACCCAACATTAGCCTAACCTTTTCTAGCCATTTATGTGTGATTCACCATGGTCTTGGATCACGTGTTGGACTCGTGATCGACAGCTATTTCCCTCCCGGAAGAGAGCTCAGAGCTCGTCTATGACCGATCTATAGGTAATGCTGTAACCTTACACGCACACACACCTACAACTCAACACTCACGAGAGTTGGAGTAACGACTCTTAGCGTATCGATACTGAAATTATTTATTCCCTGGGCGGGATTCGAATTCGGACCGCTATGGCAGCGATTGCGCCGTGTGTGTGCGTGTGTGTGTATGTGTGTGTGTATGTGTGTGTGTGTGTGTGTGCGTGTGTGTGTATGTGTGTGTGTGTGTGTGTGTGTGTTCATGTGTGTGTGTGTGTGTGTGTGTGTGTGTGTGTGTGTGTGTGTGTGTGTGTGTGTGTGTGTGTGTGTGTGTGTGTGTGTGTGTGTGTGTGTGTGTGTGTGTGTATGTGTATGTGTGTGTGTGTATGTGTGTGTGTGCATGTGTATCATCCACATGACATTCAAATCCACAAACTTCAACTTAACATATACACATTTTTTTTCCGATTCTTCCCAACAAATGTAATGCATTAGAGGTTCCACTGTCATTTCAACAACATTGGCAGAATTTGGTTAGTCAAATGAGCCCTTGAAAATGGACACATTATTACATAACTTTACTATATCTATCATAAATCTCCCTTTCATTTCATAAATATATATCAGTCTTAGTATCTTCTTCTCGACACAAATTAACAATATTTCACACGAATTCCTTTGTTCCTTTTTCTCATTATTTTATTTTTAACATTATCCCAAATCTTCCTTCTTCTCTTTATATCATATATCCCTCATAATCACCTTATTCACCTTCATTTCTGTCTCCTTCACCTTCACTTTCATCCTCACACTTATTTTAACCCTCACTCTTAACCCCATCCTCACCCTTACCCTCACCTCACACTTACCCTCACCTCACACTTACACTCCCCTCACACTGACATTCACCTCACCCTCACCCTCCCCTCACACTTACCCTCACCTCACCCTTACACTCACCTCATCCTTACTTTACTCACCCTTACACTCACCTCACACTTACCTTCACCTCACCCTTACATTCACCTCACACTTACCCTCACCTCACACTTAACCTTACCTCACCCTTGCACTCACCTCACACTTAACCTCACCTCACCCTTACTTCACTCACCCTTACACTCACCTCACATTTACCCTCACCTCACCCTTACACTCCCCTCACACTTACCCTCACTTCACCCTTACACTCACCTCACACTTAATCTCACCTCGCCCTTACTTCACTCACCCTTACACTCACCTCACACTTATCCTCACTCACACTTATCCTTACCTCACCCTTAAACTCACCTCACACTTACACTCACCCACTTACCCTTACCTCACCCTTGCACTCACCTTACACTTGACCTTACCTCTCTCTTACACTTATCCTTATTTCACCCTTAACCTCACCTCACCCTTAACCTTACCCTCAGTCTTAACCTTACCTCATCCCTTCACTAATCTCACACTTACCCATACTTCGCCCTTACACTCACCTCACACTTACCCTTACCTCGCCCTTACACTCACCTCACACTTACCCTTACCTCGCCCTTACACTAACCTCGCACTTACCCTTACCTCGCCCTTACACTCACGTCATACTTACCCTTACCTCACAAATACCCTTACCTTTACCTCACCCTTACCCACACCTCACAAATACCCTTACCCTTACACTCACCTCACTCTTACCCTCACCTTACCCTTACCCTCACCTCACCCTAATCTCCATTTCCCTTACCTCACACTTACTCTTACCTCACCCTAACCCTAACCTTACCCTGATCTCCATTTCCCCTTCTTTATTTCGTTCTTCCTCGTTCCCTTCTCGTCTCCAACTTCCTCTTCCTAACCTCAATCGCGAAGTTTGTTTACATTTCCTTATTGAACTTCTCATCGTGATAAATGGGACCTCATTGCAAAGCGACACAAGCAGTCCACCATTTGCGACATCTCCATCTGATCACCTTCGCTCAACCCCACGACCGGGGGCTGTCTCAGACATGACTAATGCCCACCGTTAAACGATGTCTAAGACTTTCAGAAACCGAGGCTTCTCAAAGAACAGGTGAGGCGAGACGAGGTAGGGAAGCATACTCCCGCCACTTCAGTGGACCGCTGAAGTTTTGTCTGGGCCAATCAGAGATGTTTACATTAGTGTTAAAAGCAACACAACCCCCTGACCTCGTTTCCGTCTCGTTCTTCCTCTTCTTCTTCTTCTTCTTCCTCTTCGTCTTCTGCTTCTTTGTCCTCAGCAGTGCCCCCCGACCCTCTGAACTCCCTTCCATTGCATTCGACTCTTTCTTCTTCTTCTTCACCCTACCTCCTCCTATTTGATGTTCCTTTACATTTACATCTTTCTTTTCCTTCCTCTTCCACCTCCTACTCTTCTCTTACTTCAGTTCCTCTTCTTCTTCTTCCTCCTCTTCCTTTCTTTCTCCTCTTTTTCCTCCTCCCCATCCTCCCTCCTTTCCCTTCCTCCTTTTCCTTCTCCACTTTCTTTTCCTCCTACCTAATCCTTCTTCCTCTTCGTCTTTCTCCTCCTCCTTCTTTTCCTCCTCTTCCTCTTCCCGTCTCCTCCTCCTTTTCCTCCCCCACATTCTTTTCCTCCTACCCCATCCTTCCTCCTCTTCCTCTTTCTCCTCTTCCTCCTCTTTTTCCATCTTCTTCCTACCCCATCCTCCCTCCTTTCCCTCCTCCCTTCTCCTCCTATTTTTCCTATCCCACATTCTTTTCCTCCTACTCCATCCTTCCTCTTCCTCCTCTTTCTCCTCCACCTCCTCTGCCTCCATCTTCTTTTCCTCCTACCTCCTCCTTCCTCCTCTTTCTCCTCCACCTCCTCTGCCTCCATCTTCTTTTCCTCCTACCTCCTCCTTCCTCCTTTTCCTTCTTTTCCTCCCCACTTTCTTTTCCCCCAACCCCATCTTTCCTCCTCCTCCTCTTCCTCCACCTTCTTTTCCTCCTACCCCAGCCTTCGTTGTCTTCCTCCTTTTCCTCCCCCACTTTCTTTTCCTCCTACCCCATCCTCCCTCCTCTTCCCCCAGCAGACTCCCTCCTCGAGGTCCGCAGCAAACTGCAATAACTCATTAATCCCACTACCCCCCACCCCCGCCCCTCTCGGCCAACCAACGCAATGGCCACAAACTTCTCCCCAACTCACTCATACCACACGACTCTAAGAGTGGCAAAACATGGACGACGCTCAGGTTCAGGCAATATGCTATTTGGATGTTGTTAAGTGGTTTTTTGTTGTTGTTCTTGTTGGTGGTGGTTGTTGTTGGTTGTTGTTGGTAGTTGTTGTTGGTTGTTATTGCTGGCTGTTTGGGAAGGAGGCTGGGGTCGGGGGGGTGGGGGAGTGGTCGTCATGTGGAGACTGGAGGGAAGGGAGAGGGGAGAGGGGAGAGAAGAGAGGGGAGAGGGGAGAGAAGAGAGGGGAGAGGGGGAGAGAAAATTAGGGAAGTGGGGAAGTGGGTGAACCTCATACCATTTGTAAAGATTCCAAAACACGAGAGGCACAGGTGGCAGATGCCAGGCATTGCATTCGATTGTACAGTTGCGTCAAAAAACCTTGAAGCATTCAAGGCATTACTATGTATAAATTTGATAATATTGTACATTTATTTTTATTTTATTTTTATTTTTTATGATTTTCAATTTTTTGTAGTGTTTACTTTCAGTTTATATATATATATATATATATGTGTGTGTGTGTGAATGTCAGAATATCTCATACATATATATATATATATATATATATATATATATATATATATATATATATATATATTTCAGGAATAAGAAAACAAAACTTTGATTTTGAGAAGAAGAAAAACACGGGTTGGTTCAAGACTTATGACCACGACTGTACTGTACAATACGGCGGAAAAGGTGAATAAAAATATACAACTCAATATAGGTCAGGTCATTTTTGTCCACTTCGTACAAAGTTTGGCTTTTGTACACAGCAACGTAAACATGGAAGACTTAAACACTTCATCCGGGATCAACTTAATGTATATGTGCGTGTCTGTGTGTGTGTGTGTGTGTGTGTGTGTGTGTGTGTGTGTGTGTGTGTGTGTGTGTGTGTGTGTGTGTGTGTGTGTGTGTGTGTGTGTGTGTGTGTGTGTGTGTGTGTGTGTGCGTGCGTGTGTGTGTGTGTGTGTGTGTGTGTGTGTGTGTGTGTGTGTGTGTGTGTGTGTGTGTGTGTGTGTGTGTGTGTGTGTGTGTGTGTGTGTGTGTGTGTGTGTGTGTGTGTGTGTGTGTGTGCGCGCGTATGTGTGTGTGTGTGCGCGCGCGCGCATGTGCATACGTGTTTCCTGGAATGAGTACTGTGCTGCCATCATAGATAACCAAATTGACGTCTAACTAGAACTCACTAAGAAAAGGATCCCACGATAATAAAGCCAAAACCAATTAGTGGTTTGCTAACGACAAAAGAGCTCTTGTTTATAACCACTGAGTACTTTTAAGAAGACTGAAGTCGTATTGAAGACATGATCACGCCTAACGAAGTTCTTGGGAAGTTCACAACTTACCAATAACAACGTATATAACTACGGAAACAAACGGACTGCTTAACGGGAATTAATGACGCGAATATCGTTAGAAAATAATTTATCTGAATCCACACACACACAAGAAGAAGAATAAAAATCTTTGCACCCAAAGGTACAAATATAACTTTTGAACTTTTTTTTTTTTTTAATAATATCAGACTATCTACATAGGCTCGGAACCTTTAGCTGGTAAGGATCTAACAACAGAATATCCAAACAAAAATAAAAACCAAAATATATTCACACAGCCCCGAATTTCCTAATGAATAAAATAAATTAGTTTGTCAAGAAGTCAAACAGAATCTCACTCACTTGACAGCTTTCATTCTGGTTAATATCAAAGAAGGCAAAGAAGAAACTATAAATATCTAAAAAAAAAAATAAACAAATAAAAAGAAGACTTGCGATTGTTGAAGGACAAAATTTAAAAAACAAATAATTAATTAGCTACGGATTAATTATTAATAATAAATTAAGGATTAATTATCTTATAAAGGATTGATCAAAGATATTTGATTTCATGAGTATTGTTCTTCCTCTCCTCCTTATTACTCATCTTCCTCCTCTTCCTCTCTTTCTCCTCCTTTTCCTCCTCCCCATCCTTCCTCATTCTCCTCCTCATCCACACCCTCCGTTCTTTTCCTCCTCTTCCTTCTACACTTTCTTTTCCTCCTACCCCGTCTCTCCTCCTCTTCCTCTTCCTTCACTACCTTTACCTCCTCTCCATCCTTCCTCCTTTTCCTTCTCCACTTTCTATTCCTCTTACTCCATCCTTCTCCCTCTTCCTCTTTCTTCGCTTCCTCTTCCTCAACCTTCTTTTCCTCCTACCCCGTCTCTCCTCCTCTTCCTCCTCCCCCTCTTCCTTCACTACCTTTACCTCCTCCCCATCCTTCCTCCTTTTCCTTCTCCACTTTCTATTCCTCTTACTCCATCCTTCCTCCTCTTCCTCTTTCTTCGCCTCCTCTTCCTCAACCTTCTTTTCCTCCTAACCCATTCCTCCTCCTCCTCCTCTTTTCCCTTTCCCACTTTCTTTTCCTCCTACTCTATCCTTCCTCTTCTTCGTCTTTCTCCTCCTCCCCCCACCTTCTTTTCCTCCTACCCTATTCCTCCTCCTCCTCCTCTTTTTCCTCCCCCATTTTCTTCTCCTCTTACCCCAAGAATGCGTGTTGATATAGTGAGCAAAGCGTCATTCGTCTTTGAAATATGAGCTTTTAGGAGAAGAATGAAAGACAAAAGTGATACAACAGAAAATGTTTGAGAAAAATCGAGGCTAGCCAAAAGAAAATAAAGTATTACACTAACTTTTCAACGACAATTCCATTCTTTATTTGTTTTTATTTATCTATTTTATTTTATCTATTTATTCTATCTTATGTACATATTCATGTAATTATTCTATTGTATTTATTGTATTTTATTGTATTTTATTTATTGTATTTTATTTATTCATTCATTTTTTTCTATTCATTTATTTGGTCATTTATTCTTACTATTGTTATTATTATTACTATTATTATCATTACTATCATTATCATTTTTTATTCAAAAGTGATCAGTACAACACACACACACAAACACATATATATATATATATATATATATATATATATATATATATATATATATATATATACACACGAGTATATTACTATCATTATAATCATTTCTATTATCATTGTTATTTCATTATAAAAGTAGTCAGTATGTCTAGAGAAATATGACATGAAAATGCAATTTTCATTCCTCTGTATTCAATGAAGCTTTAACAAGCGAAATATCGTCCCAAGAATAGAAAGCTGCTTCGTTCACGCAATTGCTACCTCTCTTGACATATTTGCATTTGCCACTTTTACGCACAGTAATCAAACCTGCAGTGTTACTAGATAACCTGATTCATCTGAGGTAAACCCGTTTAAGTGTTAAACTTGTTTCAATTTACTCTTAAACGAGGGCGTTCGTTTCCGAAAGAAAGCAATCAGATTTGTTTTAGATTTTGTGACAATCTTCAAATGATTTAGTATCCTTGTTGTTGGACTACATGTTAAGGGAATTAATGAAGCTTAATCAAAGCCCTATGGACTGTATTTGTTATTACATGCGCTGATGGAGCACGGAACTGCCTAGTGTAGGCCTTATGGTCTCTTGTAGACTCCTCCATTCTTATGTTCTTATCTGAAGCGTCTTGGTCTCGTATTCGCTTAGCTGTGGGTTCGAATCCCGCACACCTCTCCCATTCCCAGCAGTGACTGTTACCTGCCCCAGAAGTCCCCAAAGCGAATAATAGCGTAAAGGTTACGATTTCGGCCGCAGCTACTCAGCGCCTCCTGGCGTAAGCCTCCCACCTAGTAGAAGGACCGTGAGGCCTTGGCGTCACATTACACACAGATAGCAACATCCAACTCTATCGATCCTCCACCTATGAGGAGCCTACACCAGGAGGCACTGAGTAGCTGCGGCCGAAGCCGTCAACTTTGCCCTATGATGCTCTTTAGAAATGTCGGGACAGGTAACGGTTCCTGCTGGTATTCGGAGATGAGTGCGGGACTCGAACCCACGACCAAGCGTATGCGAGACCGAGCCGCTTTCGATTGCGTCACCAACGCAGAGTCTATGCTTAGCAAAACATTTGGTCTTTCGACATTGGATTGTCCTTCTGAGAGGGAAAAGACAGTCTTGAATCTTATGAACACAAAGACACAATTTCATTATCATTAAATACAAAATGTTATTAAATACGTACATACATATACCAAGGGATTTTCCCCCTTATCAGGGAGGTAGTCTGGTAAGTACATACATATACCAAAGGCTTTTTCCCCCCCTTATAAGGGATGGTAGGCAAAAAATAAAGGCATAAAACCACTCCCACCCACTCCATCCCTGACATACTCCATTCCCCTCCACCCTCTTCCCTCCCTCTTATCTTGGCACCTCCTGGATGACGGGTCGTCCCTGCATCTCGCCCACTGCCCTAAGTCAGAACCAGTATTAAATATGATTAGATATATGAATATATATATATATATATATATATATGTATATATATATATATATGCAATAAAAACACTTTGTATCTGCACTGAAGATGTAATTATACGAAAGCGCTCTGCTTCGTTAGTTTACTTTTCCTAGTGGTTACTTACGCATATATATATGTATATATGTGTATATATATATATATATATATATATATATATATGTATATATATATAAATATATATATATGTATATATATATACATTATATGATATCAGATGTTAAATACAAAGATATTATTTCATTCAACTGTAGGAAACCCCAGTTTAAACAAACTTTTAATTTAATCAAACCTCGGTAGTTAAAATTACAATACAAAATGTATATGAAATAGAATATAAAACCGCAAATAGGAACGTGCTGAGGACATAGCCTTTCCCGGATAACAAGATTGAAAATATAATAATAATGAAAAATACATATATACATACATACATATACCAAGGCTTTTTCCCCCTTACTAGGGAGGTAGCCAAAAAGGAAAAGGCATAAAATCATTCCCACCCATTCCATCCCTGAAAACACTCCACACCCCTCCACCCTCCCTCCCATCTTAGCACCTCCTAGATGACGGGTCATCCCTGCACCCTGTCCACTGCCCTGGGTCAGAAGCAGTGTCGCAAGACACAGCACATCCACAGCAAGGCCGCTTCATTAAATCGGCGACCCCCCCTCTCCATCCCCCCATATAAAGGAGAGGACGGGGAGAAATCCCTTCGGGCTGCGTCAAAATTTTGCTCACACACACTACCTCACCCCCCATCCCCCCGTCCACTCCACCTCATGCATCACATCTTCCACATACAACCATTCTCCATTCACCCCTGTCTTCTGTCCTCTGCCGTCCTAATAATAAATAATGAATAATGAAAAATAGGAAATGAATATATAAAAATTGTAAAATCCAATCATTTCACAAATACTGAATTATGTAATGAAAAACGGAAAATAAATACATAAAAATTGTAAAATCCAATCGTTTCACAAATAGAATTTACAAGGAATGAAAAATAGAAAATGGATAAAAATTATATGAAATTCAGTAACTTTACAAATATTGAATTATATCAAATTACTAAAAGATAATAAAAATTGAATACATAAAATCATAAAATCCAATAATTTCGCAAATACTGAATTTACAAAGACTGAAAAATAGAAAATGAATAAAAATTATATGAAATTCAGTAACTTTACAAATATTGAAATACATAAAACAATAAGAGATGATAAAAATAAACTCATAAAAATCGTAAACTCCAATCATTCCACAAACACCGAATTATGCATGAGGCGCCGGCTGAACACTGAAGAACAAGAACAATGATATGAACAATGAACATTTCAAAGAGCCGCGCAGACCACTCGACAAACTCATCCTTTGTCCTTTAGTTGGGACAAAGGCCGAGTGGTCGGCTTGATCTCATTCATAACAAAGGACAGGGAAAAACAAGGCTAAGATGACATAACAGAAAAAGGTAGTACTAAAAGTATCAAATATTCAATGTTAAAATGTTTATTCTTAGGTAGATTTGTAATAATAATACTCCATCATTGAGTCTGGTGTATACGCTTCCCCTACGACATGAATCCTAGACTCCATATCCTCACACACACACACACACACACACACACACACACACACACACACACACACACACACACACACACACACACACACAAACTATTATATGAGGAGAGGCTGGCAAAACTTGAGCTACAGACATTGGAACAAAGAAGAGAGAGAGGAGACCTGATAACTATTTATAGAATCATGAAAGGCACGGAAATTATTGATAGAGAGGACCTAATAGAATGGGATAGTAGAGATACAAGAGGACATGGAAAGAAAATCAAGAAAGACAATTATAGAAGAGACCTGAAAAAGAACAGCTTTCCCCACAGGATAATAGATGTTTGGAACATGTTAGATGAGAATGTGGTGTGTGCAAAAACGATACATGAATTTAAAAACAGTTTAGATAAAATGAGATGTGGAGATGGGACACTACGAGCATAGCTCCCCTTCCCGTAAAATACAACTGGGTAATATATATATATATATATATATATATATATATATATATATATATATATATATTTATATATATATATACATATTTATATATATACATATATATATACATCTATATAATTATATATATATACATACACACATATGTAGTCAATGAATGGAATAAAATTCCTGTAGAGACAGTGTCAGTGTAGTCAGATTCGAAGTTCTCAGATTCATATAGATCAGTGGTTCCCAAATTTTTCCAGCCCGACGCCCCCTTGGCTTCCAGATGTATTCATAGCCCCCCATCCTCCCTTCACACACACATCGGATTTTTTTTTTTTTTTTTTTTTTTTTTTTTTGACACCAACTCCGGACTACGTAACAAAGCTATGCGTTCGTCTATAATTCTTATGTCAGTTTTATCCTCTATAAACTGCATCCATTTTTTCTCTACCTTAATGTGTATAACATAATTTATCATTCAGATTTCGTAATGTATATATATATATATATATATATATATATATATATACATATATGTTAACTGCTCCTCATGCCATCCTGTATCGCCAACCCGCCGCCCAGATCTTTCCACCGCCAATTTGGGGAGAAACCACTGATTTCGATAAACACCTAAGCAATATGCTGTCATTTATGCTAATTATTCAGTTCGCTTGTTTGTTAATTTCTTTAATTAACTAAGCATCCGACCTAGTCATTGACCAAAAGATCTGTTGGTATATTCTTCCTTTGGAAACATTATATATATATATATATATATATATATATATATATATATATATATATATATTATATATACATATACATACATATATATGTATATACATATGTATATACATATATATACATATACATATGTATATACATATATATACATATATGTATATATATATGTATATACATATATATACATACATGTATATACATATATATATATATATATATATGTGTATATATATAATATACATATATATATTATATATATATGTGTGTGTGTGTGTGTGTGTGTGTGTGTGTGTGTGTGTGTGTGTGTGTGTGTGTGTGTGTGTGTGTATGTACACATTCAAACATTATCCTTAAAGGAGTATTTAGTGATATGGCAGGGAGGTGGGAACAGGTGGAGGGGGGAGTGGTAGAAAATGTAAAAGAAACCCAAGAAATGCGAAGAATGGCACGAGGCATGGAATGGTATGGAATGAAGGCAGGAAAAAATAAATAAATAATCAAAAACACTGTAAAATAAGTCTTAAACTAACCTAGTTTTCTCTAGTTAAAGATAGTATATTTTTGTGATTTTTCTTTAAGATTTTTTCTTCCGTTTCTTTCATTTCGGCGATGCCCCTAAGCCGAATAAAATCGTCAGACATTTGAAAAAATAAAATCTATAAAGTTTACCAAGTAACAAAGGTCTTTTGCGACGACCTCTAAATGGACTGAAATTGCGTAGCGTTAACCAGAATAAAATATTTACAGTATTCTACATCACTAGGAAATCCCCTTCATATGAAAAGGGTACGTCCTATTAAATACTTACGTATATTGATAATTCGTATTTTGAAGCAATTTATCCCATAATGGGTAAATTTGTTTTTCTTCAGTATTTTTTATACTTCCATTCGTATCATTATATCATACGCTTTTCATATAAAAAAAAATCTCACTCTTCCTTTCTGTAC
>NC_134786.1:59948539-59953539 GCF_046742065.1 Oratosquilla oratoria
AAGAGAGAGAAAGGAAAAGAGAGAAACAGAAAGCCAGACAGACAGACACAGACAAATGCTGACAGACTTATAAGCAGTCAGCCATACAAACCCCCCCCACACACACACACAGGCAGATAGACAGGGAGACAAAGATACCCCTCCACACACACAGAGAGAGAGAGAGAGAGAGAGAGAGAGAGAGAGAGAGAGAGAGAGAGAGAGAGAGAGAGAGAGAGAGAGAGAGAGAGTGAGAGAGAGATTCAAATGGCGTCGTTGTCGCATTGTCAAGCATGTCGGGCATCTTCAGCAGATTCTCTGCTGTCTTATGTCTGTGCTTCTTAACTTCACCTCCAATTTGTCCTAAACTCACATCGTTTGTATACACACTTAAACACTTCATGAAACCATCATCATTTCTAGAACCGGAGTAACAAAAATGGCCCAAAGTACGTGTACAAATATTGGCTGCAAAACGAAGAATAACTAAAGATATTTTGTATCTTTTTGCTTCGAAACTTCTCTCTCGCCCGTGGTTTTACTACTCTAGCATATTGCGCATGAGAAGCTCAACTTTGCCAACCCTTCTCGTTCTCGAAAAAATATAGACCTTTTGAAGGGGGACAGACACTCCCAGGCTGTCCACTTAAGCGTTTACAACTCCTCAACCGATTGCTTAAAAAGGTGCCGACACTACTTATAGCGTGTGTGAGAGAAATAAACGATTGGAAGATTTGTTCAGACCCAGTTCGTCTTGTTAAGTCACTTTTGTCTATGCTCCTTATGTTGAGTATTATCCTTGAACTCGTTTTATTCCTGGTTTTGAGAATAAACTCGATACGAGTTTCGTATGACGTATTACCTTCCTGTCGTCTACTTTGCTGTGAGAACACAATACTGGGAATGTGCATTAGGATGATTCTATCATACTTTTCTGTCGCATTTTATGATTTGTTATGCATATATCCACTGGCATTCACTGTGTAACTCTCATTTATTCAGTTGAACAAGTATATGATGTATAGACTGCAGGGCTATAAATCATAGACGGTAACAGATGCGCAAATGTTCTGGCAAATGCTGGGGACGTATTTCACGTAGTGAACATTTCGTATCGGGAATGGTCGGCCTACCTGTGCAATATTGGAGGAGAAATGAAGCATTAACCGTTTTATGAAAGGTCCCGAACGTGAAGTATTATGATTGGTCGTACAAGCTTGATTGTGGGTAACAAGCTTCCTCCATTGCTTGCAGCAGGCAGCAGGTAGGACGGAGAGAGCTGGCGTCCGTCCAGCAGATGGCTTCAAGCATCAACTGCTCCGCGCGCCAAAGGTTGGAAAGCTACGACGACATGACGTCATCTCGGTGGACAGGCTCCAGAAATCCACGTGAAAATATTATTCAGAAAAATCACTGCCAGAATTCCACAACCCTTAAAGTTGACAGCGAGCGGGGAGAGACAGTGAAAGTGACGGGGCATTAAGGTCGACGAGGTGCTGTGTAACGCTTTGTCTAGCCAATCAAAATTCAAATTCAGTTACAGATGTCTTATTTTCATGTATCCAAGGAGAACAGTCTAAACACAGGCGTGCTATTCTAGGACTCAGATCTCGATGCCAAGAATGCTCAGGTAAGCGTTCTCAACAAGGATTTCTCCAACAGAGGATGACCACCAAGGATGAATGTAATATAAAGTGTTTATGACGTTGAGTTGGTGTCTGCTGCATTTCGCTAAGGAAGACAGATTTCATATGACGAAATTTCCCTGTAATGAAATTTGTTCATACGATTCTGAAATGATACAACCTGGATACAGTTGACTGAAAAACTCACTCACCATTCTACTCCCACAAAGTGAGAAGTGAAAAACCCCTGGTAGGACAAAGCCCTGTCAGTTGTGGCAAGCCCCTAGGGTTTTAGGCCGATGTTTGGATCGCCTCCCCGCCTGGCCAGGACTGTTGGGAACCAATGCAAGAAACATGCAACGGGTCCCGGGAATCGAACTCACGACCACCCGTTCATGAGTTCGACACGGTATCCACTGGGCTAAAGCGCGGCCCCTTCATTGAAAAAAAATGTAATAATGAAAAATAAATAAACAAAATAGACAAATACATAAGAAATTAATGCATGAATAACAAATAAAAACTAAAAGTAAAAATGAGATAAACAGACAATAAGCAAAAAATAATAATAAATAATAAATTTATAGAAATACAAGTAAAAGTAAGATAAATGATAAAAAACAAAATAAAAACATATAATAAACAATAATACATAAATAATAAAAATCAAATAAAACCACAAACAATAAACAATAATAAAAAAATCAAACTGATATAAAAATAAGTGAATAAATAAAATAATAATCACAATAATTAATCCAAACAATAATAATAAAATTATTTGATACCCGTGTCAATACAGTTGTTCCGTTTCAGGTTCGAGCTATCATGGCTTTAGTGTCATGACGATCATAAACGATATTAACCATTTCCGTGAATGACAAATTTGGCTGACATGAAACGTGTTCGACATTTTTCTCCTCTGGAATAACCAGAGTTGAAATATTACGGGATTAAGTCGGCAATGAACACCCAATTCTAAAAATTTGTTTAACATTTTCCTCCCCGGAACAACCAAAATTGAAATTTTAAGTGACTGAATATTAAGTATCTATTATCAAGTCTGTATGAGGGAGAGAAGAGGGAGGGTCGCCGATTAACCGAAGCGGCTTTGCTGTGAATGCACTGTGTCTTGCTACATTGCTTCTGACCCAGGGCAGTGGGCGGGATACAGGGATGACCCGTCATCCACGAGGAGCTAAGATGAGGTGGGGGAAGGGTGGTGGATGGGAGAGGAATGGGTGGGAGTAGGTACGCGCATTTGACTTGGCTACCTCCCACATAAGGGGGAAAAAGCTCTCGGTATATATATTATATATATACATATATATATATATATATATATATATATATATATATATATATACATATATATACAGATTCCAGGCAGCTAAAATGTGGGTTCGAGTCCCACACTCTTCTCAAATGACTGATGCTATTTGTCCCAACAGTCCTTAAAGCAATAATAGGGCAAAGGTGACGGCTTCGGCCGCAGCTACTCAGCGCCTCCGGGCATAGGTCCCTTACCTTCTTCTTCACATTTCCGTGACATGGCTGGGGTCGTCGGGAAACAGAACAACATAGGTCATATCGTTGTGTAGTTTTCGTTTTTGTCAGCGAGCAACCACGTTTCTATAACCCGTAATTGGCTTCCCAAATGAGGGCCTCAACCTATCGTAATTAACCAAACCAGATCTACGTTGTTTGAGCCCGAACGAAAAGCGGAAGAACGCAGAACTATTCGCCAATTATTCCATCGCAGAATTGGTGTGGATTTTTTTTTTTTTTTTTTTTTTGCACTACCGACTGATTTTTCGCACCAAAAATGATCATAAAAAACGATTCACCATCGATAAATTGGTGTGGAATATTTGAACAATAAAAGATTGTGAAAACTCGTTACACAACACAACACTCATATACAGAGCATGTCAAATTAGAGAGAGAGAAAGCTAGAGAGAAAGAGAAAGAGAGAAAGCGAGAGAGAAAGAGAGAAAGAGAAAGAGAGAGAGACAGAGACAGACATACAGAGAGAGAAGAGAAAGAGAGAGAGAAAGAGAGAGAGAGAAAGAGAGAGAGAGAGAGAGAGAGAGAGAGAGAGAGAGAGAGAGAGAGAGAGAGAGAGAGAGAGAGAGAGAGAGAGAGAGAGAGAGAGAGATAATTCATTGAAGAGCAACACCGACAAATATTTTCTTGAATTTCGAGTGGCATGGAGTCTGCATCAGCCGTTGACAAACTCTGATGTAGCGAAGAAAAAAAAATACGAAGCTTCTACTTTCCACTTGCTCCTTCCCCCTCCCCACCCCCTCCTTTCCCCCTTTCCTCCCTCCCCTTTCCCCTCCCTTTCCTTTCCCTCATCTTCTCCTCTCCCCCTATCCCTCCCCCTTCTTCTCTTCTCCTCCTTTCCCTTCCTCCCCTTCCCCCTCCCCCTCCCCTTCCTTCCCTTCCCCTCCCCCCCCTCCCTTCCCCTTCTCTCTCTCTTCCTCCTCCCCTCCTCCCCTCTCCCCTCCCTCTCTTCTCCCTCCTCCTTCCCTTTTCCTCTCCTTTCCCCCTCTTCCCCTCCCCTCCCCCCCCCCCTCTCCTTCCCCCCCTCTCCCTCTTTCCCCTACCTCCCCCTCCTTTCCCCTTCTCCTTTCTCCCCTCCCCCCTCCCCTCCCTTTCCCCCTCCCCTCCCTCCTTCCTCCTTTCCCTCCTCCTTCACTTTCCTTTACCTTCTCCACCCTTCCCTTCTCTTTCCACTCCCTTTCCTCTTCTTTCCTCCCCTTCCCTACCCATCCCTCCCCCTTCCTTTCCATTCCCATCCACTGTACCTCCGTCCTTCCTATCTCCACCACCCAGCCGCTCTCTCCGTCCCCGTCTCCACCACCGCCACCACCTACTCCACCACCACCTACTCCATCAACATCACCTCCACCAACAATTCCTCCACCACCACCAACTCCTCCATCACCACCACCACCACAGCCACTACCACCGCCACCACTACCACAGCCACTACCACCGCCACCACCTACTCCACTACCAACTCCTCCATCACCACCACCATCGCCACCACCAACTCCTCCACCACCTATTTCTCTACCACCGCCACCATCAGCACCACAGCCAGCTCCAATTCCTCCGCCACCGCAGCCACCACCACTGCCTCCATCACCTCCTCCATCACCACCACCAACTCCTCCACCACCACCACCAACCCCGCCGCTACCACTACCAACCCCTCCAACCACCACCACCACCACAGCCACCACCGCCACTACCAACTCCAACTTCTCCACCAATACCACCACCATCTCCACCACCACCACTACCAATTCCTCCACCACCGCCGCGGCTTCTCCAGCAAATCCTCCTCCTCCTCCTCCTCCTCCTCCTTATCATCCTCGTGGGGCCTCA
>NC_134786.1:59961039-59971039 GCF_046742065.1 Oratosquilla oratoria
AATGCAATATACGTTTTGAATATGTATAGAGGGAAGGTGGGGAAACTGAACCAAGATACAATTTAATCTATCCCCTTGGGTATCTTACTCAATTTAATGTTTATCGTATCTTCCGTCTGGTTGTTGTTTTATGGACTGCAGTTTACCAGCGCTTCTATCTTTTATGATAATTTCGTAGTGCTATAGTGCTTTATCTTTCATTTCATATGCTAGTTTAGTTAACCAATTGTATTTATAGTTTGTTTAATACCTGTAGTTCTGCTTTCTTTACAAGTCGTAGACTATATAGACATTGATGTTCTGTCTCTCAGTACAAAATCTGGTGTAGAGCCAGCGTTGTTTGATCGGTAATTGACAAAGTGGTGAACCTACGCCAGAAGGCGCTGAATGGCTGAGGCTGAAGCCTTCACCTTTGCCCTATGTGGTTTAGAGACTGTTGGGGCAGAAGAGTGGTTCAGATGTACAATACATGCTATAAAGTACTGTTGCTGAATAAGAATATATAGGATATTTGGGTCAACATGGAGAGGATATAGTTTGGGAGACATTTTTTTGCCTTCTTTTGGATTTGACTTTTTTATGAAAAAGTCTGGCACTTGTTGGATAAAGAATACCAAAAATGTGATAAATAGATAAAATATTTAATCAACTTACTAATGGTGAATGGGAGTGGAGTGGGTGGGGATGAAATGGGTGGGAGTGGAATTATGCCTTTTGACTTTGGCTACCTTCCTTTGTAATGGAGAAAAAAGCCCTTTGTATATGTATGATGTATTAATAATAAAGAGCTAATTATGTCTTAAGAGGTTCAAGAGGGTGATCGCTATCCACAGGTGCAAAGGAAGAGACGAAGAAGGAAAATTCCTTAACTAAATGAACGCATATGGCGGTGAGGCACTTTCAGTGTTTACATTGAATTTCGAGATACCGACTACGTGCAAATTACTTTCCTATTCCTCTTTCTTTCTCTCTCCCTCTCCTTCCTTTACCAGTACCAGGCTATGCTTACCCCCAGACAAGCCCTGGTGATACCCATCCCAGCGCCCAGAGGTACGGGGAACCCAGAATTTCTTCTGGTGTGCCGAGATGGGTGACGGAAGATGGGGTTGACTTCTGAAGTGTTAGTCACCATTTTTTGCTCTTCCTCCAAATGCGTACGCCCTTGGAGGACATCCTCGAATACATCATTCTGTCACTCACTCTGACACCTCCGCCTTGAGACCTCGTCCTCAAGTCTTCATTAACTCGTGAGGACGAAGGAAAAGGGGAGTTAAATTAGACCACGTTTTCGTCGCCATCTTGATCTCAGAACTTCTGATCTTCAGCAGATGTGTCCCACTACCTTGTAGTAATCATAAGCCTGCTGGTCTCGCATTCGCTTAACAGTGGGTTCGAATCCCGCACTCCTCTCCGAACCCCAGCAGTGACTGTTACCTGTCCCAACAGTCCCTAAAGCGAAAAATAGGGCAGAGGCGGCGGCTTCGGCCGCGGCTACTCAGCGCCTCCTAGCGTAGGCTTCTCACCTTCTCACCCCCGACCCACCCTTGTCACTATTTCGTTGACTGTAACTAGCGCTTCTATCCTTGAGGGCAATATCACACCGAAGAGGTGGAGTCTTAGAGATGGTGAAGGGGAGATTTACAAGGAGGAGGAAGAGGAGGAGGAAGAGGAGGAGGAGGAAGAGGAGGAGGAGGAGGAGGAGGAGGAGGAGAAGGAGGAGGAGGAGAAGGAAGAAGAGGAAACGAGCCTCCGATCATAAAACAATAATGCGTGACTCTGGTCCGTTGGGGGTGTTACACGATTTTTTTCTTACTTCATTTTCCACACGTGATTTCCAGCCGGACCAATCAGCGCTATTGTCGTTATTTCACACTTATGGCGTCACCGGTAAGCATACACGTTGATATCGCCAATATCTTCGGATATCTTGGATTGGATCTATTGTCATTGCGATGACGTCATAAATGTGAAATACAACAAAAGCGCTGATTGGTCCGACCGGAAAGCACCTATGGAAAATGAGGTACCAAAAAAAAGAAAAAAAAAAAAATCCCACTTCCCACAGGAATGTGCAAAAGTCTGGTGCACCCGACACACGCGTGATGGATTATTCTGCACCTGACTCCCATCCCCCCCATCCTTCCATCCCCCAAAGGAAAAAAAAATAATAAAAATAAAAATAAAAGTCAATGACAGCTTCGTCATCACCTCGAGTAGGGCAACGATGTGGGGGAGGGAGAGGGAGAGCAGGAGAGGGGTAGAGGAGGGCATAGGGGAGGGAGGGGAGAGGGGAGGGGAGAGGGGAGAGGAGGGGAGAGGGGAGGGAAGGGGAAGGGAAGCGAGTGTCGGGAATGGAGGGTAGTCCTTCCTTGAATAAGAATATCGTATCGTGAAAAATAAATAAAAAATAAGTAAAACAATAAAATAATAATAATAATAATAATGATGATGATAATAGTAATAATAATAATGATAACCATAATAACAATAATAATAGATAAATAAGTAATAATAACAATAATAGATGAATAAATGAAAATTCTTTCGTTGTTCTCAGGCGTAAACGTTGCTTGCAATCACAGCCTAAGTAAATAACATAACAATGAGAACGTGAGCTTCTGTTTTTATTTATCTATTTATCATTTATTTATTTGTTTATTCATTTTATATTTCTATTTATTTTGTTGTTGTTGTTGTTATTATATATATATATATTTTTTTAATGGCAACTGACTGGCCACCCTGATTTGACACCAAAGCCCCCTTAGCTGAATAAAATCAGCTGGCGACAAACACCCAGAATAGATATAAAACACCCCAGTAACAAGGGCGGCAATGTTAATCGAAACAGCTTTCACCTCTTGCACTCTGCCAAACATACGAATCCAACTCCAACGCTCGCATCTCCTCGGCAGTGTTTACTTGTTTGGAATAAAACACATCTTCAGTAAACAAACATGAATTGGGTGAGGGGAGGGGAGAGGGGAAGGGGGAAGGGAAGAGGGAGGGGGAGAGAGAGGGAGGGGGAAGGGAGAGTGGGGAAAGGGAAAGGTGGGAAGGGAGAGTGAGAGGGGGAAAGTAGGGAGGGAGGGGGAAGGGAGAGGAGGAAGGGGGAGATGGGAGGGGTAGAGGAGCCGGGGGAGAGAGAGGGAGAAGGGGGATGGGGAGCGGTGGGGGAAGGGAGAAGGGGGATGGGGAGCGGTGGGGGAAGGGAGAGGGAGGAGGGGGAAGGGAGAGGGAGGAGGGGGAAGGGAGGGGGGAAGGGGGATACATATTTCCAAGCCCGAGGAGGAGGTATGATGCCTGATTGATTTCCCCCGAGTGTTGTCTTCCCCCCAAGTTCTTCCCCGGCAGATGAGGATTGCCCGAAAGGTGGGCTTCGGCCTGATGCTGGACTGGCCCGGCCGCAGGGTTTCTATTGTTTTTCGTGGGTTCCGAGCCCGTCCGACCGACAGACCGGGCTTCCAGATTTTGGGTCGTTCGGACTTTCGGTCGTTCAGACTTTTGGTCGTTTGGACTTTCGGTCGTTCGGACTTTCGGTCGTTCGGACTTTCGGTCGTTCGGACTTTAGGGCGTTCGGACTTTCGGACTTTTGGCCGTTCGAACTTCCGGTCTTTCAATCGTTCGGTCTTTCGTACTTTCGGTCTTTCTGACTTTCGGGCTCTCGAACTTCCGGTCTTTTGGACTTCCTATCTCCCGGGCTTTCGGTCGTTCGGACTTCCTATCTCCCGGACATCCGGATATGAAAGAAAACTTCATTTCTTCGCCTCCGGGTGCAAGTCCGATGGATACTGATAGTGGTGAGGATAGTAGATGATGGGCAGAGTGGTAGCTATGATGAATAAAATTATATCTGCAATTACCAGCGCTTCTATCCTTGGGGACAATATCGCACAATAGAGACTAGTGGAATAGTTAGAGAAGGATAGTAACAGTCAAAACGTGGTTTGTATTTTTCTTTTATTTTTTAGTCTTCAATAGTAAAAGTATGATGCGTTACTCTGGTCCGTAGGGATGTCACTAGAGATCCTAAAAGACTGACTGACTGGGACTGTTGCATTTGATATCCCATACGGAATGACTACGATGATGACAGTGATGAAGTTGATGGTGACAATGGTAAAGGGAAGAAGAGGAGGAGGGAGAAGGAGAAGGAGGAGTAGGAGAAGAAGGAACAGGAGGAGAAGCAGAAAGAGAAGAAAGAGAAGGAGGAGAAGGAGAAGAAAAAGAAGAAGAAAAAGAAGAAAAAGAAAAAGAAGAAGAAAAAGAAGAAGGAGCAGCAGCAGAAGAAGAAGCAAAAGAAGAAAAAGGAGAATGCAGTCAATAATTATTAAATCAATAGTCACTATATGATCCTTAACACCAGGAAAAATAATAAAAGATTAATCAAAATAGCAGCGAACGGGGTTAAGCCTCAAAACCAACGATATCCAAATTAGTTGCCGTTATGAAACGACGTGGGAAATGAAATAATCGCTCTCAACTAAATTGCGCTTTCTGTAAGAGGATTGAAACTAACCAACGCAAAGATATGAAAACAGACGATGGAAACTGCAAACTCAGGGAAAACTATAGAAATGCGTCTGTGTAGACATGAGTACCTACAGCTTTTGTTTATTTATCTATTCTTTTTTCAACAAAGCAATGAGAGATAAAAGATTCAATATTTCTAATTATATGGTTAGTAATAATCATTTTGCTATGGCTAATGAGATAACAAATAGAGACGTTCTGCCTATAATTAGATAAGAAGTGCACGTGTGTGTGTGTGTGTATGTACGTGTACTTGTGTGTATCTGTGTACACCTGTGTGCGCGCGCGCGTGTATACATGTACCTACATATGTACATATATATCCATACGTGCATATTACATATACACGCGCACATGCACATACATACAAACACACATATACACAAACACTACGTGTGTATTGGTGCATGTATGTGCTGCACGATCTTCAAAACTGATGCCAAACATAAGAAACAAATCATACGAAAACCACTTAAAGCATTTGAACCTATTTTCTCTCAAAATGCAGACTCGGAGTATTTTTGGTGAGGCTTTTGAGATTTAAAAAAGGATTTGATAAAATCAGAACTGAAAATATTTTCACACTAAATACTAACACAAGATATGCCGGCCCCAAATCGTCAGGCCGTAGGCTTAACTTAGAGGTAAATAAAAACAACTTCACCAATGGTGTAGTTCAGTAAATGGAATAAAATTCCCGCAGAGGCGTTGGAATGTACAACAGTACATTTCGAAACTTCAAGATCCATTTGGATAAACGCATAAGCAATTTGCTGTAATGCCTACTCTCTTTCTCTCTCTCTCTCTCTCTTTTGGTGTTTATTTATTCCTCTTAACAGATTTGGCCTCTTGTTGGCATACTTGTTATTATTGTTGTTGTTGTTGTTGTTGGTGGTGGTGGTAGTGTGTGTGATTCCCCCATGATCTTTGATCACATGGTCTCATGATCGACTGCTATTAACCTCCCGGATGAGAGCTCAAAGCCCATACATTGCTCGACCTGTATGATTCACCATGGTCTTGGACCATGTGTTGGACTCGTGATCGGCAGCTATTTCCCTCCCGGAAGAGAGCTGAGCTCATATATGACCGATCTATGGGTAATACTGTGACCTTACACGCACTCACACACCCAACTCGCCGCCTACGAGAGTTGGAGTAACAACCCGCAGTGCAGCGATACTGAAGTTATTTCAGCCCTGGGCGGAATTCGAACCCGGACCGCCGTAGTGGCAGCCGGGAACTCTACTAACTGCGCCACGGTGTGTGTGTGTGTGTGTGTGTGTGTGTGTGTGTGTGTGTGTGTGTGTGTGTGTGTGTGTGTGTGTGTGTGTGTGTGTGTGTGTGTGTGTGTGTGTGTGTGTGTGTACGTGTGTGTGTGTACGTGTGTGTGTGTGTGTTTTGAACAATGTGTACAAAATATCTTCAAGACAAGATCTGCCTGGAAGGAAGGAGAGGGCAAAGTACGCGAGATCAAGCCATAAATGAAATTTATGACAACATTAAAGGGACGAAAACGAGGGGAGAAACTGAACACAAAACAGAATAAAACATTACGAGAAAACGCGAAACAAACACAGAAGGAATCCGTGGATGTAAACACCACCTGGGAAAAAGAGACGTTGAGACCCCCCAAAAATCCTTTATATCCGAACCTAAAATCCCTTTAGAATCTACAAAGCTTTGCAGTACATGTTGCTATCCTTAAGTACATGGATTTCTTTGTGAACAGAAAGGTGGAATTTTGGTTGTTTACAACATCCCCCCCCCCTCCGATTTTATTGATTTTATCTTATTTGTTTATTTATCTATTTTATCTATTTTTTAAGTACCTGAAGGACAATATGCAATATTACGTTATCATGATCCTGGAAGGAACTCATCCTGGCTGGATAAAATCACCTGGCGGCAGACAAAGGATTACAAAGGCGGAGCATGCCGACAGGAGATCTTTTGGTCCATAATTAGGTCGGATGCGAAAAAAAATTATAATAATGATAAGTAAATAGATAAATAGATGAATAAATAAATAAAAAATATAATAATATAAATAAGAAATAAAATAAATAAATGCATAGGTATAGTTAGATGATAAACAAACAGGTAAATAGTAAATAATAATAAATTGACAAATAATTAATAATAAATGTGAATCAAGCAGATAATAATAAACAAACAGACAAATTATAACAAAATATATATGAACCAAACCTTGCGGGGATTTTTCTCTTTTAATAATATAATTCTTCAATAGCCCCTTTCACTGCAACAACTCCCTTATCTTATTCTTCTCAAAACCAAAGATACTTATTTAAGTCAAAGGCATGATCATGTGACTGTCCATATACAAAGGGGGGGTAGCCAGCCAAGTCATCCACCCATCCCCACTCATTCACCACCCATTTCTTCCCCCTTTTCTATCTTAGCTCCTCGTGGATGAAGGGACATCCCTGTCTCCCGCCCACTGCCCGGGTCAGACGCAATGCAGTAAGACAGAGCACCTCCACAGCAGGGCTCCGCCGCTTCTTTTACATGGCGATCCTCTTTCCTCGTCCCGTCATGCGAAAAAAGAGAAGACGAGGAGAAATACCTTCAGGCCGCGTCAATCTGTATTTCACTTACACCTATCTCTTGCCACTCCCTTCCCTGCTCGACAGACATTCGCCTCTTCCTCAAAGTCATACTCCATTACCAGACCCTCCACTACAAAAGAGGGAGGACAACAGCTGAATAAAATCGCCTGACAACAGCTGAATAAAATCACCTGACGACAGCAAGAACAAGAAAATAACTGAAACCAGGTGCAGAAGAGGTTAGATTAATTAGTGGAGTTGAGAATAATTGCGTCAGCCTACCTTATGTAATATTGTGAGATGATACCCAATTCGCAAGTGCGATTACTTTGTTCAGTAATTACAAGTTATGGCCCTTTCTACAAGCTACGCTGAGATTACATTTCTCTTCCTTGTATAAATAATATTATGTGCTTCCCTCTGCACTTACATGTACAGTATGCATATGCACGTTTGTGCATATGCGTACATGTTTTTGTGTCTATGTGCGTACATATGCGATGTGTTCATATAAATGTGTGTATGATAAACACATATACATACACACACACATATATAATATATATATATATAATTATATATATACATATATAATTATATATATACATATATATATATATATATACATATATATATACATATATATATATATATATATACATATATATATACATATATATATATATATACACGTCTTCAAACATTCGCACACACACGAAGGGAAGACGAAGTTCGATTAGTAGAGGTAAAGAGACGGGACCCCATGAGCACAGACTATATATTACAACTTGGTGCACACTTATGCACACGCACGTACGCACAAATACACATACAGTACATATGTACATATCTCCATATATGCATATACATTACAAAAACAAATGTTTACACGTATACGTGTATACCTATATACATACGTACCAATACATACATATAATTACACGTATATAAATTCACATACATACAATTATACATACATCTATATAGATACATGTATACATAAATTGTACATATATAACCATATCAACACATCTAGTTACATATACTGTTGTTATATGTTAGGAAATCAGGCCGGCCTTGGCTTGACAGTGATGAAGGAGGCGAGCTTGTAATCGCCATATTTACTCCACCTTGATTCAGACAGATACAAGCAAACGAGCTTCCCCCCCCCCCCCGCGTCTTCGTCTCTGCTCCTAAAATTAATTTCATTTCCCACTTGAACCAAGTATTAATTGTGGCGTGATCATAAGTCATGTTTTTGTTCTTTAATTCATTTTTTCGTTCATTTGCGTATTTCATATGTTCATTCATTCATTTGATCATTCATATGTTTCTTCATTTACTTATGCCCTCATCTGTTCATTCATTATAGTATTCAAACTTTTTCATTCATTCTTCAGCCAAATTAATTCATTCCTCCATTCATTCACTAGTCCATTCATTCTTCAGTTCATCTATTCACCAGTTCATTCATTCACCTCTCCATTCATTCATCAGTCCATTCGTTTATACATCAGTCCCTTCATTCATTCATCCCATTTATTCGTTCATTTATTAATATATTCAGCCACCAGACAATTCATTCACCAGCCCATTCATTAATCAATCCATTCATTCATTCATCAGTCTATTCATTCAACAGCTAAGCAGATTTGATCTTCACGGAGACAAATATATTCTTTCCTTTCCTCATCTTCCTCCTCCTCCCCTTTCTCCTTCTCCTCCTCCTCATCATCATTATCAGCAGCAGCATCACCATTTTCCTCCTCCTCATCATCATCTTCTTCCTTTCTCTTACGAGCCAAACTTTTGTTGTCCTCACACTCTGGAAGCAACAAGTCCTTGCATGTTTCGTGACCAAAACCTCCAAGCAATGTGTGGAAGGTTTGATCCACACTTTAGAGCCGATGTGAGCAGCGGAGCAAGTAAAAGGCTGTTTCGCTTTACGGATGTACTCCAGTAAATCGCAGCCAGTTGTCTTGTCCAGAGCCAGTCGAGATCTGCGCTAGGAAGCAAGGCAACTAACTGACCACGAGGGCTGTGACAGTTACCACTTCATCAATATTTGGTCGTACGGTAATATTTACAATGTGACAGAAGTATTTACATGGTTGAGTGATACACTCAATACTAAATAAAAAATATTAACAATTATGATACATAGATAAGACATGGCATATTTTAATCATACATGGTGAAAAATAAAATATAAAGATAATTCCTTCTGTGGACGAACGCTTCTCAAAGGTGGCATCTTGTGCGGACCAGGTGTCCTCAGAGGTCAAGGTCAAGTAGGCCTAATTACAGTTAAGTGGCCTCTGGTTGACCTGACCTGACACTCAACAGCAGTTTGGTGCTGCTGTTGCGACGTACGCGACGTCGTATGCTTGATGTCTATCTTCTCGTAGTGTGACGTCCTCTGACGTGTAGCTGTGACGTCCTGTGACGTGAAATACATCTTTTCCCAACAAATCTTTTGATCCTTCTTACAAAAGTTCCCAAAAGAAGTGATCTTCAAACGTTGTTGTTGCTCTTGTTGTCGTTATTGTTGCTACTGTTGTTGGTGCTGTTGTTGTTGTCGTTGTTGTTATTGTTGTTGCTGCTGCTGCTGTTCGTGTTGCTGTTCTTGCTGTAGTTGTTATTTCTCTTGTTGTTGCTACTGTTGTAGTTGCTGTTAATGTTATTGTTGTTAATGTTATTGTGTTATTGCTGTTATTGTTGTAGTTGTTGTTGACTACAGTTTACCATCAAGAACTCTTCAAAAGAACCAATTCATCAAGATTCGTGGCACTGCCCGTCTTGGAAATACTTTGCAGAGGCTAAAACCACCCATCAATGTTGAAGTTTCACTTCCAAAGAAATTACAAACACTTTCAGCAATGTCTTTAGCACCT
>NC_134786.1:59978539-59988539 GCF_046742065.1 Oratosquilla oratoria
GTGAGTTTGTAACAAAATTACTTATTGGGGCTGGGGCGGTCTTTGACTCCCCCTCCCCCACCTGTATTTTGTGACGTCACTTCCGCCCGTATAGAGCCTGTTAAACACCATGTATGCGTTGTATTATTAAAGCATGACTCCCTTACCCACACACACACACACACACACATGTATATATATATATATATATATATATATATATATGAATATATATATATAGATATATATATGCACCCATTGCACTCGTCACACGTGAAACACAAATATGCATAGTCCACTAGGAAGAGGAAAAACACACGGAGTCCGAGCGCTTTCGTGATATATTCACATTATCATGGAATACAGAAAAGTGAATGCATCCCTTGCCCGGCTCCCTCTTACTTTTCTCTATTCCTTGATAATGTGAATATATCACGAAAGCTCTCGGACTCTGTGTGTTTTTCCTCTTCCTAGTGGATTCTACATATATATATATATATATATATATATATATGCATATATATATATGCATACGAACTTGTATACATATAAACATACGAACATACATATATGCATGTGAATATACATTATATGCTTTAGTACATATATACACCCATACAACCTATACATATATACATACAAGTATACTGCACATATATGTAGAATTAGATATAAACAGAACTATGCTTCGTATGTATAGAATTTAAGTATAACATATGTGCATATCATAACATACATGTAGTCACATATATAAAGATACATACCATACATATATACAAATACAAACAGAAAGAGGAGCGAAAGAGACATAGAGAAAGAGAAATACAAAAAAGAAAGAGAAAATTAGAAAGATAAAAAAAACACACTTGATTAAAGAAAATATGCATCCCCGTATACATTCCCGTTCCCATGAATCTACACGACCCTCAGCTGCCACGCAAACGGCGAAGGAAGATCCCAGAGCTCACAAGAACTGGCGCCGACCTCGTGCCTTCAAGTGCGGTGCCAAGACGCGCAGCCTGAGGAGGCGATTTGGCAACGTGTGGGCTCATGTCGCGGTGACAAAACGTCACAACGAGCTCGTTAACAGGTGTTCTATGGCCCTGCTTGCCAGTGGTGTTATTAGACACTCCTTGTTTATGTTTATCTCTGGGAGGAGGAAGTCGTTCGTATGCGTGATTTCGTGGGGAGGAGGGGTGATTAGTGAGTGTCTAAGACATTATTAAGAGTGTTCTTAAACTCTCTTATAATATGACGCCCCCTCTTTGTTTCCAGCAAATCCACACGCCCCCTCCACATCATTTTTTGTATTTATATGCAATTATATATATTTTTTATCTATATTTTTCTACAGTATCAATATCTTAATAGAAAACGGGTTGGGATGACTGATACTTTGCACGTATGTAAAGGCAGAAACTTATTCTTGGAATGATTTTATCATTCTTATTAAACAATTATCTTTGAGCAGATGACTTTACGCCCCCTTTGTACCCTCCTCACGCCTCCCTGGGGGGTCGCGCCCCCTAGTTTGGAAACTAATGTGTTTTCATACTAATCATTTGGTGACGGAGAATGTGGCCATTAGAAGAAACTGGTAATTCGAAAAAGACAAATTTAACATGAACAAGTTCCTTACTTAAATCCAAGAATATGATAGTCAAAGAAACTCAGCAAAGAGATCGGAAATGCAATATCCAGTACATTAATAGTAAAACAGTAATGTATCCATTGAGTTTTAAGAAGGAAATAGGCAAGGACTAGGTTACCAACACAGTGGTTAGCGGATGGTATAGACTTCGTAATCATGTAGTGAACGCTGAAACGATTGGTTTAAGAGAACATGAGATAACTATGATAGGTGGTTGAGAAGTAGCAGAATGATAAGTATTATCTCATGCTACCATGGTAACCATGGAATTGTAAAAGGCAATGTTTACTCGAAACTGCGCGAGATTGTCCACAACAGATAGAAGCGCTGGTACGTACGCTACAAAAATAAATTGGTCCTTATCTTTTACGTAAATTGAACCCACGAGTGGACTATAATGCACCAACTTCGCATTTATCGTACAAGCTCCTATCAACCAAAGATTTCTTGCCCCTTGCAAGGAATGTTCCCAGCCAAAAGACAACACCATTTTCGTTCTTTTTTTTTTTTTTTGTGAAAAAAAAACTAACTAACCAATTTAGTCAAACACAAACGTCATTTAATGAGCACTTTATGTCTGTCGCATTCCGACGCATTTGGCCTAGAACCTTATCAGTGGGCCTCACCTGTTGATGGGGATGAGGAAGCAAAACCTTCTCCCACTCTCCCCCTTCTCGCCTCCTCCCACTCTGCCCCTTCTCGCCTCCTCCCCCTCTCCCCCTTCTCGCCTCCTCCCCCCCTCTCCCTGCCTCCTCCCCTCTATGGAACGGCATGAAAAAACCCAACCAGGTACTATATATCCACAGGCTTCTATTCAATATAACATCTATTTATCTATCTACAGTATATACCGAGAGCTTTTCCCCCTCATTAGGGAGGTAGCCAAGTCAGAGGCACGTACCTATTCCTACCTATTTTACTTCCTTCCACCCCTCCTATCTCAAATCTCAGCTCCTCATGGATGACGGGTCATCCCTGCATCCGCCAATGCAATAAGACACAGACAATATAACTTAAGTTTGAAAAAAAAAAAGAATAATTGTCATTACCCTTGTATGTGACAACAAATTCCTTTTAGAATTTGTACCGTCACCATATCAAACACATCACATAATACGTACCTTCACCATATCACACATCACACACCACGCACGTACCGTCACAATGTCACACACAACACGCACGTAACGTCACAATATCACACAAACACATACCTTCACCATATCACAAACATCACACATCACCCACGGGCGAACACAAAAACACGAATTTAATTTGGGGTAAGAAATGCTCAACATAACCCAGATCACGCCCCCCACCCCGACTCCCTTACTCCCAGGGAGGGCGACATTTGCAAAACACGTCGTGGGAAGGACATTCCGAAGCGCGACTTAACACGACAACACAGCTCAGAGAGCCTATATTACAATCCACACGCGACATCTTGTGAGTTTCATGCATTCCTAAGGCTTCGGGTGAAAACAGAGGATGTTTTTTTTTTTTTTTTTTTTTTTTTTTTTTTTTTTTTTTTTTTGGGGGGGGGGGAGTTGTGATTCCCCCCCATTTTTTTTACTCGATGAGGTTAGTGTGATCAATTATAAAAACACAGGGATGTGAGTTTATGTCAGCTTTCCAGAGATGCCAGCTTCTGTCAGCCCCAGAGACGTAACCTTTGTCATTTCCAGAACTGTCAATTCTTGTCAGCTTTCCAGGGATGCCATCTTCTGTCAGCACCAGACACGCTAACCTTTGTCAGCTTTCCAGGGGTGTCAATTCTCGTCAGCTACAAGGCTGCCAAATTCTGTCAGCTTTCTAGGGCTGTCAATTCTTGTCAGCTCCAAAGCTGCCAAGTTCTCTTAGCCTTCCAGGGCTGTCAATTCTTGTCAACTCCAGAGGTGCCAAGTTCTCCCAGCTTTCCAGAGCTGTCAATTCTTGTCAACTCCAGAGCTGTCAGCCTCTGTCAGCTTTCCAGGTAGTCATCCCCAACCACTACTCCCTACCATGGTGACCACGCACACAAACTTCTTAATGACTGTGAAATCCAATTATGAAAATAATGAACTTCAAAGATATAGACAAGTTTGCGTGTTTATAAACGTGGGGGCAGAGCTTCAAGAGGCTCGATGCTTTCGTTTTGTGTTAAGAACATAAAAATGGAGGAGACTGCAAGAGACCATAAGGCCTATACTAGGCAGTTCCGTGTGTGCTCAGGATCCTTCGTTTCAACTCTTGTAATTTAGAATATGACCTCAAGTTCTTATATATATTGGGAGAGTCTGGTGGTATTAGGAGGACTGAAGAGGTACCAAAGTGAGTTGTGGTACCGCCAAAATAATAACTATTGTTAGCTCTGAAGAAGCTTCTGCATTATTATTATTATTATTATTATTATTATTATTTTCTTTTTCTTTTCTGTTGTGATTCAGTTGACAAATAATGTATAGTGGGAGAGTCTGGTGGTATTAGGAGGACTAAAGAGGTACTTCAGTAGGTTATGGTATCACCCAAATAATAACTCTCGTTACCTCTGATGAAGCTTCAGTATTCATAATTCTTTTCTGTTGTGATTCAGTTGACAAATAAGGGCTTCTAGATTTCTCCTTTGAGGTATTCTAGATCACAAAGAACACCTCCACTTTCTAAAGAAGACGTATGGGTTTCAGATTTCCTTTAGATCTCTAGTAAAGGGCTGTTGCACATCCCACAGCAAGGTTCTGTACTATTTCATCCGATTTGGCAATATTCCCTGAGAAGAGGCAATATATCTAAGGGTGAGGAAATGCTTCACTATGTATTAAACGAATCTGACAGACACAGCTGACACTATTACGAGGATTTTATTTATTTATTATTGTTTTTTTTTTTTTTGTGCCTTCACATGAACGGGTGAGACTTCTTAATCAAAAAATGGGGTTAAAAAAAATCCCCTTTCTTAATCTAAATCACCAAATTTGTGGACTTTGGAATCAATTAATCAATCACACACATACACACACACACACACACACAATGAAAAAAGTGGGGTCTACACAGTCTATATTTTTCTCTTCTATACTGCACCGAGATTCAGATTAGAATACATTGTAATTTGATGTAAATTCGACAGTCCATCGCCGAGCGAGGTTGATCAGGGAGTCCATTATGCAAAGCACATTACGTCACTCATTGGGCAGCGTGGAGGGGATCTATGCTTGAGAAAGTAGTTGAAAAAGAAAAGGAAGAAGAAGAAGAAGAAGAAGAAGAAGAAGGATAAAAAGAAAGAAAGAGAGAGACAGACAGACAGAGAGAGAAAGAGAGAGAACTACTTCTCTTGATAGAGGGTAGTGTTCTCAGGGAAAGGCAGGGAGAGCAATGGATGGGGGATAGGAAGAGGGGAAAGAGAAGAGGGGAGAAGGATGGGTGGAGGGGAAAGGTAGAGATGGATGGGGTGAAGGGGAAGAGAAAGGGAGGGAAGAATGAGGGAAGGAGAAGTGGAGAAAGGAAATGGAGGGAAAGGAGTGGAAGGAAATGAGGGGAAAAGGGAGGGGGAGAAGTTGAAGGGGAACGAAGGAGGGAGAGAGGGGAAAGGAGAGCGTGAGAGAGGAGTGAGGAAGGGGAAGGAAGGACAAAAAGGAAGGGGAGCGAGGGAGGGAGGGAGGGGAGGGAAGGGGAAGCAGTCTGGATACGGAAGAGGAGCGAGGGACGGGAAGGGAGAAGAGGGGAGGGGAGGGGAGGGGAGGGGGGAGAGAGAGGAATGGAAGACAAGCGAGGAAGCCAAGAGAGGGGGAGTGGGGAAGTAGAGATGAAGGGGAGGGGAGAGAAGCCAGTTAGGGAAGGGTAGGAAAGAGTGGTAGATGTGGGAAGGGGAGGCAGTGAGGGGAGGGGAGGGGAGAAGAGTTAAAGAGACGAAAGGAGAGGGGAATACTGAGTGAGGGGAGGGGAGGAGAAGGGCGAGGAGGGGATGAGAGGAAGGAGGGAAGAGGGGAGGAAAGGGAGGCGAGGGGAGAGAAGGGAGGGGAGTAAGGGAGAGGAGTGTGGGAGGGGAGTGAGAGAGGGGAACGAGTGGTGGAAGCGAAGAAAAGGAGTGAGGGAGGATCGAGGGAAAGGAGGAAGAGAAGCGAGGGAATGGAGCGAGAGAAGAGGGAAAGAGGGGAGGAAATGGAGGAGAAGGGAGAGAAGGGAGAGGAGTGAGGGAGAGGAGTGAGGGAGGGGAACGAGTGATGGAAGCGAGGAAATGGATTGAGGGAGGGGATCGAGTGAAGGGAGGAAGAGGAGCGAGGGGAGGAAAGGGAGGAGAGGGGAGAGAAGGGAGGGGAACGAGTGATGGAACCGAGGACATGGAGTGAGGGAGGAGAGGAGTGAGGGAGGGGATTGAGTGAAGGGAGGAAGGGGAGGGAGGGAATGGAGCGAGAGAAGGAGGAGCGAGGGGAGGAGAAGGAGGAGAGGGGAGAGAAGGGAGGGGGCGAGGGAAGGGAGGAAGGGAGGAAGGGAGAAGAACGAGTGATGGAGACGAGGAAAATGAGTGAGGAAGGAGAGTAGTGAGGGAGAGGAGCGAGTGAAGGGAGGAAGAGGAGCGAGAGAAGGGGGAGCGAGGAGGAGGAGTGAGGGAATGGAGCGAGAGAAGGAAGAGAGAGGGAGGTGACGGGAGGGAAAGGGAGCGAGAGGGATCTCTTTCGGTTAGTGATCACCCTTCAGACACACACGAAGACAAGTTTGGGGCCGCTGTATAACATCCCTGGAGTTGCGTACATACAGAGTCCAGCGGCGCGGAAGCCTCGTCCTTGAATACAGCAAGTTGGCTGCATCTCTCAGGCTCCTTCAGACCAGACCAGTGGGTGTTGTTGTCGCAGTGTTGAAGGACAAGGAAGCTCATAACACCGTCGAGTTCTCCCTCACGTTCGCAATATACAAGACCTTGAAGACAACGTATTATTCTTGCACGATTATTCTGGGCCGCCGAGGATTAGACTACGAGTTATAGCTCCCCCTTCACTCCACCTCCTCCTCTTCCTCGTCCTCCAAGTTACCAAGTCGGAGTTGTGTCTCCGAGAAAGGGAAGGACAGTGTACAAACACACACTCGAGCTCCTCTCTCTCTCTCTCCCCCTCTCTCTCTCTAATTATTTTCCTCAAACTTCTTATTTCACCCTCTCCGCCTTCCTCCCCATCCTTATTATCATAATTGTTTTCTCTTTCTCTTCTTCCTTTCCACTTCTCCTTCTCATCTTTTCCGTAAGATAATAGGCTCATCCTGCTATTCCATTTTTTTCAGATCTCAGCCTCTTCGAATTTCACGAAGAACATTACCAAATAAAAATCAAAATTGCCACACAAATATCCGGCTTTCAACACCGCCTGTAGGTTTAGACCTCACCTCCCACCCCCTCCTCCGCATCCTCTGCATTCCAACCCCCTCCCCCTCCCACCGCCCCCCCGGGGGCCTTCCCCCCTCTCCTCGTATTATCATTCCATCCGCCGCCAAGCAATTTTATTCGTCCGAGGAGGAAACTCAAACTCTAGAAGAGTTTGAGAATTAATTTGATTAATCCTTTCAGAACCTTACTCTACTTCCACGTAACAATTTTAAGACACCTGGGGTGCTGACAAGTGATGAATACATGGCGCTACTTTACCTCAAGTTCCTTTATCCTTTTGGTAATAAGATGTTAACCAGAATCAAGAAAGTGATACACTGCCTAGACCTGACTACTACTACAGGGGAAGAGCCCTTAGGGGCCGGAAGAGGTTATGAAACATTGTTTTAAAAGAAGATGAGTTAATTTTAAGGATAGGGATGACAGGAGGTATAGGATATGGACCTGCCTAGTGTAGGTCTTATGGTCTCTTGCAGTCTCCCCCATTTTTTTTTTCTTTTTTTATCACCAACGACGGCTACCTGCAAGATGGACCTCAGAGAGATTCATCTCCCTACAGCCCCTAAAAAAATCAACGAGCATCCTCACCTCCACCTTTGACTCCACTTCCTCCACCTTTTCATAAGAATATAAAAATGAAGGAGACTGCGAGAGACCATAAGGCCTACACTAGGCATTTTCATGTCCCTTAACCTCCTGTCATCCCAGTCCATGAAGTTATCTCATCTTCTCTTAAAACAACCAATTATAGTTTCAGCAGTTCACTATATGGTCACTAAGTCTATTCCATTCGTTAACCATTCTGTTGGTAAACCATTTCTTGCCTATTTCTTTAAGCTTCAACTTTTCCAATTTAACTTAATTACCACGTAAATCCATTACATGTAAAGGAAGCTGACAACAGGCGACGGGTCCCTTATTCTTGCAATCAACAAGTGAGTAACGTATAAATCCCCAAATTAATAACAAAACAAACAACAAGCCAATGTTCCTCCCTAGAAAGATCTAGGAGACACCATAGACCGTTGACAGCCGATATGGGGCTGCAGCTTTCCAGTCAATGAAACTCAAAACCAAAGACTAACATTGTTGGAAACCAATTCAAGAACCAAGGGGGAATCACCATCATCATGAAGAGACAACATAGGTCACTGAAACTCAAACCATAAAATATTATTGTCTGGAACCAACTCAAGACTAGAGTGAATCATCATCACTATCACCATTACCATGAGGAGACAGCATCGGTCTTTGAGTCAACGAAACTCAAACCATGAACTATCATTGTCTGGAACCAATTCAAGACTAAAGAGTCAATCATCAAGAAGTCTCTGGGTTCAAGAAGAGTCTTCAGGAACCTGAAGAACCTTTCAAGTATCGCCGAAGACTTCTTCCAGGGTGACGTACTCCGGATGAGGCTACTGGCTGTACACATTACAGTCATCACTTTAGGGATTTACAGTAGGTGTCACCTCTACGGACCTGAGTCATACAGCATTATCTTATGACTGGAAACTCATCTCCACCAAAAACATAAATATACATACATACATACATATATATATATATATATATATATATATATAGAGAGAGAGAGAGAGAGAGAGAGAGAGAGAGAGAGAGAGAGAGAGAGAGAGAGAGAGAGAGAGAGAGAGAGATAGAGAGAAAGAGAGAGGCGCTAGTTATCGCCAGCAACGGGGTGCAAGTACAAATCCACCTCGACAAAGCCTTAGATCCTTGGCCAGGCGCCTTAAGGTCGACTTCCAATGCCAGTCCCAGATGTTCGAGAATAAAGACGATACAGTTTCTGTGACGTCACTGACCCCCCATTAAGAATAATGAAGTCATAACGTGGCGTCATAATTAAGTCACAGTGACGTCATCAAAGGCATGGCCTGAAAACGGAAGGTGACCCTTGATGAAGCTTTCAGAATGTGACGAAGAGAGAAAAAAGAAGAGATAGGGCAGGAAAAGGAGAGGGAAGAAAAAGAAAGTAAGGGGAAGAGAAGGAGAAAGGAGGAAGAGGAGATGGAAGAGGAGGAATAGCAAAAGGAAGAGGATGTGGAAGAGGACGAGGACGAGAACGAGAACGGGGAGGAAGAGGAAGAGGATGAGGACGAGGAGGAGAAGGAGGACGAGGAGGACGAGAAGGCTGGCATCGATGGAGCACCTGCCTCCAAGACTTTCGTTGTACATTAATTTCAACAGATACTCTACCTGTATTGCAGGAATATGATATTAGGCCATAAGAGGAGATAGGAAGGAGGAGGAGGAGGAGGAGGAAGAGAAAGAGGAGGAGGAAGGGGAGGAAGAGGAGGAAGAGGAGAAAGAGGAGGAAGAGGAGGAGGAGGAGGAGGAGGAGGAGGGAGATGAGACAGGAATGCAGATAATGAGAGTTCATGAAAGGTGGGTGGGAGGGCGAGAGTGGTAGAAGGGAGGAAAGAGAGGAGGGGAGGGGAGGGGGAGGAGGGAGGTATAGGAGGGGGGAGGGAGCGTGGACCCAAAATATAAGCCCGGTGCTGTGGCCTTGAAACCTTGCAATGGTGCGGGGCTCGAACGCACGCGCGCGCGCGCAAGACGATGCGTGAAAACAGGTTAGGCCGAGACTTCGCGTGATATCAATATTATCCTCGCGTGGCTGAAGGTCCCTCAAGAGCGTGACAGCGCGTGATGAAGCGTGTCGGAGCGCGATGGTGCGTGTCCCCGTGAAACAACGTGAGGATGCTTAGGGGCGATGTTGTTTTTGTTTTTGTTGTTGTTGTTTATCAGCGCTTCTATCCATGTGGACAATCTCGCGCTGTCACGAAAACGTAAAATCATAGACACTGTATTTGTTGATTGGAGTGAACATCATGACAAGAAGACTCACAGGATGACTTTGTTGGGGGAAGAAGAAACCTGTAGCCTCGATAAGAAAGCCCCGTCTCAATCCTTACCCGCTCTGACAGGCTTCCCCAACGTGTTCCTGACGAAGACGATTCTTGCGGGACCCCGAGATCTTGCATCCTCGATCAGGA
>NC_134786.1:59991039-59993539 GCF_046742065.1 Oratosquilla oratoria
AGGAGGCTGGGGAAGGTGGAGGGGGAAAGGTGTGGAGTAAGCGAGGCTAGGTAAGTTCTAGCACATTCAGGGTAAGCTTAGTGTTTCCTAGATCATAAAAAATCCAAAAGACCACACAACATAGAAGCATAAATTCTGTCTTTTCAAAAACGAATTCATATAATTTTCCTTCTCTTTTTTTTTTTCTTTTCTTTTCTAAATAATGCTGAGGTCACCTGTATCAAAATGACGTGTAGAGAAGAATGTGCATGAAAAAATCAATGAATATTATATATAATACACATATGTATATTACATATACATACATTTACATGAACGCATGCACATCTTGAATACATACAAATATGATTATGTTAATACAGACGTTTCATAAATCTGCTTAAGTCTAAACAGTGGTCTTCCCCGGCCTACCTTAATTTAATCTTTCCTAATTAGCTAAAATTAACATAGGCAAAACCATGCCAAGTTATACTAAATAAGGTAAAAATGAAATTTTTTGGAGTTATGCTGTTTCACCATAAAATTGGCTGTAATGGGTGATAAAATATTAACAAGAAAATATCAAACCCTTAAAGGAAACTGAATTGTGTACCCTCTTGTGAAGGGCAGCCATGCTGGTTACTGTTCAAGAATTTTTTGTGAAAAAAATATAAAATATGACACGATTGATAATTACAGTGGGACAACCAATAATTAAAATATGTTGCTAAATGCGAATATAATCTTATAATCATATTCAGATAATGCACTGTCAATCACTGCTGTTATTAATTTATTTGTTTCGTTAATGAGAGCAGTAAATAAAAGACAGATTTGCAACCGACCTCAAATATTGGCGGGAATTGTCAAACATGTCGGTTACTTCGATATTTATTGTTAAAGAAATTTTAATATCCAAAAGACATACTTGTTAAGAAATAACACACTTACCACATCAATAAATATAGAATTCGATGATTCATTAGTTCTTCCAATGTAAATTTCAAATCACACATCACAAAGAAAATTGCCACAACTTTTCAAACCACCAATGTTTACAATTGTAACCTTCCAATCCTGTGCGACTCTCTCGCTGATTACTTGACGTTAAGTTGTCGACATTTCAAACCGATTACTTTATTTTAATTTTTTATTTGTATTCCTTATATACAAGGCACATTTGTAATTTTCTTTGAAAATTTTAATAACAGTAATTTTCACTGCATGTAACTTGATAAGCTTTATGCAAAGTTAATATTATTTTATGTTCAAAAGGCGGAAGTCCTTACGCCAAATCAGGTGTACTAACTTTAAACTATTACCAACCCTACAATTTCAACAAAATAAATGAGCAATAATATTCAAATAACTCAAATAATGATATATATCGGCTTATTCAATTTTTACTAATAGTCAACTAGCAATGAAAGTCAGATAACGGCTGAAACTAATTTGAATAATTATAAAATAAACACGGGGAAGGTATCAACAGCGCTGTTTACATTCATCTGTCATCATTCGCCATGAACGATATCACTTTAATGAAAGGCAAATGTTTATCGAGGTGGAGATGTATACAAACTCTAATATACATATATTCATACATAAACACGCATATATACATACATACATACATATATACATACATACATACATACATACATACATACATACATACATACATACATACATACATACATACATACATACATACATACATACATACAAACATACATACGTACGTACGTACGTACATACATACATACATACATACATACATATATACATACACACATATATACAGTACGCACATATATACTTACATATATGCATGCATACATACATATACAGTATGCATACATACATGCATAAATATATACAATACGCACATATATACATATATGCATGCATACATACATACATATATGTATACATACATATATGCATACATACATATACGTACATACATACGTATATACATACATATATACAGTACACACATACATACATACATACATATATACATGCATACATACATATACATCCATACATACATACATACATACATACACACATAAGCATTCATATATATATATATATATATATATATATATATATATATATATATATAAATGAATACACTGATGAATAAATACGCACACACTACGGCGGTCCCGGTTCGAATCCCACCTAGGGCTGAAATAATTTCAGTATCGATACGCTGCAAGTAGTTAATCCAACTCTCGTGAGCGGGGAGTTGGGTGTGTGTGCGTGTCAGGTAACATAATTACCCATAGATCGGTCATATATGAGCTCTGAGCTCTCTTCCGGGAGGGAAATAGCTGTCGATCACGAGTCCAACACGTAATCTTCACACACGAGCTGGGGAAGGAGTGGAAGAGGAAAGGGAGGAGAGAGGGGGGGAAGGGAAAAGGGAAGAGGAAATGGTGGGAGAGGAGAAGGAGGAGGAGGAGGAGGAGAGGTGGGGATGGATGGTGAGAGATGGTGATGGAGGGAGAGG
>NC_134786.1:59998539-60001039 GCF_046742065.1 Oratosquilla oratoria
TTCTTGTCTTTCTTTAAGTTTGTTTTTAATATCATTTCGTGTAGTTTATCCGGAACACTTAACAGCTACAGCATATTCTTCTCTTTGAGTTATGAGTATTGTTTTTATAATGAATAGTGAATAAGGGCCTCCTACCCATGATAAAAAAGTCCACTGTGTGTGTACGTGCGTGCGTTTATGTGTGTGTGTGTGTGTGTGTGTGTGTGTGTGTGTGTGTGTGTGTGTGTGTGTGTGTGTGTGTGTGTGTGTGTGTGTGTGTGTGTGTGTGTGTGTGTGTGTGTGTGTGTGTGTGCGTGTGCGTGTGCGTGTGCGTGTGCGTGTGCACTGGGCCTTGTTAGCGGTGTATTTCGACACGATACATGAAGTAATACTGCCTTTACTCCTACGCAATAAAGGAATCTGACCAACTTAGGCTTCCCAAGACCTTTTTATTGGTTTTCTATGTACTGATTGTGTAGACGAAGAAACAACACCAGCAACGATATGTACAATAACAATGGCAAAGTTGTTGTTGTTGTTGCTATGGACTATAGTTTACCAGCGTTTCTATCCCAACAATGGCAAAGGTATAATTTGTGATATGAAGAGTTCATTTGTCAACAGAAGTCGTCCATACAATCTATATAACAATAATATATCGTTTAATGTCATAATTATAGCAACTGCAAAAACGAAAATCAGTACTGGAAATTACATCTATTTCGTCAACTGTTAATTCCATATTATTACTACTACTACTACTACTACTACTACTACTACTACTACTACTACTACTACTACTACTACTACTACTACTACTACTACTACTACTATCACTACTACTACTACTACTACTACTACTACTACTACTACTATCACTACTACTACTACTACTACTACTACTACTACTACTACTACTACTACTACTACTACTACTACTACTACTACTACTACTACTACTACTATTACTATCACTACCTATACCATTACCACAACTACTAATACTAAAATTACTACAACTGCCTACACTACTGACACAACTACCTCTACAACTGGCACTAACATCTCTACTTCCACTACTACTATTACCGTTACTACTACTAATACTGATGCTGATGATGATGTAATTTCTATTACTGTTATTATCAGTAGCACTAATATTATTACTTAAAGTGGCGGAAGAGCTTTTAATAATGATTTTAGTAGCACTTGAGCATAAGCATGATTATTCAATCTGTCATTGTATAATGTGGTTTAAGTATCAATAAATTGGCTGACGACTTCAGCCAATGGCGGAAGCACGGAACATTGCTTTTGTCCACACAGTTCCTTGTTCGTGGGTGGATGGGTGAGTGGATGGACGGGTGGATGGGTGGATGAATAGATGAATGGATTAGGATGATGTGGTGGAGGCGACGTTGGCCTCGTAGCGATGTTGGTGTTTATGTGTGCGTTTGTGTGTGCGTTCGAGCGTACGTGTGTATGTGTACGTGTGTACGTGTGTGTGTGTGTGTGTGTGTGTGTGTGTGTGTGTGTGTGTGTGTGTGTGTGTGTGAGTGTTTGGTGTGTTTGTACGTTTGTGTGTGATTGCGTGTGTGTGTGTGTGTGTGTGTGTGTGTGTGTGTGTGTGTGTGTGTGTGTGTGTGTGTGTGTGTGTGTGTGTGTGTGTGTGTGTGTGTGTGTGTGTGTGTGTGTGTGTGTGTGTGTATGTGTATGTGTGTGTGTGTGTATGTGTGTGTATGTGTGTGTGTATGTGTGTGTATGTGGCTATGTTTGTATGTGTGAATTATGTGTGTGTGTCTGTGTATGTTTGTATTTATGTGCATTATATACGCGTGTGTCTGTACTGTGCACTATCCTGTATGTTGTGTACAAACATCCAAATGTTCTGTATGCATTTATATGTCTGCAAGTGCGTTTTGTATACATCTGTGTGCATATGTGTGCGTATGTACGTGCGTGTGTACGTGTGTGTACACGCAAGCGTTTGGAACAGAAGGGGAATAACTGTGAGTGCTGGTGTGATTAACAGACTAATGGTTTCCGTTTTTCTTCATTTTTCTCTCCCCCTCTCCCCCTCACCCAACCCCTCCCTCAGCCTCCCTCTCTTTTTCCATTTCTCCTTTTTTCCTCTCTTCCCTCCACCAAGCCAGAGAAGAGAAAGAAATACAATACGATATTTTTCTCTATTCAATCTATTTTTTTCCTATTTTATTTTCTATCTTGTTTTATTTTACCTTATTTTACTTCACATTTTATTCTATTCTATCATTATACATTTATCTATAAATTTATTTATTCATTATTATTTCTTTTTTTTTATTTTTTTACAAAAGTGGACACTGCCATTTCAAAAATGTTTTGGTTACTATGACGAAAAAATATAACGAATCTAACCTTATAAGTAAAAACAACAAACAAACAAAAAAAAAACAGACGCTGGACGATTTTCTAAGCTACTTTTCTTGAGAAACTTCGGAGTATTCGGTTTCCCTTTTCTTATTTTTCTTCTTCTTCTTCT
>NC_134786.1:60012268-60032268 GCF_046742065.1 Oratosquilla oratoria
TATATATATATAAATATATATATATATATATATATCAAATCAGCCATCCTGACTCCACTGCTGAACAAAGGTCTCCTTCATAGCATTCCAAAATACACACGACCGCACCAACCTCTGCCACGTCACTCCTGCAAACTTCTCAATCTCGTCTCTCCACCTTTTGTCAGGTCTTTCTCTTCCACGCTTCCCATCTCGCGGCGTCCACTCAGTAACACACTTGATCCATCGCTCTTCAATCGTTCGCACTAGCTTACCTGCCTAATTCCACTTCCTCTCTTTTACCGCCTCCGCAATATATTTCACTCTAGTCTGTTCTCTCACCCAACTTGCTCTCTTTCGGTCTTTCAGCGTTATTCCCATCATTGCTCTATCCATTCTCCTCTGTGCAGTCCTTAGCTTTGTTTCTATCGCCTTCGGCAGATTCCTAGTCACACACCCGTAGATTATTGCTGGCAGAATGCATTGATTGTAAACTTTATGTTTCAAACATAAATGTAGAGAGCCTCTCACGTTTTTATTATACTTACCAAACACTTTTCATCCAAGTGTTTGCTCTTCTGAGCTAAACAAAATCGTCCTATTTTAGAAAAAAATAGATTTCAAAACATTAGAATTACTAAGGGTTTTGGTCTAGGTTATGTGTATAGTGCAAAATATAAGTTACCATTTAGTAAAAATATACTCATTTGAGTCGAAGTGTCGACTTGCACATCTAACATTTCAATGGTGACACTATCAGGCTCTGCCTAGCGATACCAAAATTTATGTCCCTCGGGTACTTTATCCTTTCCGAAATGACCAAAACGCACCTTTCAACAGCTTCTGTGCGAAGTTCGATCTTTGGAGTACAAGGTGGAGGACCACCTCAACCAGATCAAGGTCCTCGAGGAACGTATAGAGGCCTTGGCCCAACTGGCCGAAGTACGGCAGAAAAATCTCCTCCTGGAACAAGATATCGAGATGGAAAGAGGAACTTTCCAGGAGGAACTGGAAGCCCAAGAATCTGCCATCGATAAGCTGAAGAAAAGATTCCGAAGAAGGAATACACAGCTTCGAGAAGAGAACAGGATCCTGAGGCGTAGGATCTTCATCAATCGCCTTGCAGAAAAGGAACAGAACGTCGATGTTGACAGAAGACTTCACGAAGTCGAAACCGTGGTCGAGGCTTCACAAGGAGTTTCCGAAATTCCTTCCTCTGCATCATCTACTATTAGATCGAGAGGACATTCTCTTCTTCATTTCTCGCTTTCATCTCTTCGGGAAAGTATGAAAACCGCTCGAAAGGGGTTTCAGAGCTGGCGATCTGGAACTAGCAGTTCCTTTACATCTCTCCGGGAGATTTTGAAAACTGCAAAACAAGGGTCTTCAGAGCTGTCCGGAAATAGATTCAATTTGGAAGTAAGAAACAACTTTGCCAAAGTTAATGAAAAATAACTTCCTGCACAGGTAGTGCAATAGTTCATTACGAAGGCAGACAAAATACCTATTGAGTAATGATTATAATTTACACTCATTATTTGTTTTTGTTTTGTATAATTTGTCTGTCTGAATTTATTATTAGTTATATGTCAATTTATTATCATTTACTATTTACCTGTTTGTTTGTTATTCAACTATACAATGCATATTTATGTATTTTAATTGTTATATACATTGTTATATTTTTAATTTATTATTAATATGTGTGTGTGTGTGTGTGTGTGTGTGTGTGTGTGTGTGTGTGTGTGTGTGTGTGTGTGTGTGTGTGTGTGTTTTTGCATCCGACCTAGATATGGATCAATGAACTCCTGTCGGTAATGCTTTGCCTTTGTAATCCTTTGTAACTAGCAGTTCCTTTACATCTCTCCGGGAGATTTTGAAAACTGCTCAAAATCTAGCTGTCATTCTGGAACAAGCAGTTCCTCTTCCAAATCTCTTTGAGCTTTTAAAAATAATGTGCTTGACAATCTCCATTACAAAGGCAGACCTCATTTGATAACTATTTCACTCATTACTTCCAGGGTACATGGGCTTCCCCTCAGCTGAATGAAACCGACTGACAACATAGTCTCTAACCCTCTGGAATCCAGAGGTTCTCCCCCATCCCATGACATGTGTATATATATTTATATATATATATATATATATATATATATATATATATATAATATCATATAGTTTTTGTGTGTGTGTGTGTGTGTGTGTGTGTGTTGTGTGTGTTTGTGTGTGTGTGTGTGTGTGTGTATTCATTAATAGATTTAATTACTTCATACCTGAATTACCCTTTATCTCATCTATCTACGTCTAAATCTATTCACTATTCTCCTCCTCTTCTGATTGTGTTAATCTCCAAATGCTCTGCGAGCAGTTCTCCGTCCCAGAAGGAAGCGGATGTTGGGCATCAACCCGACCCCCACTCAAAACCATCTCCAGGGTCTCTTCTTTCACTGAATGAAATTCATTGTCTTAGATGAACTCAAAAAGTTTTTGTGCCGAAGAGAAGAATTGCGCTCCGTGTCATGTGGAAATTTATCACATTTAAATGTAACAAACCTACTTACCTGATTACTCGACATCTATCTATTGACTTATCTATTCACTATTCATTATACAACTTAATTACATGTTTACTGCCTGCCGTCAGGACAATCATCTGCGTGACCTCAATCGAGTAGCCAAGGAGACTGCAACACTTCAAAAGATGAATAAAATAGTTTGGCGGCAGTGGATTGAGAGGAAGAAAGTGCCGTCCAGAAGCAATAGGGTCACAGAAATGAACAAAATGACAGGCAGAGTAAAAATAAAAGGAACAGACGGAAGGGATCAAGAATGTATCCAATAAGGACGAACAAACCAAAAGGAACGATGAGAGAAAAAGGGAGATCTAAATGAAGAGGTTGAGAAGAGAAGAAAAGAGAGGCAGGTAAGCACGTTAAAGGGGGGCAAGAGAGGTGAGAGAGACAATGAGGAGTGGTGTAGGGATGTGGAGAGTAGGGTGAAGGGAGAGTAGGGGGAGAGTAATGAAGGAGGAGTAGTAGGCGGGACCCTGTGAGCTGGCGGGAACAGGTTGTGGGTGAAGAGACGGTCAGCCAGCGATCGACGAGGCAGACAAGCAGCCTCTCATGTCATGGAGTCCAGCTCAGATACACTAGAGACAGTATGGGTCTGGGAACAGACTAAGAGAGCAAAAATATTATATAAAGAGCTACAACTAATGTTACGGAGTTTCAAAGAAGAATGAAAATAAAAGAATGGCAAAGAATGTAGGGACCAGAAGCCCGCCAAAACGACAACAACGCCGAGGAAGGGGGAAGATGCAAGTGTACGATAATGAATAAAACTGGCTGTCATCATTATTCCAAGCGAGTTCGGGCATTTACTTTTGGCTTGTTTGGGGTCTGCATAGAAGAAGAGGAAAAAAAAGTACATTATTGAGAGGCGTTCACTATTGAAGAAGGAACCACAGTGACTATCTAAATCTATGAATAAGACGACGAGGAAGAAGAATGGAAGGCATTGTAATGTTTTCAATCCTCTTGCAGTGGAGAAGGTAGGACATTATCTTCGCTAAGGAATTGCACATGATAGTCAGCCCAATGTGTTACGCTTGTTAAGGATTCAAGAATAGTCTACAAAGAAGCGCCCAAATAAAATAAAGATTCATCTCACACCAGGTTTGCATATTGAGCGTTAGGACGCGGACTCGGCTGTTTTTGTGACGGCGTCTCCTCATCCCGTGTAGGCCGCTGCTATTGCTACTTCTGGCTGTTACAGTGGGATTACCCCCCTCGTCAACACTCAGGTGCTCTTTTCCAGGTAATCTCCTTACGTGCATTTCTCTCCTCTCTTTAGGCTCTCCCTGGTACTATACTGTCTTCTTCCTCGTTGTGCCTGATCAATAAAGTGCTCACATTATTCGCATCAGCTGGTTGGTATTTCTTTCAAGACTAATTATTTGGAGTGTTAGCAATCCCCATACGACGGACTGAAGTAACGAACGTAGCCCCCCACCCCAACCCCCCCCCCCCCCCCCCCCCTTGCGTGTTTGCGATGAAATCTGGAAATCTCATGATCCTGACGTAGTTGAGGAGTCGCAGGATGTTCTTGAATTATTCAATCTTATTAACATTCCACCAACAAAACTCATGTAGTGGGGGCACCATTGCGCTGATGTTCCAGCTCACTGCACCATCATTCTTGCTTTTCTTATGAGCTCATGACGAGCACTGTTGCCTATCAAATATATCATAATAAATATATAAATTATATATATCTATATAGATGCGATATATATATATATAATAACATATCATACCATTTATATTATGTATATATAACATATATATACATATATACACATACACATACACACATTCACATACACACAGCACACACACACACACACATAAATACACACTCGTAATAAATAAAATATATCTATACACATATCTATACTATATATATGATACTTATAGTGCGCTATATTAATGTACATTATATATATATATGAAGTATATAGTATATATATAGTATATGTGTGTGTGTGTGTGTGTGTGTGTTGTGGTTGTGGTGATGTGCATCAATACAAGTATACATACATGTATATATACATACATATCTACGAAATATAAATGCATATAGTTCAATATATGTATATATAATACATATAACTATTATCTATACAGTATAGTTTTATATATATATATATACTTATATAAATATATATATAACTATATATACATATATGCACATATACTTATCATAATCTAAATCATACAATGAAGACATTGCATTTTATGTATTCTGACGGTGTAAGCGCCTGTTGAAAGAAGCAAAATAAGCTATAGCAACCTGGGATCCTCAAACGAACCAACCCATTTCAGTATGCTAACATTGGTTCTTCATACTAACTCAGTGAGCTTAACTCGCTGTTCTAGTTCACGCCGTGTTGGCCTCGAGGATGTCTTTAGTTTAAACCTCACTGCGACAGTATAGATAGTAATGTCTTTCAGATATACTTCTTTTAAAGTGAACATTTACAGTTGAATAAACATTTGAGTCCGGTTATTCCATTCAGAAAGATACACATCCCCAACGCCCAAAGATGTAATAAAACTATACAAAAATATATTTCTTTTCTTGCTGTAGAAATATCAATTTATCTGGGCAGAATAAGTGTATTCACGCGTCATTTTGATACATAAATGGCGAGGGTTGAGATGGTTTGCAAAATCATTCTTTTTTTGTCTATCGGCACTCAAAAAACTATCAACAAACAAAACGTGAACATCCATTCGATCCTATAAACTATCAGCATCAGTTTAAGATATTTTGAGCTCAAAATCGTTTAAACTCGAGCCACTATAAACTTATCATAGTAGTTAAACTAAAGTCTCTCATAGACCAAAAAGAGCACAACACGAGAAATCATATGATTAAACAGCTGTCTAGATAGAAATATATTATTACGATATTCCAGCAGCACTCAAAAGAGATATATTTAACACAATCCTGGATACAATATGAATGAGGGTTAGGTATTATACAACAATACATGGTTTTTTTATCGAGCGAAAAACTGAACAAATTACTAGTAAATACGCAATAATAAGTAGTCAGTTATGCAATACTAAGCGTTATAGTATAATATAGTAATACTGTGTATCTTATATCGTAGTATGTCATGTCTCTCTCTCTATCTGTTGCATGGAGACAGCGAGTAATGAACGTAGTTAATTCTTTTAGCTAGTTTGCTCTCAGAGAATACCTCACTGATTTAGAGCTGTTACATAAAACCCGGGGCTTAAACTGGTTGGAATACTAAACACGGATAATGCTAGTCAACCAGAGGCCCGCCTCATTCTGGTACGTTAATCAGTTGTTAACACTGTCGCCCATATTAATTTACGAGACATAAGCGTAGATGCGTATTTTCTGACGAAGTGCAGTTTCTTTCGAGTGCCTGTCCTGCGGTTGTCAGGCCATAGTCTTTGCGATGACTGAGTCTGAGCGTTAGTTGACAGTATCTAGTTAGGTAGAAGCCCCTGACTAGACACTGCTATTTAACTTCACGCTGCCCTAACCTCGTTTTATTACCGAGCGAACGAAATTGCTCACAGGCATAATCTTACTTAACGCCTAAGCGATTTTAAAGCCCCCACAATCTTTACTTTTTCTCACTCCAAGTCGTAAACCATATTGAACTTAATTCTGGCCACCAAATACAAGCGCCTTAGTATTTTTACTGTCAAAGGAGGTTCACTGAACTAGAAACCAATTATACATTTGTTTCCAGTGCTATCAAAATTATTGGTTGACAACAAGAGAATCCTGCATATAAATATACAGTACATATATAATATATAGAATATTATATGATAGTACATATAAATAATATATTATATATATATAATTAGAAATATAATAATATATGGATATACAATATATATATTATAAAATAAATATATATCTATATATATGTATAGTATATATAATTATATAAAGTATACATATATATATAGTATATATATATATATATATATATAGTGAGGTTTTCAAGAGTAAAGTCAGGCAGAGGTTGGCTAGTGTCGTGTGAATTATTGGAATGCCTAATGAAAGAGGTCTTTGTTTCAAGCCGTGGATCTCAGGATGGGCTGATTTGATTGACAGATATATATATTGATATATATATATATATATATTCAATTATTATATTAATAGTATATATTATATATATATAGAATATATTTATTATATATATTATATAATATAATTATATGTGTGTTGGTGTGTGATTTGACTAGTAAAGCGGAGTCAGGAAACACAGGAGTTCTTAGTCTTCCTTGGAGTTTATTCCTGACCTTAGTTTCTAGCAGGTATGCTTTATATATATATATGTATACTGTGTATACGTATACACATGTACATATAGTTTGGTGCAACTCACTGTGCCGACTTTCACGTGGTGTAACCTAGAGAACACAATATTAAGGGACCTTGCCTTAAGACCTTTCACCTATTGTACATATGTCGACGACATTTTCATTGAAGTTAGGAACGAGTCCCAGATGAGAGACTTAAAGCAAGAAGACAGCCTTTGTATTACATTTCACCTACGTAGCAAACACACATGACAAAATCCCTTTCCTAGACGTCTTCATCCACTCCCATCATACGCAATACCACTGAAAAATGCCTGAATGCAGCGAGTGCCACTAACAATGTGTCTATATACATATATATATATAAATACATATATATATATATATATATATATATATATATATATATATATGCGGAAAAACCACCAAGGAAAAAGAAAAACTGATGACCAAGCGCTTTCGTCTATTCAGACATCCTCAGGGTACATAGAAAAGAAAAAGTACACAAGAATATATACAAAGAGTATGAGGTCAGGGAGGGAACCAGGAAAGGTTGTGAGGCTCTAATGTCAACCTGACCCGTTCGCGGCAGCGGACGTTTGGGCTACTACTTTTTTTACAATAAAATTGTCTAATTTATACATACCATGACTTAAATTTAAGTTATTGACAAATGTATCTTTGATCAGACTGGATTCTATTATATTTCTCGCCAAATATGACTTATCTTTAACAATTTCTTTAGCACCCTCCTAATTTATACAATGATTAAAATCCCTTAGGTGAATAAATAAAGCATTAGAAATTTGCCCACTCTTGACGCTATACTTATGTTGTTTTAACCTTACTTTTAATTCTTTTCCAGTCTGACCAATATAGCATTTGTCGCAATTTTTACATGGAATTGAATATATACATCCTTCTTCCTTATATGGAGAGTTTTTAATTAAAAGACTTCTAACTGTATTGGAGTTTCTTAAATGCCACTTGAATGTTGAAAGTCTTAAGAATATGAGGTAGTTTGACGAAATTCTCGTTGAAAGGCAGTACAAGTAGATTCTTTACATTAAAAGTTTTACTAGCTTTTTCCTCGTAGAAAGATTTCTTTGCCGATTTATAAGAAATCTCCACGAGGTGCTTAGGCAAATTTCTAATGCTTTATTTATTCACCTAAGGGATTTTAATCATTGTATAAATTGGGAGGGTGCTAAAGAAATTGTTAAAGATAAGTCATATTTGACGAGAAATATAATAGAATCCAGTCTGATCAAAGATACATTTGTCCTTAAATTTAAGTCATGGTATGTATAAATTAGACAATTTTATTGTAAAAAAAAAAGTAGTAGCCCAAACGTCCGCTGCCGCGAACGGGTCAGGTTGACATAAGAGCCTCACAACCTTTCCTGGTTCCCTCCCTGACCTCATACTCTTTGTATATATTCTTGTGTACTTTTTCTTTCTATGTACCCTGAGGATGTCTGAATAGACGAAAGCGCTTGGTCATCAGTTTTTCTTTTTCCTTGGTGGTTTTTCCGCATATTTAGAATCACGAGTTTATGTGATTTCTCATGCATATATATATATATATATATATATATATATTATATATATATATGTATATATATACATACATACATACAGACATTACAGAATTGAAAAGACACCAAGAAAAATGCATTTCTGCTCTTATTTAATGCTTAATGCTATTCAAATTTACATAATATGTTATATTTACCTAGATTTATGTTTCAGATTACATACAACATTAATCAAGCATGCCACGAACCAAAGGAGCAGTAGACCTATCTCAATTTCAGCGAGGTCGTATTGTGGGTCAACATGAAGGTGGACTTAGTCAACGCAAAATATCGTGCAATTCACCAAAGAGGGCAAGAAGGGCACAAAACCTCATCCAGGTCGTCCCGGGCCCTCACAAAGAACTTTACGTCTTGCCAAAAGAAATGTCGAAGAAGATCCACGTTGCAATGCCTCTGACATAGCAGCATAAGCTGATGTCAGTCCCAGAACAGCTGTCAGGTATCTCCACAAGCTGGGTTACTATGGCAGAGCTGCAAGAAGGAAACCACTCCTTCGTCCAGCCAATATCAAGCGCAGAAAGGATTGGGCTGTTGAGATGGTGGAGAGACCTGTGGCCTTTTGGAGTACTGTCATTTTCTCTGATGAGTCACGATTCGGATTGTTTTCTGACAGTGGAAGAGAGTGGGTCTGGAGACTTTGTGGTCAAAAGTTTGACCTCAAAAGACTGCAGCCAACAGTGAAACATGGGGGCATTTTAATAATGGTGTGGGGTGTAATTTGTAGTGATGGTCGATCAGAGCTTGTGGAGTGTCAAGGAAACATAAACTCAGGCAAATGTGTTTCTATATTAAAGGAAGGACTCATTGCATTATTCTCCAGTGGTAGAATGAGTAAAAATATCTTCCTGTTTATGGAAGATGGAGCTCCTTGTCACACTGTTCAAGCAACACAAAATTGGTTGAGCCAAAATGGGATCAGGAAACTTCCATGGCCAAGTCAGTCCCCGGATATGAATCCTATTGAACACCTCTGTGGCATATCAGACCGACAACTTCGCAAAAAGAACAGGAAGCCATCTTCAAAGCCCAAACTCTTAGGATTACTACGGGAAACATGGCAAGAAATCCCTCAATATGATATTCGTGAACTAATCACTAGCATGCCTAAAAGGGTTCTTTCATTGAAAAAAGCAAAGGGAATGTCAACCAAGTATTAGATATTCACATTGTAACTGTTTATAAGTACTTTAATTATATCAATTGCTTGTTTGATAAATTAAACGATTTCTCTTAGTGTCTATTCAATTCTGTCATGTATATATATATATATATATATATATATATATGTATATACATATATATATATACATATATATATATAATATATATATATATATGTATATAATATATAGACTATATGTACATAAATATATGTATATATTATATATATATATATATATATATATATATATATATGTACAACACTGAAAGGGTCCCAGTGAACAGATATACATTTTTATGAACCACAATACACTTTAATTCTAAGTCATCATTATCAAGAGACTCACGGAGACCAACATGCAGAAACTGAAACGTGGTACGGCCAAGGACTCGAACCCAGGCTAGCACGTGACAAGTGTTAGTGGCTTAACCGATTGCGCAATCTCTCTTGATGGCGCAATCGGTTAAGACACTGCTCTCTCATCCAACTTGCTCTATTTCGGTCTCTCAGCGTTATTCCCATCATTGGTCTCTCCATTCTCCTCTGTGCAGTCCTTAGTTTCGTTTCCATCACTTTCGTCAGTTTCCAAGTCTAACACCCGTAGATTATTGCTGGCAGAATACATTGAATGTAAAATTTACGTTTCAAACATAAAGATAGACAACCCCTCAGGATATATACTTACCAAACACTTTCCAACCAATTGTAATACATTTTTTTATTTCGTTATCATAATCTTTACTCACTTTCACCATTTGGCCCAAATAATTATACTCTTCAACTTTTTCAAGACTCTCATCATCGATTATATATAACCTCTTTTGAACTTTCGTGTTGAGCATTACTTAGTTTTACTCTTATTCATTTTCAAGCCTACTTTGAGACTTTCCTTCTTCAGATCACTCAGTATATCTTGGAAGTCTTCTGCTCTTTCTGAAATAGGAATAATGCGCCCGCAAATCTTAGATGATTGAAAAATTCGCCATTAATCTTCAACCCTTTCACTACCCAACTCAACCTTCTGAAAGTCTTCTCCAAGCAAGATGCAAATTTTGTGAAATTGTATCTCGTTACCGTACTCCTTCCTCAGTCTTAATCTTTGCTCTATCTTTATGTAGTTGAATTACAGCGGTAACTTTTGCATAGATGTTTTCTAGAACGTTTACGATGTGCTCGTTTGTACCCTGCTTGCGTAGCGAATTTAGTATTACTATCTGTTCTACTGAGTCAGAGGCCTTCTCATCATCTACAAAAGCTAAACAGAGAGGTATATTGCATTCTGTCGTTTTTTCGATTAGATGGTTCATCGCCTACAAATGGTCTAGTTTCGAATATCCGCTTCTAAAGTCTGCCTGTTCTCTCTGTTGGTTTCCATCTAAAACTTGACTTAGTCTATTTGTAAGGATCTTGGAGAATGCTTCATATTCATTTGATAGCAAGCTAATCAGTCCATAGTTACTAAGGTCCCTCTGGTCTCCTTTTTTATGTAGCAAAATAACTATAGCATTACACCACGATTCAGGAACGCTTTCTTGAGTAAGCTCTGGGTGTACAACTGAGCTAACCTAATATGAACTTCTTTCCCTGCGTCTTTCAACAGATCTATCGATATACCATCTTCCTCAGGTGCTTTTCCTTGTTTCATATTTTAAGAGCAAATTTTACTTCTTCCTTTATAATCTCTGGTATACTATTAACGTCTACAGATGAATTTATTGACTCATCTACGGTCTTTGAGGAGTAAAGCTCTTGATAAAATTCTTCTAATATTTTTTTCATTCTGTCACCACATTTAAGGATTTCTCCATTCCTATGATTCAAACATATCATCTGCGGTCTTCCTAAACCATGTCTGCGCTCGGTTCCTTTAATACTTTTACCTTTCCAAATAGTTTCCTCTACTTCATCCATGTTTCTCTTTCTTTTCTGTGATCTCTGCCTTTTGTTGATAAGCTTGTTTAGTTCTACTTTTTCTACATGGTCCTTCTTCTTTTACTCAGATCATTTGTAGCTTTAGAGTATTTGTTTTCTCTAATACTTTTTTTACTTCCTACTTTCTCTGCCGATTCTCTAATGATATTCACTAAATTCAAATTCATATCTTCCACGGTTTTCTCGTTAGTTTTTAGACCTTCGAATCTATTTTTAATTTAACTGAAATTTATTCTTATTATCCTTAATCTTTACAAGCCTAATTTCCTTTTTTAAAACTAGTTTATTTCTCTCGGCTCTAAAATTGAATTTAGTTGTACAACCTACCATTTAGACTTCTCCTCCTCAGATCCCCTGCTCTAACAGAGCAAGGGCCTTGCTCTTCTCTTCCATAGTAAGCTTGGTATACCCCCATCTTAAGCACTGGAAGGCGAGTTAAAAGGCGCCAAATTTCCTGGAGGAAAAAAAAAAAAAAAAAGGGGGGGGGCGCTTAAGGAAGAAGCCTACAGGGCCACCTCCCTCACCGAGCTCAGACGGCTCACTGAAAAGGGCAGGGATGGACTCTACTTTCTCCCCACAAATTTGACAATGAAAGCAAGTAACTATATTGAGGGTTTGAGGGATCATATGCTCACTTTATGGGATATTCATGAGTGTGACCACTTCATGCATGATGGTGCTCCCTCTCACAGGCCCAAGGCAGTGAAAAAGTTTCTTTCTGACCATAACATGTTTTGGAGTGGCCAGGCAACTCCCCTAACCTAAACCCCATTGAAAATGCCTGGAACTAGATGAAAAAGAAGCTGGACAAGTCACAACCCACAAACATCCCTGTCCTGAAGGAGGAGCTGAAAAAGATGTGGGCAACAATGGACGCCACCTATTTTACCGAACTTGCCAATTCAAGCCCAGAAGGATCCAGATGGTTATCAAGAATAAGGCTAATATGTCAAAATATTAAGTGTAGCACCTAAGTGAAAATAAAAGGCTAGTAAGCACCACTTTTGATTTTTATTGTCCTAAAATCCTAAATGTCAACCTTTTTTTTTGTCGCTACTATCTATATATATATATATATATATATATATATATATATATAAATATATATATATATATATATATATATGGAGAGAGAGAGAGAAGTTTGCAGGAGTGACGTGGTAGATGTTGGGGGTAGTCGTGCGAGTCATGAAAGAGGCCTTTGTTCAGCAGTGGACTCAAAATGGCTGATTGATTGATTGGTATGTATATATTGTATTACACTGTTTAGTATGTTCACATTAGTAAACAGTTGTTCACTCCATGAGAAAATTGTAGAAGAAAGGAAGATTTATTGTTATCATTATTTTTTTCCGCTTTCGTTAATTCAGCAACTGATATAAATATCCGATTTTATCTTTTACTAAATAAATCATCAACTAAATTTATAGAGGTAAATACATTTCCTATAGAACCAGAAATTTGAGACTCGCTGTATAAGCTGAGACTCATAATGTAAGCCTGGGAGTCGGTTTAGATGCTTTTTGTGGTATTGACAACTGATCCAAACCCCTGGTTTTTCCTTTTCGAAAGGACAATCAGCAACGGAAAGCTCCGGTAGTTCATGTGACGTCACCCTTAAAGTGAGTACGCGCGCACTAACAGCTTTCCAAACTTCAGAATATCAACTATCAAGGTTAGATCCTCTCTAGTATCGTTACACGTTTTATAGGCCCATGTGGAGCTACACAAGAAGCTCTGATTAGTCCGTCGTCCGTGAAACTTTGTGATTGGTTACTTGTTTTTAATAGTAAAGAAAAAATACGAAATATGATGTGACTTAGTAATGTAAATACTGTAAATCTATTTTCTAACAGTCATAATTTTCAAAAAGTTAATTGAAGTAAAGGAAAAGGGAAGCAAAACGGATGCAGTATCGTCACTGCAATTTGCTATAGTCACCACACCATCTTTGGGTTAAACTCAGTCTTATCGGTTGAAGGTAAAGAGCCTACGCCATGAGGCGCTGAGGTGCTGCGACCCAAACAACCCTTTGGCCTATGATGCGCTTCAGAAACTGTCAGGACAGGTAAAAGTCAGTGTAACTGGGAATCCAAGAGGAATGCAGGGTTCGAACCCACAACAAAGCGGATGGGAGACCAGCACGCTTCCGATGACGCCACCAGCGAACACTACCGAAGGGGTGACCTTGGAAATGACTAGAATAGCCTGGCCTCAATCAGAATTTTGAGAGTTAAACTGAGACCGTTCAAGGAAGGGGATTATGTCATCGCATAAGGCAAGTAACCTGATCCTCATTGATCTCTGCGCTTAGGATCTGATCCCATATAAAGTCTTAGGTTTTATTACATTTCTTATGCTAATTTGCTTTACTTAATCCATAGCACGATCTAATTCATTGTTTGTTTTTTGACTTTAATGATGGTTATGCTGATGTGGACTGTTCATGTGCTCATGCTAAGCGTAGTTCATGATGACTAGTATTTCATACTGTGTCGGTTACATGCTTAAAGTAACTAGATACTTATAGTGTGGAGATAGGGTATTAAACTAAATGTATCTGACGATTTTTTTTTTCTAATATCTAAATATTATATGGATATTATAGGAATGGGTCTTTTTATTTAATTCTGTTTTAATATCCTTATATTTCTTTATTTATTCATTTACTGATTTATCTATCTATTTGTTTTGAGCTCTCTAGATGCTTCGGGAAAGGGATACTTTTACAACAACACTTGCGAATGTTGATTCGATTCGGTTTAACGAGGGGAACTCCCCATATCAGGAGGCTAGGATTTTGTATTGTGGAATTTAATGAACCATGTCCTTGGTCCAACTCGCTTTCGGCAGGGTTCAAACCGCTGTCATCGCGAATATTGAAAAATTAATAAAAACTATATCCTTTCTCATTCCACGGCAGGTTATTATTGTAGTTATGGACTGTAGTTTACAGTGCTTCTATCATCGGGGCAATTTAGCGCCACTGTCGTGAGCTACCTTTGTCTTATATACCATATGTTGTCTTAAGGCCCGTGCACGCTGAGCCTCGTGCACCGCCAACACGTTACTCAATGTGTTGTTTTGCGCGCTTTTGCAACACGACGCGCGAGTCATGACGGTTCTAATTTCACGCAACTGCCGAGCGGGGCTCTCCAGGATGGTACCTATATCCGAGTGGACAAGAAGCAACATTCTCGCATTCATATTTATTTTTTGTTTATCTGGTCCTATTCCGCCAGAGCGCTCTGTAGGACCGATATTTTTCTTACCTGACACATAGTAAATGCATGTTAACAAAGCTTATACAAGAAATATACCGAGACAAAATTAGCTATTTATAGATTTACTATAGCAGCATCTTTGCCTTTGGAACGTGAAGTGCAAGTACAAGCGGAGGGACTTAAAAAGTAATAATAGAATAAGATAGATAAATAGATAAAATTGAGAAGTATAAGTTTGGAAGTAATAAAAGGAGATATGTCACGCATTATGAACTGTGAACTGAGCAGTGAGGACAAACATCTTTCCCTAGACGATGTTCAGATACGACTGACGTGCTGCAGCATTCCGGGTAGTCACAGAGTATATGGATACTCGGCGCTGCATTCAACACTGCCAACTGCCTCATGCAGCGCTGCACGAGGCTCAGTGTGTACCTGGCTTCAGTCGCGCGTGCGCTGGTGACGTGGTCGGAAGCGTGCTGGTCTCACATTTGCTTAGCTGTGGGTTCGAATCCCGCACTCCTCTTCGATTCCCAGTTGCAGTGACTGTTATCTGCCTCCCAACAGTCCCCAAAGCGCATAATAGGACAAAGAAGACGGCTGCTACTCAGCATCTCCTGTCGTAGGCTCATCTTGGTCGCGTGTCATTACTAAATACCTGGGAAGGATAGAAGCGAAGGTAAACTAATCCATAACAATAACAATGGACGGGTTGGCACCATCATACTTTTTTATTTTGAATGGGGAGCTGGTTGATAACAACACGCCACTCAGAATATTAGAGAGGAAACGAGAACCACCCAGGACGGAAGGGGGTCATACAAAATGGCTTATGATAACAATCATCCCTTTTTCTTCTGAGGAGCCAATACACAAATTCACCATGGTCTTACGTCACGTGTTGGACTAGTGATCGACAACTATTTCCCTCCCGGAAGAGAGCTCAGAGTATATATATGACCGATCTATGGGTAATGCTGTGATCTTACACGCACACCTACACCCAACGGGGAGTTGGAGTAAGGACTCGCAGCGCAGCGATACTGAAATGATTTCAGCCTTGGGCGGGATTCGAACCCGGACCACCGTAGTGGCGGCCGCGAACACTACCACTGCTCCATTAAAAAAAAAAAACGTCTGCCGGCAACACGCTGACGTTACCATGGAGACGAAGAACCTCGAGAGCGTTTTCACAGAACGCGAGGACGGTGTTGTTGCGCGCGCATGCGCCGTATGACAGTGCAGAACCCGCGTCTCTGATCAAATATTGTTTCTCTGAGAAGTGTCCCCGGTGGCTGAGGGTGAGTGGTTGGGGGAGGTGGGGGTGGGGGTGCGGACAACATCCGCCGTCTACCTGATGTTGCTGCCCTCCCCCCCACCCATTCCTCCTCTCCTTCCCCCCGTCCCCCCCCCCGACTAACCAGACGTTTGCCAATGCCGTTTCTATTCCTATTCCTAATATTCTTCGTATTCCTCCTCCTCTTTCTTTTCCTACATCTTTTCTTCCTATTCCTATTCTTACTCTTCTCTTCCTCTTCCTGTTCCTCTCCCAACTCCTTCTTCTCTTTCTTCTTCTACTCCTCCTATTCCTCTTCTTAGTTTTCCTACTCCTCTTTTTCGTCTTTCTCCTACTTTTCCTCTTCCTGTTCTTCCTGTTCCTCTTCCTACTCTTTCTCTTGCTCTTCCTCCCTCTACTCCTCTTTCTACTCCTCCTTTCCTCTTTTTACTACTCCTACTCCTCTTTTTCATCTTTCTCCTCCTTTTCCTTTTCCTGTTCTTTCTGTTCCTCTTCTTACTCCTTCTCCTTCTATTTCTTCTTCTACTCCTCCTATTCCTCTTCTTAGTCTTCCTACTCCTCTTTTTCATCTTTCTCCTCCTTTTCCTCTTCCTGTTCCTCTTCCTACTCCTTCTCTTGCTCTTCCTCCTTCTACTCCTCTTCCTACTCCTTTCCTCTTTCTAGTCCTCATCTTCCTACTCTTTTTCTTCTTCCTACTCTTCGTCCCATCCTTCCTTTCGTTTCGTTTTATTCCTTTTCCTCATTTATCGTCTTCTTCTTCGCTCATCCATTATGACCTCTTCCTTCCTCTCCCCTTCTTCCTCTTTCCTCTTCCTCCTTCCTCTTCTTCCTCCATGCGTTTTCTTCCCCTCCTTTTAATCTTTCCCGTCTGCTTCCCATCCTCCTTTTTCTTTCTTTCTTTCTTTCTTTCTTTCTTTCTTTCTTTTCGTTTACCTTCGTCCTTTGCCTTTACTTCTCTTCCTTTTTCCTCTTCTTCTTCTTCTATCTCTCCCCACTCTATGTCTCCCTTGTGTCTCTTCCCTTCATAATTTTTCTCTTTTCTTTTTTTCGTTTTTTAGTACTTTCTACTTTCGTTTTTATCATCCTCCTCCCACTTCTCCTCTTACTCCTCCTCTTCCTCTTCTAGTCTCACTTCATTTTTTTTTCCTTTGAAACTTGATTTTTGCTTTTATTAAAAAAAAATCTTTTTTAACCCCTTCCGTAGCGGGTGGCAATGTTGATTCCTTTCATTCCGACTGTCGTCAGGCGATTTTATTCACCCCCTCCCGTACCAGGTGCTACGTTTCTTCCACCCTACCTGCCGCCAAGCGATTTTATTCATCTCCGCGCTTCCCCTTCGACATTGACGAAGTAGACTCTTTTTTATAAACATGTCGGGAACCTTCTGTCATTACAAAAAACAAGTAGTGTATTGTATTGTGCCTTCATATTCCCATTGTGTTGCATTTACTGTTGTTTTTGTTGGCGGTGGTGGTAGATCATGGATGGACATCGCCGGAGCAGACTCCAGACAATTCCCAACTTGACCATTTGGTGTCTTTTGCCATCGCGTCGTGAGTCACATGACTCTCAGACAGGAAATTTCAATGTCGAAAGAAGCTTCACTGCCTCAACGTCATTTGACCAAGTGCTTTGCTAAACTTAGGCTGATGTAATACTCAGTGTCGAAGATCGAATTAGACGCTGCTGCAATATATGTGTCATGCAGCCATCGAAGCACTTCCATGGGGAGATTGAGGCTTGTGCATCCGCCACGCCAAGAATATCACATGGTTCATGTAGTACAAATGTATAACAAACTTTTGTACAACTGAGCTTTAATCATGCTCGCTGGCCGAGCGGGTTAGAGCGTCGCTACTTGCGGCGGGAGTTGAGTTGACGACAGTTCGAACACTCCCGCCAGCGAGTTGGACCAAGGGCATTGTTCATTGCATTCCACGCTACACAGTCCTCTGTAAGGGGCACCGTCCTAGCCTCCTGATAGGGGTAGTTAGCGACGTTAAACCGAGTCAACATGTCCTACATGGATACACCTTCGTCTCCGAACTGGGTGCCACGGAAATGAATAAAATCGTCTCCTGGCAGCAAACAAAGGAAGAGCGCCACATTATAAAAACCAGCGACTGTTTTTATTCCATTTCTACTGCAAAAGCCATTGAAACAACTAATCTATGAACATACCAAGGCAGAGTCCAGTGCTAACGGAGGGAATGTATTCACACTGCCCTTTGGAGAGGATTCAGATCTTATTTAGAAGTAAACAAAAGAAGAGTTCCAGAGCCTCCCAATGGAAGGGAGAACAGAGTAAGCGGACTTGCTTCACTGAGGAAACACCGCGGATATGAATAAAATCGCCTGGCGGCAGATGGGATGAAGGTAGAGGTGTCACCCCGGTACGGAAGGGGTTAAATGAGAGAGTATGTGACCCTTCTACTACCGCAGGGGAGACATGAAGATGAGCAAGATAACCTGACAGTAGCCAGAACGCGAGGGAGAAGGCCACTTGATACGGAAGGAGCCGATAATGCTGGAGGTTTTATAGAAGTACACAGCCACTAAGATCTGAAGATCAGTGACCATACAAACAGGCAAAGGGAAGAAGGGGGCAACACCTTAGTGGATAGGGTGGCAGTGGAGGTTGTTATGGAGTAAAGATGCTAATTTCGCGGACTCCTTCTTGCTAAGAAGAAAGGAGCGAGTGGTCACTCCATAGCTGCGATCCGCACCCTAATGACGTCATCATAAAAGTGAAGATATTTCTGGGGTGAAACAGATCGAAGCTGGTGTTGCGAAAAGCTGAGATGATGCGTTTTCTGATTTAGTTTCTTTTGTTAACATTCTGCGGTTCTCATGGGTTTCCAGGTTAGGGTGCCATCTGTGTTGAGGCATTTCTCTGATCAAACAGAACAGAGACAATGCGTTTTCAAGTTTGGTTTGTTTGTTAACATTTTACAGGTCTGCGAGATTCATCCTTACCTCAGCGCGAGATCAAGCAGAATCGAACTAGGATGATGCAAATATGTAGATAGAAAAGGTCTGGGATTTAAAAAAAAAAAAAAAAAACCCACACACACACACACCAGAAGATAATTCTAGTGATACAATGCACCTACCGAGGGAGCGGAGAATAATCCTCCAACGTGAAATAAAAGAACCACTGACTCTTGGAGTCCTCAGTCGGGGGCACTGAAACCCGAGATGCATGGGCGCAAGGGGAGTTCTTGTAGCAGCAGTACGGGACTCATAAAAGCAACAGGGATGAGTTCGTGATAGGGGGAGTCTCTGAGACAAAAGGATGACGACAGAAGGGTCTGACTGATGGGAGGTGGGAAAGAAGAATTAAAACTTGGGGCTCTCCTTCAGGACAGCCAGGGATATGGGCAGGAAGGTGTAATGACAATTTTAGGTTTAAGAACGAAAAAGGCAAGAAATTGTTTATCAACAGAGTGGTTAACGAATAAAATAAACTTAGTAACAGTGTAGTGAGCGCTGAAAAAATGGGTTGTTTCAAGAGAAAATGAGATGACTTTATGGATGGGTATGACAGGTGGTAAGGGACATGGGACTGCCCAGTATAGGCCTTATGGTCTCTTGCAGTCTCCTCCATTTTTATGTTCTTACGACTGCCCAAGGACATTAAAGAAAGAAAAGTTGAAGATTAATTCATCGGTTGGGTCATTACAAAAGAAGTAAAGGCAGAGCCGGTGAAACCTTGAAATCTCCTGATATAAAGGTTTTGGGAAAAAGGGTCAGAGTGTGTTCCACTGAAGAGATCATATCGCCGAAGAGCACTAGATAACCTTTAAATTTAGTTCGAGGATAAATAGCAGATGAATATATTGTGAGAGAATGAAAGCCAAGCTACAGCGAGGTAATCGGAAGCTTAAAAGATTAGTGTGGAAATAGAAGAGACAGTGAGATCTTGCG
>NC_134786.1:60049768-60052268 GCF_046742065.1 Oratosquilla oratoria
TTGGTGTCACTTCATTCATTATATTCGGTGAAACCCTATATACCTACAGGGTATCCAATGGTACACGCCGTCAATATGACAGTGTACCATATATCTACGAGGAATTTCCCTGTTCGCCATCAGGGAAGTACCAGTTAGCAGGGGGTCCTGCGACTGTGTATGCGAGCTGTTCTTTGTTTCATCTTTCTTACAAAGCCTGTTTGATATGGATGACCCTACGGGGATTTTCTTTTAATCGACATAGCTTTTGTAGTCATTAAGATTCTCAAGCCTAACCACCAGGTCCAGGTGCCAACTCTCGGATAAGATATATATATATATATATATATATATATATATATATATATATATATATTTATATATATATTTTTATATTTGTGTGTGTGTGTGTGTATACACACACAAACATATGTATATACATATATATATATTATTTATATATATATATATATATACTGCATATATATATATATATATATATATATATATATATATATGTATGTATGTACATATATTTTTGATAGATTTTTGTGACATGCTTAACTTACATTATATCGCATTGAAATGTATAATTTGTAACAGCAAGCCATGGCTCCCCTAGATTCTTGTCATGGCTCTCTTGGGGGGCCCCATGGCCCCCACGTTTAGAACCACCGGGGTAGTTCATCATCCCTAGAAGGGGAAGGAATGTTCCAGATGCTCACCCGGGAAGCCCGGCGGAGGATCACCCCGGGCGAAGACTTGACGGTGGCGAAGTATGACCCATTGGGACACGTTAGGAGGGATGATAGTGGGAGGAGTTGGCAAGTTCGCTTGAGGTACCTAAGAACGCCAGGTAACTTAATATGACAAATACTTGTGTGGTCTCAGTGGGCTCAATTGAGCTGTGCTCCGGCCGCCTCTCTTTCTTCTCTTCTTCTGCTTTTTTCCATTAATCGTTATTATTATCATTAGGCAGTAGTAAACTTATGGCAGGTATTTTCTGTGATTTCTTTTTACTGATTTTTTTTTTACCTAAATATATTGCAACACACAAAAAATGTGTGAGCATTATTTGGCCAAAAATTATTCTACATCCCTTCAATAACTAACTTCTATCACATATTTCACAAAAGATTATGTACAAAAATATTACAAAAAAATAAAGAAATAAAGAAATTTACAAACCACGTATATTACATCAGCAACTACCAACCAATATTTCCAAAAGGTATTCTAGTGTTCTGTGGCAAAGGCTGTTGACCGCGCAAAGCAAAAAAATATCTGGTGATCGCTGGCAACTGCAGAATCGGAGCATTGGCTTCTACTCTTTACCGACGCGAGCCTCAGGAGATACGAAACATGACAGTCGGTTCAGTTACAAATAGTAAATTGTTTTTCATACCTCTATATATTTGCAGTGCACACCATCCTAGGTGTTTGAAGCAAATATACTCTTGCATTGTTAATCTAACAAGTATGTCTCACAATATATTTTGTTTTTTTCTAGCGAAATTAGCCATGCAAGTAAATTACATTTCGCACAGACACAAAAAAGGTAAATAAGAATGAAATGTCGTTTTCAACGACAGTTATTCATCATTGAATGTGTTGGTTATGATTCAAGTGAAAGAGGTTTTGATGTTTATGAATTGATGCTTTTGTAAGTTAGTGTCGCAGCTACGAAAATCTATGTTACATTATGTTGATGGTGTGTATATTGGTATGGATATTCGTACCCTGCGTTTGTTATCGAAACGAAATTCTTGACAGTGTTGAAAGTGTTTCTCTCCGTGTTAATGTCCCAACTTCCTCTTGCAAATACATGTTGCAATGGAAGTGTTGTTGATATGTATTGCTGCAAATTGCAACAGGATTTTTTTTATCCCGTCCCACAGTCGCCAGCCACAAAACTCGCCCTTGTCCCTATCATTATTATTCCGTGTTTTGTCATTACCGGCGTTACCACTATAATCAACACTAATAATTCTTGTTCATGATTCGTCGTTGCTTAGGTGATTTAGAGTGATTAGAAATTGGTAATTTTTCGATGATATCATAACACAATTACATATGATCTGAGATTTGACGCAATTATGTCGACGCGAACTCCGAGACGTCGAAGGGGGACGGGAGACGAGACGGCATGACGGACGCTTTGGGTGTTGAAAACGACAACGCTTGTCGGCGTCGACCTTCGAAAACCGGGTCTGCAACCAACAGGATGAACATCATTTCCCTCTATGTAATTCCGCTCGCCGACTCTCCGAACACTTTGTATAGGATATTGCTAGTAATCACAGTTCTACTCTTTTCTTTCTTTCCTATTTTCGGCAGTGTCCATTACCTTTAAGACCTATAAATACGATTTGAATCCATGCTTAATCGTCAGGTCTATCGGTGTGACACTGTTTAACAAGATTTTGTTTTGAATGTCAAATGAATATCTTGCACGATGATTTGTAATGATGTCAACAGAAACAATACATGCCATTCGCACACTTCCTGTCGCATAAGGTAC
>NC_134786.1:60057268-60064768 GCF_046742065.1 Oratosquilla oratoria
ATACTATGAATAGAAGTGGCCCAAGAACGGAACCCTGAGGAACTCCACTTGCAACACTTTTCCATCCAGAAGTTTTTCCATTTAAAACAACTCTCTGTTTTCGATCATTTAACCAATTACTAGTCCAACCTAATAGGCTACCACTTATTCCATGCAAAGCTAATTTAGTAAGTAGTCTTTCGTGTGGGACGGTATCAAAAGCTTTTGCAAAGTCTAGATATATTAAATCTATATTGTTTCTTTTGTCATAATTCGAGATAACTGTGTTGTAGAATTCGAGTAAGTTAGTCACGCAAGAACGTTTCCGTCTGAAACCATGCTGGCTATCATTTATCAAACGGTTACTTTCTAAATGATGTTCGATAGCATCTCTGATGATAGTTTCCATTATTTTTCCTACGATTGAAGTCAAACTTATAGGTCTATAGTTATTTGGTTTCTTTTTGTCACCTTTTTTGAATATGGGAGTAACGTTAGCTAGCTTCCATTCTCTTGGGACATCTCCGGATATGATGGATTTCTTGAAAATAATTTCTAATGGAACAACAATCTCATTTTTCATATCCTTTAAGATTCTTGGATGCCAACCGTCCGGCCCTGGTGTTTTATCAACTTTGAGTTTGTCTATACACCTTTTAATTTTTTCTTTTGTTATATTTACCGTAGTGAGTATGGTTACCCCAGACTTTTCACAGGTTTCAGTTTGGAATTCACTTTGAGGTGTTTTGTTTACGAATACCGAGCTAAAATAATTGTTTAAGATATTACACATTCTTTCATTTGAATATTCAAGTTGACCATCAGCAGATAATAGTGGACCAATGTGATTCCTAACAACCTTTTTATCTCTAATGTAACTATAGAATTCTTTGGGATTCTCTTTGGATTTATCAGCGATGTTCATTTCGTATTGTCGTTTTCTTTTTCTTATTTTCTTTTTTAAATCTCTCTGTATTGATACATAATTTTCATAGTCATTAGATGCACCCGAGCACTTATATTTCTTATAAGCCTGTCTCTTTTTAGCAATACTTTTTTCAGTTTCTTTGTCGAGCAATTTGGGCGAGCCTGATTTGGGGGACGTCTGTCCTTAAAAGGAATGTAAGTTTGAATCATCTTGGTGAGCGTATTTTGAAATATTTCCCACATCTGATCTACAGGTCTTTCGTTTAATTTTGCCTCCCAATCTGTAAGCTGAAGCTCCTGACGTAGTCCTATGAACTGAGCTTTACTGAAATCGGGTATTTTAGAAACACAAGTATCTATTCTAAAATTGTTTAGGAGTTTGAATCTAAGTAAGTTGTGATCGCTATTTGCAACAGATTCACCGACTTCTACATCACTTACCATGCTGCTTTCGCGGCTAGTGATCAATAGATCGAGTAAGTTTCCATATCTTGTGGGCTCTTTTACATGCTGAATTAAGTAATTGTCACCAAGAAAATCAATCGAGCGACTACCTATATGGACATGTTCAAGGGTCATCCAATCAATGTCAGTAAAATTGAAATCACCCATTATCAATAAATCCCGGTTGCAGAAACTAGACAGTTCTTGAAATAACAGTTTGTCGTCTGCTAATGATAATGTCTTTGGCCTATATATTACACCTATATTCATTTTTTGTCCATTTGTTTGGGTTAACTCAACCCACAAACTATCATATGCATCCTGTTTCACTTTCTCTAAAACACAAGCATGAATATTGTTTTTAACGTACAATAGAACACCCCCACCTTTCAGTTGTTTTAAGAAACGATTAGACAACTTTATGGATGGGGATGACAGGTGGTGATGGACACGGAGCTGCCTAGTGTAGGCCTTATGGTTTCTTGCAGTCTCCTTCATTCTTATGTTCTTATGGTATTTTGGTGTATGAATGTATGCATGTATGTATGTTATACAGTATGTATGTGTATGTGTATGTGTGAGTGTGTGTGTGTGTGTGTGTGTGTGCGCGCGCACGCGCGAACGAACACCAAAACTCCGACCATTTAAGCGACAAGAGACAGGGCAAGAATCGTGTTGAACCCGAAATAAACCCCAAAGTTGATGTACTTTTCGTTTTCAGCAACTTTCCTCCTCCCATTCCGTGTTTTTCTTTTTAGTAAATATGCTCATCTTTGTATTCTTCCGCGTTCAACAAAATCAAACAATCTCTTTTGTTATCACGATATTACGTCACTCAATATTACAAATTAATGACATACTGAGTATTGCAAACACACATTGTAATGGTTCTTGCAAATTACGTGCTTATCTTTATTCATCTTAATTTGCATTACATTATAGAAACACGAATAGTCGTTCTTACATTACAGAAAATTCAACCACAAAACAGGACGACGATATGACATCATAAAGCAAAGAATCTCGATACTTTTATAACCTTTCATTTGTCGAAATTTACCTTTCCTGCCCCGTTATGATTATTACTAACATATCTATACTATACTTTTTACATTCATTTTAAAGAACATATGAATCACAGTTGTATTACATAAAATAATAGCGATTGTATCAGATAATAAATATGCTCAGTTGAATTGAATTAATTCGTTGTGAAAATAAAGAAATTATAATGAAAAGAACTGAAACGAAGCCTCATGTAGTCAGCGCGGCCAAGAAATGTCGACGCAGAGGACGACGAACAACAGAAAACGAAACCTGAAGATGATGCAGACCGAAAGGATGGAAACAAGAACAAAGAATAAACATGGGAGGAGGAATATCTGTGAGATTACTTGACTATGAACGTCGATTTCGTATTTCGTTCAAGTTTTCAGCATTTTTATGTCCTGACTCGGTGGGGTGTGTCTGCCTGCTTTTGTATTGGCATCAAGTTGTCTTGAAGAGAGGAGAAGGAGAAGGCGAGATTGGAGTCAAGGATCGTTTGGCTTGTCTGCAGCAAGGGCAGTTTCGTATATGCCGACCAGAATGCAAGACACAGATCTATAAAAGGAAAATACCTGGAAAAAAAAAACTTAGCAGTTGGTCTGAAACTTAGAAAATGGGATATATTTCACATTGGCTAATTTCTGAGATTTTGGGCACAGTTTCTTCTTCTCCTGAATCAAATCTTACATGTAATACAAGATCATACATACAATAAGTATTTATATAAAATCTATGACAGTATAGCAGTTGTCTGCTACCTATGTACTTAACACAGGAAAGATAAATCCGGCTTGAACTTCTTGTTTATTGATGAGAAATTGGTACAGTCGATCGAGGGATGATGTCCCACCGGTATTAATGGGTCATATCTTTTCCAGAATGGCATAACCGTCCACTTATAAATCTAACATTCGTCTTTTCAACATTTTACCCAACGGGTGCCAGTTCGACTTAATATTCTTATTTATTAACGCCACATGAATGAGTTATAGTTTATGGGATTGAGTTAGTATGTAGATGTGTCTTGACGTGGTGTATGGTTCTCTGATATTGTTGAGTCTTCTGTTAGATATGTGAATGCTTAATGTGTGTCTGCCGAGACATGTGCTCATTCATACATACATTCATACATACATACATTGTCGCCATGGTTTTTCAATGCATACCTGGATGGGGTGGTGCGGGAGGGGTTATTGCGAGGGTAATGGGCAAGGGACTGGAGATGGTTAAAGAAAATTGAGAAAAGTGGGAGATGAGCCAGTTGTTGTTTGCTGATGACACTGCGCTTGTGGCAGGGTCCGAGACGGAATTAAGGGAGTTAGCGACGGAGTTTTGGGAGGGTATGCGATAGGGGAAAGTTGAACGTAAATGTGGATAAAAGTAAGGTGATGAGATGCAAAAGGAGAGAGGATGGCAGCGAATTGGAAGTCTTAAGGGAGAGAGGTTGGAGGCAGTGAATGGCCTGAGGTATTTGGGGTCGCATGCGGCAGGAAAAGAAGCGGCGGTGGAAGTAAGTTGTAGATTGAAACAAATAACTACTTTTGGGGAGTTAAAAAGTGTCATACGAAACAGGAATTTGGGAATGGATGCAAAGAGAAGACTACACTCTATGAAGGGGTGATTATGCCGTCGGTACTGTATGGGGCAGAAACATGGAATTTAAGGGAGGCAGAGAGGAAGAGTTTGAATGCGTTTGAGATGAAATGTCTGAGAGGTATGGTAGGGGTGACAATGTTAGATAGAGTGACAAACGAGGTGAGGAGGAGAGCTGGGGGTGGGAGGCGATGGCAGATAGGGCTGATGAAAGAGTATTGGGATGGTTTGAACACATGGAAAAATAAGTGAATAAAGATTAGTAAAAGATGTGGAAGGCAGAGGTGGAAGGAGTGAATTTGAGGGACGACCGAGTATGAGATGGATGGATGGGGTGAAAGGGGCGTTGAGCAAGAGGGGAATGTCTGCTGAGTATGGGAGGAGGTAAGAGATAGGGATGAGTGGAGAAAGGTTATGTATATATGATACAGTGACCCAAAGAAGGGAGGGGATGGGGGGTTAGAGAGTGGTTATGTATGAATGATATTTTGACACTGCCCGAAGGGATTTCTCTCCGTCTTCTCTTTTTCTGTATGAGGTGACGGAGAGGGGGGTCGCCGATTAAATGAAGAGGCCTTGCTGTGGATAAGCTGTGTCTTGCTGCATTGCTTCTGACCTAGGGCAGTGGGTGGGATTCAGGGATGACCCGTCATCCATGAGGAGCTAAGATGAGAGAGGGGGAGAGGGTGGTGGGTTGGTGTGGGTACTTGCCTTTTGACTTGGCTATCTCTCTTGTAAGGGGAAAAAAAGCCCTTTTATATAGACAGATAGGCCTCACGGTCGATTTATGTGGAAACTGGAACACGTTGGAGGCCTGACAGAGAAACTACTCGAATGGATGAAAGGTTTTTAGAAGGAAAGATACATGAGGACAGTAATTAAGGATGTCAAGACGCAGAGCGGAGTTCCACAAGGTTCAGTGCTTGCACCAATAACGTTTTTTGTCTACGTTAATGACATGATGGAAGGAACAACAAGCTATGCCAACATGTTTGAAGATGATGCAAAAATCACGGGAAGAGTGAAAAACGAGGGAGACTGTAAACTATTGCATAAAGATCTAGACACTCTTTTTGCATGAAGAGATGAAGTTCAATACCAAAAAAAAAACAAAGTGCTGGAAATGGGCAAAAGCAGCAAAAGACCATCCTTAACCTATTCCTTAGGAAGCGGAAAAAGGCAAAAAAAAGAGAAAAATTTGGGAATGTTAATAAAAGACAATCTGTCACCTGACAGAAAAAAAAAAAAAAAAGTGTGGGAGAGACGTACAGACTGCTGAAGATTAAAATAGTTTTTTATATGGATGAAAAGACGAGGAAAAAAATCAATCGAAACCCTGTTTCGGACTAGACCATGGTGAATCACACACACATACACACACACAATATAAACATCTGCTAATTTGTCTTTTCATAGTTCGACTATTCTATTGCTCAATGGCACTTGTAAAATTAAAAATTATATTTTCACAAAACCTGAAGGCGAATCTAAGATATAAAATCCAAGCAACTCAAATTTGAGCTAATCTGTGTTCACAAATTTCAATTACCTTCTCAACATAGACTAAAAAGTTCTTCTCGCCAATTTATACATATAATCTAAAAGACGCTTGGAATTTAATCTTATTTAATCAAGAATGTAGCATTACACAATGAGCGTGTATCTTCTTTCATCTTACGGCTGACGATGTCACGACAGTTTATCATTATCACTACGATCATTTGCATAAAGAAATGTGATGATCTTGTCACCGTTTCCTTGTTCACGTGTATTCTCTCTCTTTCTTCGCCATTTATTCATTTATCTTTGTTCCTTTCCTTCTTTCATTCTTTATTTATTCGTTTCTGTTGCGCTTGTTCCTCTCTTTTTCTCTTTCGTTTGTTCCTCTCTTTGCTCTCCTTCTAACTTTCTCTTTCTCTCCGTTGCTCCTTTTTCTCATTCTCTTTTCTTTCTTTCGCTTTTTCCTCTTTCATCTTTATTTTCTTGCTTTCGTTTGTTACTTTCTTTTCTCTATTTTTTTGTCCTTTCTTTTATTTTCTCTCTCGTTTGTTCCTTTCTTTCATCCTCTTTTACTTTCGTGTTTTATTTTCTTAATTTTTTTCTTTCTTCCTTTTTTTTTATTGACTCCATTTTTCTCAACCCCATTTGGCAACACAAGCAAACCAATTCCCGCAAGAGGAGGCACCCGTCTTATTTTTCAATGTCTTGTTTAGCGTTTCTGGAAGAATAAAAAGAAACGAAAATTTGCTTTTTACGTAAATCTTTGGCCATGTCATCCACTAATGCGTGAGGTCAAAATATAACTCACTGAGCCTGGACTCTCAGAGAATTAGAGTTTGAATATTGTTTAGTTCGTTGTAGTGTTTTAATGTTTTAGTGTTTTAGTGTTTTAGTGTGTGTGTGTGTGTGTGTGTGTGTGTGTGTGTGTGTGTGTGTGTGTGTGTGTGTGTGTGTGTGTGTGTGTGTGTGTAATTCACCATGGTCTTGGATCACGTGTTGGACTCCTGATCGACAGCTATTACCCTCCCGGAAGACAGCTCAGAGCTCATATATGACCGATCTAAGGGTAATGCTGTGACCTTACACGTACACACACACCCAACTCCCTACTCACGAGAACTGGAGTAACGATTCGCAGCGCAGATATACTGAAATTGTTTCAGCCCTGGGCGGGATTCGAACTAGGACCGCCGTGGTGGCGGCCGCAAACCTACCACTGCGTCATCGAGTCGCGCGCGCGCGTGCGTGCGTGTGTGCGTGTGTGTGTGTGTGTGTGTGTGTGTGTGTGTGTGTGTGTGTGTGTTGTGTGTGTGTGTGTGTGTGTGTGTGCGCGCGTGTGTAAAAGAGCAACTCTCGTAGAATTGACGATAACCCACCCAGTGTAAAGCTGGTTCCATCTATTCCGACTCACAACAATTGACGATAATTCACCCAGTGTGAAACGAGTTTTCGCCGTTCGTATTCACACCAATTGACGATAATCCATCCAGTGTGAAGGGGGTTCTATCTCCTTAGCCTCACAATTGACGATAATCCACCCAGTGTGAAGCAGGTTCTATCTCCTTATCCCCACAATTGACGATAATCCACCCAATGTGAAGTGGGCTCTAGCTCTTTAACCACACAATTGACGATGATCCACCCAGTGTGAAGGGGGTTTTAGCTCCTTAGCCCCACAATTGACGATAATCCACCCAATGTGAAGAGGGCTCTAGCCGTTGAAATTGACAACAACTGACGATAATCCACCCAATGTGAAGTGGGCTCTAGCTCTTTAACCACACAATTGACGATGATCCACCCAGTGTGAAGGGGGTTTTAGCTCCTTAGCCCCACAATTGACGATAATCCACCCAATGTGAAGAGGGCTCTAGCCGTTGAAATTGACAACAACTGACGATAATCCACCCAGTGTGAAGCGGGTTTTGGCCTCGCTATCATTTGGCCCTTACATGGCGCAAATTAAAGTCACGTGAGAGGAATTCAGAATAACATTTATAAATCCGAAAA
>NC_134786.1:60074768-60077268 GCF_046742065.1 Oratosquilla oratoria
ATATAAAAAACCTTTCCTGATCTACTAATCATCCTAGTTAGTCTTACTGTATTTAGAATCTCCCACGATCACAATTTGTACTGCGACGACCTGCAAATTTCACAAAACAGTTGTCTCTACTTAGGTTACGTGGTCTACAGAGAAACCCAATAACAGGTTTCTTCTTCCTGCCTAAAATCTCCATCTAAATTGATTCCGTGCCCACCTTATCCTTAATTGGGTAGTTGATTAAACATTCATTTTTTTTTTACGAAAACTGCTCCTCCTAACACCCCCCCCCCCATTCCCACAGACACACCCCTCCCTTCCCTATCCATGTAAAATAGTCCGTATGGTTTCTAAAAGGAAACATCAGTCCACCATACTGATCCATGATTCAGTAATAGCTATCATATCAAACCCTTCTACATAAGATTTACCTCTCAAAAAATCTATTTAATTAATGAAACTTTTCCTTTTCGTGTTAATTAAACAGAATAAATTCTTATCGTAGCACTACTTAGTGTAATTAACCTAGTCCTGTAGATCAAATGCAGTTAACTTAGGCTTATATTCCTTAATATATTGATCAAATGAAAGTAAACCTTAACATAAATATAATGTATATTCATACTATCAACATCCTGGAATATTTAACTATGTGAGATTTTGATCATTATGGTTGTGATTATGAACAATGGGATATTGTATATGGGATTTTCATTTGTGGGATTTTGATCTATGGGATTTTAAACGTACAGCATATATATATATATATATATATATATATATATATATATATATATATATATATATGAGAGAGTGATAGGTGGGGAAGGGTAAACGAAGATGGGCTAAGAATACATTTATTGTTCTTACGTTTCGGTTATTATAACCTTCCTCAGAGAACTTGTTACAGAACATCTTGGTCACAACATTTATACCCGTAGTGGGGGAACTTGTGAAGCTTCGAGTGTCAGGTTTTTTCTAGCGCATTTATTATTAAGAGACTGGCTGCTTTAGATAGGCATATAAATCCTTCTCTGTCGTTATTATTTTCTTTGACATTTATATGTGCAGCTTCAACTGTTTTTCTCATCTTCTTTTTTAATCCTTTGTGTAAAATCTCAACTTTACTCCATTCGGGAAGGTTGTTGCATATTTCGAGGTGGCGGACCAGGGAGTTGGACGTTCTGTGTGCTTTTAAATCATTCCTATGTTCGTTTATCCTCTTCTCGATTCCTCGACCTGACTCACCTATATAAGCCGAGGGGCAGCCACTACATGGAATGCGGTAGATCACACTGAGGTCGTTGTTGTCATTAGTGTGGTTTTTAAACATTTTACCTATTTTATTACATGATACCTTGGCGATGTTTATGCCACCTTTCAGTAAATATCTGGCATAAACATCGCCAAGGTATCATGTAATAAAATAGGTAAAATGTTTAAAAACCACACTAATGACAACAACGACCTCAGTGTGATCTACCGCATTCCATGTAGTGGCTGCCCCTCGGCTTATATAGGTGAGTCAGGTCGAGGAATCGAGAAGAGGATAAACGAACATAGGAATGATTTAAAAGCACACAGAACGTCCAACTCCCTGGTCCGCCACCTCGAAATATGCAACAACCTTCCCGAATGGAGTAAAGTTGAGATTTTACACAAAGGATTAAAAAAGAAGATGAGAAAAACAGTTGAAGCTGCACATATAAATGTCAAAGAAAATAATAACGACAGAGAAGGATTTATATGCCTATCTAAAGCAGCCAGTCTCTTAATAATAAATGCGCTAGAAAAAACCTGACACTCGAAGCTTCACAAGTTCCCCCACTACGGGTATAAATGTTGTGACCAAGATGTTCTGTAACAAGTTCTCTGAGGAAGGTTATAATAACCGAAACGTAAGAACAATAAATGTATTCTTAGCCCATCTTCGTTTACCCTTCCCCACCTATCACTCTCTCATTTGTCTTAAACAATTTATCAACATATATATATATATTCCTATCTGAGAGTTGACACCTTGACGTGGTGGATAGGCTTCAGAATTTTAAATGACTGCAAAAGCTATGTCGATAGAGAGGAAATCTCTGAAGGGTCACCCATATCGAACAGGTTTTGTAAGAAAGATCAGACTAAGAGCAGCTCACACACACAGTCGCAGGATCCACTGCTAACTGGCATGTCCCTGATGGCAAACAGGGAAATTCCTCATAGATATATGGGATACCGTCATAATGACGGCGTGGACCATTGGGCAACCTATAGACATAGGGATTCACCGAACATAATAAGGTGACACCAGAGAAATATCTCAACAGAAACCAGTTGGCACGCAGGTGAGACTACTGTAAAAACCCCTTGATAATGCAAATGAATAGCACGACCAAAACAAAACCGGGCGTTACTGTTGGATCCTCGTCTCCTAAAGGTCCAACCGCATTGCCTCGTGTGCTTACGGGCAGTGTGCCACTAATGTACTGTCCAAGCAGATCCAAGTCTTGGACATTAAACA
>NC_134786.1:60087268-60094768 GCF_046742065.1 Oratosquilla oratoria
TATAGGAGGAGAAGGGGATAAAGGGGGAGAGGTTATTAAGGGGTAGAGAGGGGGAGGCAGGGGGGCAGTGGTGACAGAGATAGAGAGGGGAAATGGGAGAGGGAGAGGGAGAGTGGGAGGGGGGTACATGGGAAGAGGGGATATAGGGGGAGAAAGGGATATAGGGGGAGAGGTTAAGGAGTAGAGAGGGGGAGTTAGGGGGGTAATGGGGAGAGGGGAAATGGGAGAGAGAGGGATAGGGAGAGTGGGGGGGGATACAAGGGGAGAGGTTATTAAGGGGTAGAGAGGGGGAGGCAGGGGGGCAGTGGGGAGAGGGGGAGAGAGGGGGGATGGGAGAGAGAGGGATAGGAGGAGGAGAGAAGGGAAAAGTAGGAGGGGGATACAAGGGAATAGGGGGATATTGGGGGAGAAGGGGATAGAGGGGGAGAGGTTACGGGGTGGAGAGGGGGAGGCAGGGGGGAGAGGAGGAGAGAGGGAGAATGGGAGAGAGAGGGTTTGGTGGAGATGAGAGGGGGATAGTAGGAGGGGGATACAAGGGAAGAGGAGGATATAGAGGTAGAGGGGGCTATAGGGGGAGAGGTTATTAAGAGGCAGAGAGGGGGAAACGATGACATGGGAAGGAGGGGAATGAGATGGATAAAGAGGAGAGACAAAGGAGACCCGAGAGAGGGAGGGAGAGAGGAGAGAGAGAGAGAGGAGAGAGAGGGAGAGAAGGAAATAAAGGGGGAGAGAGAAAAGAGGGGTAGAACAGTGAAATAGATAAAGAGGAGAGACAAAGGAGATCCGAGAGAGACAGAAAGAAAGGGAGAGAGAGAGAGAGAGAGAGAGAGAGAGAGAGAGAGAGAGAGAGAGAGAGAAAAGCTCCTGCAGCATAGTGTTATTGCATTTGTGAGCATTTTTAGAAAATTACAAGAGGACAAGAAGGATTGGAAAACATTGTGCGAAAGACGAAGGAGATGTGCTGTTCTGTTCGTCATGGATTTTCAATAACGCCATATTATGAGAGAAAGATAGAAAGAGATAGATATGTATAGAGAGAGAAGGAGAGAGAAATAGAGAAACAGAGAGAGAGAGAGATAAAGAGACAGGCAAAGAGGAGACCGAGAAACCTGCATGATATTCACACCTCACGGACCAAAAGGTCTCCTGCTGAAGTGCTTTGTTATTGTATTCTATTGTATTCCATTGTATTCTATTGTTGTAACAGGGCAAAAGCATATGTATCGATGTTTCCCATTGTCATAAGGTCACAGCCTTGTTCCCTGTACGAGAGTGGACCAAACATTTTGAGAAATTCGATGAGAGAAAAATATGTCCAATAATGAAAAAAAAATAAAAGTAAACAAATGGAAAAATAAAAATGGCCAACACGAAAAAAGGTCAAGTAAAGAACCAGCGAGGTCACGAGCAAAAGTTTTGACCCACACACATGTATTTTCAAGATACAAAATTCAAATTCTTTGCCTGACAACTTTTTTTCTATCTACTCAAGAAAATTACCTGACTGTAAGCTCAGTACTACATAGGAAAACGTATCGCATTCTAGACAAAAAATCATAATGACGTTGTGAGAAGTGTAGTGTGTATGAAAGAGGCAGTTCCGACAAGTCTATCGAAATAAGCATCGCATGTGAGGACGGAGCCTCTACTAGAACGACGTTTCTCTTGTTATATACAGCTTTTTCAAGTACATAGTCGTAACACACACGACTGAGATTAAATAAGAAGGAACGGGGGAAACGGGGGAAGGGAGGGAAGGAGGGAGAGGAAGGGAGGTAGGGAGGGGAAGGGGGTCTCTGAATACTAGGAAAGGTTTTGAAGGTGGACCAAATGTCTGGGAACAGGAAAGGTTAAGGATATGATGGAACAATTGGCTGGGTGAAGGACATTTAGCTTACAACTGAGGAACACAAAGAAGAAGGAAATAAGAAGGGTGAGTGATTGTCTATTAAAGGTGGACAACAATCTTGAGAGGAAATAGGGAAATTTGGAGGGCAACTAGGGATAGCTTAGAATTTTGTTGGCAATAGGTATTAAAGGAATTAGGTGGGGTGAGATACTAAACATTCCCCTATTTTGTTCAATCGTGTTGGTTCCTTGTATTACGGCTGCTTCCAAACATTTTCTACGGATCTTGTCGGGTTCACGTACTAGAAGTTCTGCATTTTCCCAGTCCATCAGGTGGTTGCTATTGTTCCTGTGTACAACACACGCGTTGGTGGTGACATCATAGCGGACATCGTATCGGTGTTCTCGTATCCGGGTTTTTAGATTGCGTGATGTTTCCGCAAAGTAGGATTTTTCACATATCGAGCACAGAATTCCCCTCCCTACCTCCCTTCCTCTCTCCTTCCCTCCCTTTCCCCGTTCCACTTATTTAACCCTATTCATGTGTATTACGACTATGTACTTGAAAAAGTTGTAACAAGCGAAATGGCGGACTAATAAAGGCCCCGTCCACACATAGTGTTTATTTCGATAGAAGTGTAGTATGGGTCAAAACTTTTGCTCGTGAATGCACATTCCATTCAGGTCTACTCCATGTGCCTACCCATGTACTGTCCAATACAAAATTAATTAAAAATGTCCAGAACTTATATATTTACCCTCAATCGTGTCATTTTTGTTCCTTAAAGGTTAATTTTAAACCTGATTGAGCACTATTGACTCAAGTTTTACACAGGATTAACATACAGCTCGTGACGTGTTTCTTCCATGTGTGTGTGTGTGCATGAGTGTAGTTAATTGTGATAATGACTCATAGGGGTGTGTTGTGTGTGTGTGTGTGTGTGTGTGTGTGTGTGTGTGTGTGTGTGTGTATGTGTGTGTGTGTGTGTGTGTGTGTGTGTGTGTGTGTGTGTGTGTGTGTGTGTATGTGTGTGTGTACACGCGCACATATCTTGGCCGTTTGCGAGGGGCGGCGAAGCAAGTTACCGTTATAATTACCAAGTTACTGTCGTCAGTGATATATAGACATGAATGGGGGTTGAGGGGATGGGTGATAACCACAAAAAAATGGACACAGAAACTCAGGAACCAAAGAAGATAGGTTAACCAAGATTCATATATAACTACATTCACATAACGTCTATCTCGATAGATCAAAACTCAATTTTCCCCCAGATCTGCCTGTCCCCAATGCTGAGCTGAATAAAATCGTCTGGTGTTAGCCATAATAAAACATTTAAGCCCCGTCATCGTAGTACAAGAGGTCAAGGAGATGAAGGAAATAGAAAACGGAATGGGGTGATATGAGACACAATATGAAGATAAATGAGAACGAATGTGAACACATGTAGTATTATGAGGAGCAATTGTCCTCTTGAGGACAAGATCACTGCAAGGAAGAAAATGGAGAAGAAAATGGAAAGAATGGGAAATTTTTATGGAGGAAAACGAAAGAAGTGGTGATCTTTCTATTTGACAGGTTCTATGATCAAGACCTGAGAATATATCGTGCACACGAAAGAAAATAATAATAATGAAAAAAATAGATACTGATGATAATAATAACAATAATGAAAAATGAATGTGAACAATTAAATAAGAACAATGGCAGTGTAAAGAATATTTTGAAAGTTAAGTTACACTAGAAAAATATACAAAACTAAAAAAATAATCAAACACATCAGTGAGGGAGAGAGAACGAACCAGCATAGGGATGGAAGTATAAAGAGAGAGGGAGAGAGAAAGAGAGAGAGAGAGAGAGAGAGAGAGAGAGAGAGAGAGAGAGAGAGAGGGGGGGAGTTGAAAATATTCTAAGCATAAAAAGCAGTATGATTTTTTACCCCATCCACGCACTGGCAAAATAAATAAATAAATAATAAATAAATAAATAAGATATAATCACAATATGGCAACATTAATAAGACTACGCCTAACTAGCTGTTGTGCTTGGACGCTCCGTGCACCGGCCAGCCAAGCGAAGATGTTGCCATAAAGTGAGGTTTATTTTTTTGCTGAATGGCGGAGAAAGATCTAAACGTGATGGTAGGAAGGATTCACTACTGTCTTGTATCACGTGTTGGTCTTGTGATGGACAGCTACTACCCTCCCGGATAAGAGCTCAGAAGTCATGTATGGCCCAAATTATGGGTACACAAAGGTTTCTACCTACCAGAGCTGGATTGCCGGCTTGCTGTGCAGCGATGCTGATGTTTTTAGCCCTGGGTGAGACTCGAACTCGGATCATGTGATTCACCTTGGTCTTTGGTCTTTGGATCACGTGTTGGACTCGTGTGTGTGTGTGTGTGTGTGTGTGTGTGTGTGTGTGTGTGTGTGTGTGTGTGTGTGTGTGTGTGTGTGTGTGTGTGTGTGTGTGTGTGTGTAAAGAATCTATCTCGAGACGGGTCAGTTTCACAATCGTTAGGAAAACACGTGATGGGGTGGGGCGAACTATTAGTGTATTCTATAAGTGATCTTTTCTTCCTTTTTTATTTTCAGCATGCAAAAACCAAAACATTACACAAAGCATTAAACATACGGAGATGTGCCTTTTTATCACCCGTGTGTGTTTTTTTTTATTAGACTCAATATATTATCTTTATTCTATTTATTTATCTATTTATTTTAATCTTTGTGATGTTTACCTAACCTGAATAGTATAACACTTCAAGAAAGATGTACCTTTTTATCATGTTTTTTTTTTTTAGACTCAATCTATTATCTTTTATTTTATTTATTTATCTATTTATTTTATTCTTTGTGATGTTTACCTAACATGAATAGTATAACACTTCAAGAAAGAATGGGAAGAAGAATCTATCAATTGAAAGCCATGAGAGAAGTAAACTGAAATTAATTTTCTGAAAGCTGAGGCCAAAAGGTGAAAAAATATAACAAGGAAGAGTTCCACAGCCTCACAAAAAAAAAAAAAAGGAATGGAAAAGATGTTACAACAGAAAACGGAAGAGGTGTTTGAGGTAATCTACCGTTGCCTGGTTTCCTCATTAGCGTGATATTTGTCGTTAGTAAATGATTTGAAGCATTACGCAAAGATAAACCTGTGGATTGTTCTGTGAAGTCTACATAACGATACACCACGAGCATAAGACCCGTTTGTCATTCTTCACTAATCCTAAGAGATTTCCACAGCAATCTACTTCGTCAAAAAAAAAAAAAAAAAAAAAAAAAAAAAAACCATGACCCAGTACAAATCCTCGAGCATAATTTATCAAGATTTCATAAAACCCTTTGATAAAGTACCACATACAGAGGAGGTACAATGTAGACAACGAAATCGCCTTAACACGTAAGAGTGGGAGGGGAGGAGGTAAAAGGGTTCAAAGAGGGGAATGGACTCAAGAGACTTGTAATCCGTGAGGGGGTAGAGGAGTGTTTGTATCTACGAAGAGGGGAGACCATCACACTACGAAGGTGCATGGGGAAGGAACCGGAAGACAGAAAAGCGGTACAATTAGAGTGAATATTGGAGATGAGATTGGTGGAGTGTTTGTAGCTATGGAGAAAGGAGACCACCACAATAGGAAAGTGTATCGGGGAGGAACCGGAAGAGGACAGAAATGTGGTACAGTTCGAATGAATACTGGAGATGAGATTGGTGGAGTGTTTGTATCTATGAAGAAAGGAGACCATCATACTAGGAAGGTGTATAGGGAAGGAACCGGAAGTCAGAAAAGCGGTGCAATTAGAGTGAATACTAGAGATGAGATTGGTGGAGTGTTTGTGTCTATGCAGAAAGGAGACCATCACACTAGGAAGGTGTATGGGGAAGGAACCGGAAGACAGAAAAGCAGTACAATTAGAGTGAATACTGGAAATGAGATTGGTGGAGTGTTTGTATCTATGAAGAAAGGAGACCATCATACTAAGAAGGTGTATAGGGAAGGAACCGGAAGTCAGAAAAGCGGTGCAATTAGAGTGAATACTAGAGATGAGATTGGTGGAGTGTTTGTGTCTATGCAGAAAGGAGACCATCACACTAGGAAGGTGTATGGGGAAGGAACCAGAAGACAGAAAAGCAGTACAATTAGAGTGAATACTGGAAATGAGATTGGTGGAGTGTTTGTATCTATGAAGAAAGGAGACCACCACACTAGGAAAGTGTATCGGGGAGGAACCGGAAGACAGAAAAGCGGTACAATTAGAGTGAATACTGGAGATGAGATTGGTGGAGTGTTTGTATCTATGAAGAAAGAAGACCATCACACTAGGAAGGTGTATAGGGAAGGAACCGGAAGACAGAGAAGCGGTACAATTAGAGTGAATACAGGAGGTGAGATTGGTGGAGTGTTTGTATCTACGAAGAAAGGAGACCATCACACTAGGAAGGTGTATGGGGAAGGAACCGGAAGACAGAAAAGCGGTACAATTAGAGTGAATACAGGAGATGAGATTGGTGGAGTGTTTGTAGCTATGAAGAAAGGAGACCATCACACTAGGAAGGTGCATGGGGAAGGAACCGGAAGACAGAAAAGCGGTACAATTAGAGTGAATACTGGAGATGAGATTGGTGGAGTGTTTGTATCTACGAAGAAAGGAGACCATCACACTAGAAAGGTGTATAGGGAAGGAACCGGAAGACAGAAAAGCGGTACAATTAGAGTGAATACAGGAGATGAGATTGGTGGAGTGTTTGTATTATGAAGAAAGGAGACCATCACACTAGGAAAGTGTATCGGGGAGGAACCGGAAGAGGACAGAAAAGTAGTACAGTTCGAGTGAATACTCTACAGACGAGATCGAAGTCCAGTGAAAGTCGAGGAGCACCCAGGAGAGGAGAACGGTGAAGTTCGAGGAATGCTGAAGAGCAGAATGTGTGGTGAAGTTAAGCGAGAAGCCGGAAGGAGGTGGAAGTTCGTGGGAGTGCTGGAGGGAATTATTAACATTAATCACGGTGGAAGAGGAGGGGCCGGAAGAGCAGAGGACTACACAGCAGTTGCACAAACCTGACACACCCAAGAGCAGAGATAAGAATCAAAGAACGAAGAGAATAAAGAAAGAGTGAGAGAAAGAGAGAGTGAGAGAAAGAGAGAGAGGGAGGGGGGAGAAGGGGGAGGAAAGTTAACAAAACAAAAACAGATAAACAACAAATCAGAAACAAAAGAATTGGTTAACGGAGGCAGTGCTTGCGAGAAGGTGATAAGTGGAAGGGTGTAAACAGACTGGTGGACCGAAAAGAACTGCATTCAGACAATCGGGCGAGATTTAGACGAAGAGAAATGACGACTAAAGAGATTAGGAAATGGCGATAATGAGAGGAGTAGTCAAGATTACAGTGTTATTGTTGATGTTATGGATTGTCGTTTAACAGTGCCTCTGTTCTTCTGGACCATCTTGCACCGCTGTCGTGCAATGAGATGACATAGGGCCAGAGGACGTGGAACAAGTATTTACAGATTTGTGAAGAGGAAGAGGAGAAGGAGGAGGAAGAAGAGGAGGTGGGGAAGGAGGAGGAGGAAGAGGAGGAGGGAAAGGAAGAAGAGGAAAAAAGGAAGAAGAGTAAGGGGAGCAGGAGGAAGATGGGGGGGGGAGAGGAGG
>NC_134786.1:60099768-60102268 GCF_046742065.1 Oratosquilla oratoria
CCCTCACTCCATCTTAGAAGTTGCTAATGGCTTGTCTCCCTCGGACAGGGACTTCCAGGTAAGTGACACATTGTAAACGGGATCAGTCTTAGCAAGTTCCCAGGAAACGTCAAGAGGAGGAATGGATCTACCAGAAAAAAGAACTGGAGGACTTTCTGGTCAAAGACACCAACCCAAGAAATGGCTGGAAGAAGAACCGGTCTACCAGAAGAAAGAACTGGAGGACTTTCTGGTCAAAGACACCAACCCAAGAAATGGCTGGAAGAAGAACCGGTCTACCAGAAGAAAGAACTGGAGGACTTTCTGGTCAAAGACACCAACCCAAGAAATGGCTGGAAGAAGAACCGGTCTACCAGAAGAAAGAACTGGAGGACTTTCTGGTCAAAGACACCAACCCAAGAAATGGCTGGAAGAAGAACCGGTCTACCAGAAGAAAGAACTGGAGGACTTTCTGGTCAAAGACACCAACCCAAGAAATGGCTGGAAGAAGAACCGGTCTACCAGAAGAAAGAACTGGAGGACTTTCTGGTCAAAGACACCAACCCAAGAAATGGCTGGAAGAAGAACCGGTCTACCAGAAGAAAGAACTGGAGGACTTTCTGGTCAAAGACACCAACCCAAGAAATGGCTGGAAGAAGAACCAGTCTACCAGAAAGAAGAACTGGAAGACCGTCTGGCCAATGAATTTGCACTAACCGGACTTCCTATTGGTAGATCAATCAATCAGTGAATCCATTGTTCCCCTGAGTTTCACTAATTGGAAAACCCGCAGCCCCACAGTGGCTGCCAACGCTCTTTGGAAACCCCCTCACAGATCTCTCTGAAAAGAAGCTTTGGACTGTTGTCTATGTTGTGTGAGACTGTTTCTACGTCACAGACTCAAAGTGGTAAGGCGGAAAAGGAGAGCAGTCACCGGTTGCCAGCTCTCCAGGTGTGAAAAAGTTGAGGGAATCCAGTTGCAATTGATGGAAAGAGAGACCCTTGGGCCAAGTCCAGAGACGGAGAGTTGGGCGACGTTAAACCGAATCATCTTTCGTTTGAAACTAATGTCACTTAAATCCTGTACCAGGATTGCATGATTCCTCGTAGAACTATGTTTGCCTATCAATCAAACCAGTGAGTGATTCGTGGAGCTCAGTCAAAGCCTCTTACCAACGTAATTCATGATTACCTCCGTTTATATGTATAGCCACTCTGACAGACTCCGACAGAACCCCAACAAACCCTCAGCTCCTGTTCTTGCTGTAGGTACCGGCGACTCCTTCAGCCTCCTCCGGGGGTGGGGGTGGAGGGGGGGAATAACCCCTTTAGTCTACCTGCTGACCCATCCTGACCTGAGTGCGACGCCAGATTTAGTCTATTGCAGTGTGTGTGTGTGCGTGTGTGTGTGTGTGTGTGTGTGTGTGTGTGTGTGTGTGTGTGTGTGTGTGTGTGTGTGTGTGTGTGTGTGTGTGTGTGTGTGTGTGTGTGTGTGCGTGCGTGTGTGTGCGTGCGTGTGTGTGCGTGCGTGTGTGTGCGTGCGTGTGTGTGCGTGCGTGTGTGTGTGAGTGTGTGTGTGTGCGCGCGCGAGCGTTTGCGTGTGTTCTAGACATCCTGCTTGTTCTTCGTTCATGTTATTTCGTTGCATTTCCTCGATAGTATTCTAAAAGCTGTGTTCACTGTCTTCGCGCATATTATTCCATTGCATTTAGTTCTGTTCTCAATATTACCCTTAATATTCTGGTCGTTGTTCTTTAATGTTTTTCTTCATAACTATCGACTTTCTTATTGCTTAGTCATAAATTACAGAGAAAAACGAGAAACACTGAACCACCTTTTATTCAGATATAAATATTAAATAGAATATATAAGACATATAACCCCACACAGAGCCGAGGAAATAAACTAATGGACAAATAATAATAATAATAAAGATAAATACATAAATAGATAAATGAATAAACAAATAAGAAAATAAAAAGTTCTTGTTTATTAAACCAGTGTGCTATTCAGAATAGAAAATACGATCACTAAGACATTATTTAGCAATACAATATCTACCCATATTTGGTCAAAGCGACCTCTGAGTCGACGACATAACGTCACAACGTTCCCAGCTATTCTGTGACGTCAAACGTATCTCGCTTCTCTTCACGATAAGAAAATAATTTATATACTTAGATTTTGACGATTTTGAACTACGATTCTATAAATCAACACTAGATTTTTAATCAACAAAGTTTGTGCAATAGAATAACATGTTATCTAAAACAGATTTTAACAAATGATCTTTACGAAAAACCTTTTTCAAAAGATATTTCGTATTGGCAACTCCTTCTTGTCATTATTATTTGACCTGTCACTTAAACTTTAAATTACCCCCAACAAATGACATTATTAAAGATATTTCAAATACAACTTCAAAAGCCGAGAATAACATAAATATGAAGCAGGTCTATTAACATTCTTCTTTGCAATTTCCCCAAGTTTTCGTCAAAATATAATCCTTTTAGCTTCCTCG
>NC_134786.1:60122268-60147268 GCF_046742065.1 Oratosquilla oratoria
TCTATCAAATGTATATAAAGTATTCTCCAAGATCCAACCGAGAACAGGCAGGCTTTAAGAGTGGATATTCGACTCTAGACCATTTGCAGGCGATGAACCAACTAATTGAGAAAACGACAGAATACAATATACCTCCCTGTTAGCTTTTGTAGATTACGAGGACTTTCACTTGGAAGAACAAATATCAATACTAAACTCGCTACACAAACTGGGTACAAACGAACAGTTCGTCAGGGTTTTAGAAAAGATACGGAAAAGATCAAGATCGAGAAAGGAGTACGGCAAGGCGATACAATTTCACCAAAATTATTTATAGCTTGTTTGGAAAAGATTTTCCAAAGATTGAATTTGGAATAGAAAGGTTTGAAGATTAATGACGAATATTTGAATCACCTAAGATTTGTGGGTGACATTATTATTTCCGAAAGAGCAGAAGACTTGCAAGATATGCTGAGTGATCTGAAGAATGAAAATCTCAAAGTAGGTTTAAAAATGCATAAGAATAAAACCAAAGAAATATTCAACACGAAAGTTCAAAGTAAAGAAATTATAATCGATGGTGAGAGTCTTCAAGAAGTTGAAGAGTATAATAATTTAGACCAGAAGGTCAAAGTGACGAAATATCATGATAATGAAAAAAAAGTATTACAATTGGTTGGAAAGTGTATGGTAAGTATAATAGAATATTGAGAGGCTCTCTATCTTTATGTTTGAAACGTAAAGTTTACAATTAATGCATTCTGCCAGCAATAATCTACGGGTTTGAGACTTGGAAAGTGACGAAGGCGATGGAAAAAAAAAAGCTAAGGATTGCAAAGAGGAGAATGGAGAGATCAATGATGGAAATAAACTGAGAGACCGAAGAAGAGCAAAGCAAGTTGGATGAGAGAGCAGATTAGAGTGATATGTATATATATGTATATATACATATATATATGTATATATACATATATATATATACATATATGTATATATACATTTATGTATATACACATTTATGTATATATACATATACATGCATATATATATATGTATTTTATAAGCATATATATGTGTATATATATGCATATATATATATATATATATATGTGTGTGTGTGTGTGTGTGTGTGTGTGTGTGTGTGTGTGTGTGTGTGTGTGTGTGTGTGTGTGTGTGTGTGTGTGTGTGTGTGTGTGTGTGCGTGGTTGTGTGTGTGCCTGGTTGAACGGAATAGTAAATTTTATGCAGGAGTTCCCTTCTCTCATTTCCTCAAAATCGAAGGACCCACTTATCAACATCAGGAAGTCCGGAAGTCGTTTGTCTTAAAGACATGGGCCATCCCTTGACGAGAGTACATAGTAACATAGAATAGATCTACAAGATCTTCCAAGCTGAAAGATCATTTTTATTATTATTACTATTATCATCATATTATCTTTATTACTATTATTATTTACATATTACATGGACTGCCTCTTACATTTGTTTTGTGTCTCACTGTGTGTCACTTTACCTCGTGAGCAGCAGAAAAACATTCTTGATATGAAACGTAACGGAAATGGAGACGGAATTGTGTAAAGAAAATAAGATATGAAAACGAGGTGAAAGTAGACGAAAGACGAACAACAAAAAGAGGGTGAAGATTTAGTGAAATGAAGAAAACTGAGTTAAAACCGGAAGGAAAAAAGAAATGAGGACACAAGAATGAAAATGAGATGAAAGAAAATGGAAGAGAAACATTAAAATAATAAATATGGGGGAAATTTTAGTAAGATGAAATAAGATGTAATAAAATGAAATGAATGAAGAAAATAGCCAAGTCGAAGAAATGCAGCAGAGTGCAGACATGAGCAACGACTGAGAATGGTGAGCGGGGAAGGGAGGCGGAGGAAGGTAGGAACGAAAAGGAGAAGAAAAAGATCGCAGAAAGAAAAATCGAAATATCATTCATCGATGGATAGGATCTGAATCCATACAAGTCAGGGATATCTTGGCCAAAAAGGCGGAAATACGATTCAATGCTTTCTCCCTTGACCGTCTTCATCTCCCATCGACTTCCTGGAGTTCTGTCGACTTCATCTCTTCATCTCAAGGTCACGTGACTTGGTTTTCGCCCATAGGTAGACTAAAGAATTTTATAAAAAAAAAAAAAAAAAATGGAATATCTTCCTTACAGGGGAATATATTATTTTTGTGCACATTTAGACTGCATATTTTTAACGGAAGACACTATCTTATACATATCTTCCTTAGAAATGAATTATTTTCACTTTTCATGCATGTAAAGACTACACCATTTTCATTTAAAAAAATTCCATTAACATATCTTTTTCATAGGGATTTTTTTTTTTTTTTTTTTTTTGTGGATGTATAGAATCCTTAATTTTCAGTGAGATATCTACCCTCTGATATACTTTTTTCCAACATCAAATATTTAGTGTTGAAAATCAATAAAAATATTATTTACTTGTTTAATAAATTAATAAAAAAAATTATAATATAAATACGTAAAAGAATAAGCAAATGAATATGTAAATAAATAAACAAGCACACGTTCAGACGAATCTGTGATACTGAAATAATAATACAGTAATGAAAATAACAATAATAATGATTACCATTATAATAACAATATCAATACTAATCTTAACAATAATAATAAAAATGTGGATAATGATCATGATAACAATAAAGATAACAATAAGGACGGTGGTGGTGGTGGTTGATGGTGATGATGATCATGATGATGATCATGATGATGATCATGATGATGATCATGATTATGACCATGATGATGATCATGATGATGACAATGATGATCATGATGATGACAATGATGATGATCATGATCATGATGATGACCATGATGATGATCATGATCATGATGATTTAATAATAATAATAATTAATAATAATAAAACAACAGCAATAATAATAATAATAATAATAATAATAATAATAATAATTAATAATGAAATAATAATAATAACTATAATAATAACCATAATAATAACACTGGTCAAAAAAATTTATATAAAAAAAAAATACCTGTCCCACAAGCAAAAGGTAAACTTGAGAGAACCTTTTCTGCTGGTTTCAATTGTGTTTTCAGAATTTTTCTATAAGGCATAGTTTTTCTGTGATAGGATATTAAATTTTAAACAGTTATAACTAATAAATGAGGCTGATATTTCAATGAAACTTACTTTTAGAATGTAGAAATGTATAATTTTCGAGTGTATTTTGCTTATGAAAGATCCCTTTTTAGTGTCCAGCAGTAATCAGCCAACATTAAAGAGCTCCACTTCCCCTGATACCGAGTTTCCATGTTCAGAATGTCCTGGTGAAATACTCTCACCGTGCTCGTCACTGACGGTCCCAAGATTTCTAGGGAAAAAATCCAAGGCTTTGTAGGATGTCAGTAGCTCTTTTACGATTTTAGAATAGTTACATGCTTTGTGATTCCCCTAAAACTATGCGCAAACTTTCTTAAATGACAGCTATGCAGCTTTTATAAGATCATTTAGCTCTTCATCAAAAGTCTGGCCTCTCATCAGCTCCCTAATCTGTGGTCCAACAAAAATATCTTCTTTGATTTTTGCGTCACTTACTCTAGGAAATTTATTTTTCAAATATATGAATCCCTTGCCAGTTCTATCCATACCTTTAACAAAACTTTTCATCAACCCGAGCTTAATATGCAAAGGAGGCAGATAATTTTTCTCTGAATCAATAAGAGGAGGATTGACAACCTTCTTCTCTCTTGGGGTCAGAGATCGTTTCGGCCACACATTCTTTTCATAATGATTTTTCTTATCCCGACTATCCCACTCACAGAGAAAGTAAAAAAGCTTTGTGTAACCCAGCTGCATTCCAAGTAAAAGTGTCACAACCTTTAGGTCACCACAGATATTCCATTTATGTTAGCTGCATGGGCCAGAGAAACAGAAGGAAACTTATTTTCATTGTGGAGCAAAACAGCTGTTATGGTCACATTTAAAGAGTCAACAAGCGCCACTCGTTCCAGTCATATTTAGGGTAAAGTTCCTCCATAAAAGAATATACATCATTGCAAAACACCACACCATCCTCAAGTGAAAAAACTATTCAAAATGTCGCACTGTCGATTATGACAACAACTAACTTTTCAATTCTTTCTGGAGAAGATTCCAGCCCTCAACCTGGAAGCAAGACGTTCATATTGCCTTTTGGACAAGTTTAAATCCCGCACAAGATCATTCAGATCTCCCTGACTCAATAAATGTGGTTCACTTAAGGAACAGAATGGCTGAAAATCCATGTTTTCTGTTTCTTTTTCTCATAACCTCCTCACTTGACTCATAATCACTTATTTCCATTTGTTTAGGAGAGTCAGGTACAGAAAAGTCTTAACCATGAGGTACTGGTCTCATAGCAGATGATAAATTAGTATATTTTACAAAATGCTTGGATCTTGATATTATACCTTTTATATTTGTAATGCAGAAGTAGCAATCTAAAGTATGATGTTTTGGTTCTCTCCAAACCATAGGGATGGCAAAAGGCATATGGCGTGAACCTTTTGCCCATGCAGTGAGAATCCTCACACAGGTTACACAACACACATGAGAGGCCCAGCTTTTATCCTGGTCCTCCACTTTACAGCCAAAATAATGTTCATAACACTTTTTATGCAATGGCGTGAAACACCGTCTTTGTCACTTGAATGTCAGTACAACGCAAATAAAGCAAAAATTGTCTGGGTGGTTTATACATTTCCCTGGCATTATGAAGGTGAATGGCGGGTACGCTATTGTACAATATCACAAACTTGTTGTTACACAAATGCGCACTACACAACTTCACACAACATTTCAAACACAGTACTGTCAAACGTAAAACAATCTCACGCAGTGTTGCCAAATTCAGTGTTGCCAACCACTTGAAATTTATCCCACGTAACACACGTAACGTAACATACCGTGGAACACAAAAACTGTGGGTGATGGGGAAAACTGGACATTATTTTTGGATTCTGCATGCAAAAACATGAAAGATACAGCTATTGTTTTCCTTGGGACAAATTCTTTGTTGACCAGTGTAATTATTATCATTATATTTATTATGATTATGATAATACTACTAACTATTATCATCAATTAAATAATAACAATAATCTGAACGTATCATGCCAGGTAGTAACCATATCTTAATCCTTTCAAGAAAAAAGGTAAACAGATAAACAAATATAGTGATGAAATTTTTAAATGTAAATCAAATGTAACAAAGCGAATATACAATTCCGTAAAAACACAAAAGAATTGAGAGTTGAAATCCAGCATTATAAGACATTTTGTTTCCGTTGCACACGTTTCGTCTGACAATTCACACTAAGTCGATTCTTGTCAACTCTTGTGAGTTCGTATGAGTAGAAACGACTTTGGTTACAATCTTTTGTTTTTCGAATCTCCAAATGACAAATCACCTTTACATTACACACTTAGAAGCTGAACGATAACCTTAGAGAAATTGAATATATACGAATATTAGACAAATTGGTGAAATAAATCTTGAATACTGTAAACGAAGTCTTCCCCTAGCCATTCAAATTCACAAAAGTTGACGAGAATCCCAGGGACCTCTACAGTCCTTTCCGTCGACTGCAAATAATAAACTTCACGTGATGGCAACATCGTTACAACGGCGTCTGATTGGTCATTGAACCAAACGTTCGATGCAACAGCCAATCAAAGGCCAGCGACGACAAAAATTTTGTCGACGATCGAGTCAGCATTGTTTATCTATTTGTTCTATTACCGGTAGATATCTATTCCACTTTTTCGTTTATTTGTTAGTAATCTATTTATTCATTTATTTATTGATTGATCAATTTATTTATTTTCTTCCATCAGAAATTAATACCAATCAATCAATTAATATAAATATCGATATCAATGTAGATAAATATATAAACAGAATACTGAGTAAAACAAAAATGTATACAATAAAATTCAAACCAAGATAAATATAAAACAGAAGAACAAAACCAAAGGAAATCATCAAACTAACACAAATTAATAAAGATGTAGAAACAGATAATCAACACACACACACACACACATACACACACACACACACACTCGGTGGCGCGGTTGGTAGAGTTCCAGACTGTCAGTACGGCGGTACCGGCGGTACCTGGTTCGAATCCTACCCAGGGCTGAAATTATTTCATTACCGCTGCGCTTCGAGTCGTTACTCCAACTCCCGTGGGCGAGGAGTTGGGTGTGTGTGTGCGTGTAAGGTCATAGCATTACCCATAGATAGGTCATACGAGCTCTGAGCTCTCTTCCGGGAGGGAAATATCTGTCGACCACGAGTCCAACACGTGATCCAAAGACCAAGGTGAATCACACACACACACACACACACACACACACACACACACACACACACACACACATATTATATATATTATATATATATACACATATGCATATATACATATGCATACATATATACATATACATATATATACATATACATATATACACACATACATATATACACATATACATATATATATACATATACATATGTACATATACATATATATATACATATACATATATATACACATACATATACATATATATACACATATATATACATATATATATATATACATATATATATATATAAATATATAAATATACAGTATATATATATATATATTATATATATATATATATATATATATATATATGAGAAAAAAACGGTGAAAGACAGAAATACCGCCATCAATTGCCCTTTCGTCTCAATGGATGTTGAATGCGCAATCAACGGTTGAGACTTTTTTTTTCACTTCCACTGACAGCTGTGACGTAAAATCCCTTCCCTGGTTTCCGGCGGTTAATTCCCCCCACACAGCATCAAACTCCACTGGAAAACGATTCGGGGTATGTAGCATTCAGATCATCTTTCGGGATTTGTTCAAGACATGAGAAAATACGGTAGAAATATACTCCTAGTATGACATGAAGATATATTCATAGGAGAAAATCATGACGAAAAATAAACGAATAGATAAAAAGATGATTAAACGAATTCGTTAAATTGAAATAATACTAATAATACAATAGTAATAACAATAATAATAATGATAATAATAATAATAATGATAATAATAAAAATTATAATAATAATAATAATAATAATAATAATAATAATAATAATAATAATAATAATAATAATAATAATAATAATAATAATAATAATAATAATAATAATAATAATGATAATAATAACACGTACACCAAGGGAAGTAGCCAAAGTCAAAAGGCATAATTCCACTCCCACCCATATCAACCCCACCCACTCCACTTCCATTTACCCTCCCTCCCTCCCTCCCTCCATCTTTTCTTGGCTCCTCGTGGATGACGGGTCATCCCTGCATCTCGCCAACAACAACAATAATAATAATAATGATAATAATGATAATAATAATAATGGTAATAAATAATAATAATAATGATAATAAATAATAATAAAAATAATAATAATAATAATAATGATAATAATAATAATAATGATAAATAATAGTAATGATAACAATAATAACAACAACAACAACAAAACAAGAAAAAATGATGCCCACACACGCGCAAGGGTGTGAGGAGAGTACCCACAAGAGGAAGAAACTGGAAGAACATCAATACGCCTCGTGGCCCCTCGATGGCGAAAAAAAAAGGCGGGAAAGAGAGGCGACGCCTTCAAACGCGCGCCAGATTAAGTTCCATTTTTTTTAACCTCTTTTAGTTTCTTTATTTGTAACCCCCCCCTTTTTTTTGTAAGCGAAGGTTTAACAAACACATGACGTTCTCTTCTGCCGTCAACACTAGAGTTTCAACCCAAAGGTGTTTGTCAACACTCGAATGAAAAAACAGATATTCTGATGTTATGAATCAAAATGTATTGTTGTTCACGACACAGATTAATGAACTTGCTAATGTCGACTATAAGTGGATAAATTCCTCAAATTCTATAATCATTTGGACAAATCCAGGAATGCAATCCTGTGCCTAAAGAATTAACTATTCGTTTTCGTTCTAAGTTAACGAACTAATGTTACTGTGAAAGCAAATGAAATATTTCCTGGTGACAAGAGTTTCAAGAACTATCAGCGACCCGAATTCGAACTAGGCAGCCAAGTAGTTATAAGTATACTTGGGGCTCTTTCGCACTAGGCAACTAGTGAGCGGCACTAGTTGCCTACCATTATCTTAAATTGAGCCTTTCACACTACGTCACTGCGGTTGCCCGGTTGCGCAACAGACTATGGCTGTTGCCCGCTCCGGTAACATGTGACCGTCACTGGCAGTTGCCGTCACCGACCGTCTCTTTTTCTTGACCAGCAAAGCTAACAGAGGCACCTCCTCCATTGATGCCATTCTTTCGACTAATGAAATGATGAGAAAGGATTCCACGACTTGGTGACAGTCACTGGTTGCTTGCAGTTGCCCGAGACTTTCACACTAGGCAACTAGTGACCGCCACTAGTGACGGTCAGTAGTTGCCTACCATTATTTTAAATTGAGCCTTTCACATTGCGTCACTGCGGTTGATGACAGTTGCCGTCACCGACCGTCTCTTTTTCTTGACCAGCAAAGCCAACAGAGGCACTTCCTCCATTGATGCCATTCTTTCGACTAATGAAATGATGAGAAAGGATTCCACAACTCGGTGACAGTCACTGGTTGCTTGCAGTTGCCCGAGACTTTCACACTAGGCAACTAGTGACCGCCACTAGTGACGGTCACTAGTTGCCTAGTGTGAAAGGGGCCTAGATCAGTGGTTCTTAACGTGGGGTATCTGTAGCCCCAAGGGGAAGGAAACCTTGAACCTGGGGGCATGGCACTGTATATTTACAACTAGAAAGTAAAGCAAGGTTTGTATCACTAATCCTTTTCGTATGTTTGCATTGTATTTGTATTGGATGGGGGAACGAGAAAATTTTCTGACATATCAAGGTACGGGAACTGAAAAACATTAAGAACCACCGACTTTAATGTACAAGGGATTGTGCGTTCGAACGACAATGATTGTAACGGAAAATAGAATTTGAACGAAACGGAAAGGAAGAACCTAAACGGACACAAAAAAATGATTAAATAAATAAATGAATGAATAAATGAATAAATGAATAAAAGGTATCACAATTTAGTCAATTCAGTAGATTTGCAAATCCACCTGCGTAGAAATTAACAATGGAATTTCCACGTCCATTTTCACCCTCTACGAAGAGTATAAAGAATAAATATTATTAGACTACCTCTACACATTATATGCATACAGAATTTACTTGGTAAATTTTATTCAAAATTCACACAAAGGGCTTTGGTCATAAGCTCCCATGGATAATCACCCAAATGCAGGTGCCTATGAATACATAACATATCCATGCATACATTAACACGTACACACACATACACACGCACGCGCACCCGAACATACGCACACGCGCACACACACACACATACACGCACACCACTAATTGAGTAATCCGAGTTCGAGTCTCGCCCACTGCTGAAAAATTCAGCACCACTGTACAACCCGATAGTCCAACGCTGGTGGGCAAGGAGTTGTGTGTGTGTGTGTGTGTGTGTGTGTGTGTGTGTGTGTGTGTGTGTGTGTGTGTGTGTGTGTGTGTGTGTGTGTGTGTGTGTGTGTGATTCACCTTGGTCTTTGGATCACGTGTTGGACTCGTGATCGATAGTTATTTTCCTCCCAGAAGAGAGCTCAGAGCTCATGTATGACCGATCTATGGGTAATGCTGTGACCTTACACACACACACACACACATACAAAGGATTACAAAGGATTACAAAGGCGGAGCATGCCGACAGGAGACCTTTTGATCCATATCTAGGTCGGATGCGAAAAAAAAAATCATATTAATAATAAAATAATAAAAACTATGATAATGTAAATAACAAATAAAATACATAAATAAATGCATAGGTATAGTTAAATAATAAACAAACAGGTAAATAGTAAATAATAATAAATTGACATATAACTAATAATGAATGAAAATCAGACAGACAAATGACAACAAAACAAAAACAAACAATATAAGATAAATTATAATCATTACAGCATCTTACTTAGGTATTTATCTAAATGATTCTTAAAGCTTCGAACTGAACTACATTGCACTACCTGTGCAGGAAGTTTATTCCATTCATTAACTACACGGTTGGCAAAGTTGTTTCTACCTACTTCCAAATTGAATCTATTTCCGGACAGTTTGAGACCATTGTTTCTTGTCTGATTCTCATTCAATGTAAAAATTTGGTCACTTTTGATGTTGTCAATTCCCTTTAGAATTTTAAAGACCTGTATCAAGTCACCTCTGAGTCTACGCTTTTTTAGGGAAAACAGATTCATATGTTTTAGTCGATTTTCGTATGATTTATTTTTGATATTTGGAATCAGTTTTGTGGCTCGCCGTTGTACTTTTTCCAGTCTGTCAATGTCTTTAATGAGATTCGGTGACCATTCGGTGACGAACTAACGATTTATATAGCTTGTTAATGAGTGATGGACTTTTGAAATCAAAAGATCGCGCAATCAGTCCTAGAATCTTATTTGCTTTCTCAGAGGCTGAAATACACTGCTTGGATGATTTGAGGTCGTTACTGATAATTACGCCGAGATCTTTTTCACTATCCACTTTTGTTAACGAATTTCCAAATAACTTGTAATCATACTTACTGTTATTTTTACCTATGTGCATTATCTTGCATTTACTTGTGTTAAATTTCATTAGCCACTTTTCAGACCATTGCTGTAATTGATCTAAATCTTCTTGAATATCTAATTGGTTTGAGTGATCATTTGCCACTCCGCACAGTTTTGTATCATCAGCAAATTTGGAAACAGTAGATTTTAGTCCATGGTCTATATCATTTATATATACTATGAATAGAAGTGGCCCAAGAACGGAACCCTGAGGAACTCCACTTGTAACATTTATCCATCCAGAAGTTTTTCCATTTAAAACAACTCTCTGTTTTCGACCATTCAACCAATTACTAGTCCAACCTAATAGGCTACCACTTATTCCATGCAAAGCTAATTTAGTAAGTAGTCTTTCGTGTGGGACGGTATCAAAAGCTTTTGCAAAGTCTAGATATATTAAATCTATATTGTTTCTTTTGTCATAATTCGAGATAACTGTGTTGTAGAATTCGAGTAAGTTAGTCACGCAAGAACGTTTCCGTCTGAAACCATGCTGGCTATCATTTATCAAACGGTTACTTTCTAAATGATGTTCGATAGCATCTCTGATGATAGTTTCCATTATTTTTCCTACGATTGAAGTCAAACTTATAGGCCTATAGTTATTTGGTTTCTTTTTGTCACCTTTTTTGAATATGGGAGTAACGTTAGCTAGCTTCCATTCTCTTGGGACATCTCCGGATATAATGGATTTCTTGAAAATAATTTCTAATGGAACAACAATCTCATTTTTCATTTCCTTTAAGATTCTTGGATGCCAACCGTCAGGCCCTGGTGTTTTATTAACTTTGAGTTTGTCTATACACCTTTTAATTTTTTCTTTTGTTATATTTACCGTAGTGAGTAAGTTTACCCCAGACTTTTCACAGGTTTCGGTTTGGAATTCACCTTGAGGTGTTTCGTTTACGAATACCGAGCTAAAATAATTGTTTAAGATATTACACATTCCTTCATTTGAATATTCAAGTTGACCGTCAGCAGATAATAGTGGACCAATGTGATTCCTAACAACCTTTTTATCTCTAATGTAACTATAGAATTCTTTGGGATTCTCTTTAGATTTATCAGCGATGTTCATTTCGTATTGTCGTTTTCTTTTTCTTATTGTCTTTTTTAAATCTCTCTGTATTGATACATAACTTTCATAGTCATTAGATGCACCCGAGCACTTATATTTCTTATAAGCCTGTCTCTTTTTAGCAATACTTTTTTCAGTTTCTTTGTCGAGCCACTTTGGGCGAGCCTGATTTGGGGGACGTCTGTCCTTAAAAGGAATGTAAGTTTGAATAATCTTAGTGAGCGTATTTTGAAATATTTCCCACATCTGATCTACACACACACACACACAGCTCCCCGCCCACGAGAGTTGGAGTAACAACTCGCAGCGCAGCGATACTGGGCGGGATTCGAACCCTGACTGCCGTAGTGTGTCTGTGTGTGTGTGTGTGTGTGTGTGTGTGTGTGTGTGTGTGTGTGTGTGTGTGTGTGTGTGTGTGTGTGTGTAAAGTCACGGCATTACCCATAAATCGGGCCATATACGAACTCATCTAGACTGGTAATCCAAAACCGTGGTGAATCTCACTCACTCACTCACTCACTCACTCACACACACACACACACACACACTACATATATATATATATGCATGCATACGTACGTGCATACACAAACATACAGTATATGCGTATTTGAATAGACGTGTGCATATGTAACACATGTATGATGCATCCATGCATACATAATATATATGTGCACGCGCACATGCAAACAAAATACATATACATACACGTATACACACATGTATTCATAATACATGCATACAAGCATACGTGCACAAGAACAACTACAAGTTGTTCCACTAATCGGGGGATTTTAGAACATTCTACCTCATCCCTGTTTGGATCGTAAACAAAGTTAATGAGGAGGACAAAACAAAAACAATGGCCGTGGCAACTGCAGACGAAACAGAGGCAGATTATGCTATGATGGTTCATGATTTCCAAAGAGATTACAAACGCCTCGACAGAACTGGAGTGAAAAGTTACAACGAATTGCTCCGATAATACCAACACAAGACGAGCTGGTATGACGATGTCCTTCAAGATGATAACGAGTGCCAACGATAGGTCCATGTTCACACTAGCGGTTTGAACCGCTCGGAAACCGTGGCGGTACCGCGGAGTCAAGAAAAAACTACGCGGTCGTGTGTGAACGCCTACATTGTAATTGGACGGCCGCGTTTGAGGCCGCTAGGGTGAGCATAGCCTGAGTGATAGCTCGGTAAATGCCACTCCCTTTCCATCAGTCTATAAAGCCCATCAGCACCCTAGCCTCCGCCTGCAAGTGCAACCCAGAGGGCCTGGCATTCGGTTCTTGGACCGGGCCCAAGATCTGTCAACTTCAGCTATTTTTCCCCACACAAACAGCTAAAATATAATAACTGCCTCCTCCCTCTTTTCTTCCTACTAATTTGAACCCATACACTCCACATCAATTGAGGGCAGACAATAATCTAATAGTTCTTGTCAGAGATATCTATGAAAGAAGCCGAAGACAGTTGCTGGCTGCTTAGGGGCAGCGGGTCTCAAGTTTTTGAAAACCCGAGACAGAAGATATAAGAAAACTACTGGACCCCTGTCTGGGATATTGGCTGCATGTTATTGTGCTGTATAAACTGTGCAGTAGTATGCAATCGACACTTTAGGGACTATATATGGGGCGTCCCTACGGATCAGAGCCTCGCATAATTTTTGTCTATGTTAGAGGAAATCACAAAGCATAGAGAAATTATGCTACATTATCGTACTGCGAGTGTCCCCCCTTTATGCTGTCCCACCCCTCTCTTAATACTGTCCTAAAGTATCACTTTGAGTACATACTTCCATTTTCGCCTCTTCCCTGTGATAGGGGAAAAGAATACTGCCACCGATTCTTCCCACTCGGATAGTAAAGGCGGCTAAACCGGGACGGAATGTGAGACTAGGCATCTTACTCTTTGTAACCCTATGGGTATATTCTTATGAAAAGTCATAGCATAAGAGGGTCTGGGAGTTTTCCAACCAGAACTTTAAGGTTTGGGTATTTTAATGTGCGTGGGTGTGGTACAGATGAGAGTAAAAGGGAAGAGACAGACAGTATGTTTGTGAGAATGAAGATGGGTGTGTTGGCATTAAGTGAAACTAAGTTGAAAGGGAGGGGTGAGTTTGGGAATGTAGTGGGGAGGGTGTCGGGAGTGAAGAGAAGACAAGGAAGGAAAGGGGTGGCTCTACTAGTGAGGAGATAGGTAAGTTTGTGGTGGGTTGGAAGGTTTCTTCAAGGTTAATGTGGATGAAGATGAAACCGGGGAGATGTGGGTCTTTGTAAGTGCATATGAGCCTGGTAGTGAGAAGAGTGTAGAAGAAAGGGAGACTTTTTGGACATATTTAAATGAGTGCGTAGAGTTTTGGGAGGAATGTCAATGTAGTGATATTGGTAGATCTCAAATCTAGAGTAGGGGATGAACTAATAGATGGAGTTCTTTGGAAGTGTGGAGCGTCAGGCAAAAATTATAGTAGAGAGTTAATGGTGGAGATGTGTTTAGAGAGCTGACGAGAGCAAACACCATGTTTAGAAAGAAAATCAAGCATAAGTACACATGGGAAAGAATGGTGGGTGGAAGGGTGGTCAAGGCATTAATGGACTATGCAGTAGTATCCAGGAAAAGAGCAAGAAGAGTTTTTGATGTCCATGTTCTTAGGGGAACTAATAAGGGAATATCAGGTAATTTTTTGTGGAATATAAGTTGAGAGTAGAGGACAGGTGGAGAAAGAGGAGAAGGGCCGAAAGGTAGAGATGTGCCTAGAGCAAAATGTTTAAATGAGAAGGAGAAGCTGAGAGATATGTTGAAGGTGTTGAAGGATAGAATAGAAGTAGGAGTAGAAGAGGAATAGAGGTGTTTCAAAGAGGAAGTGACAAGGTGTGCAAAGATGGTATGTAGGACAAGGGTGATGAAATGTAATAGAAGGAAGGGTAGTGAGTGGCGGGATGACGAAGTGAAGAAGGTAGTAGATGAGAAGTGAGCACTCACGGACTGGTTGAAAAACATGAGAGGTATAAAGAAAAAAAGTAAAACAAAATATAAAGAAGGCAAAAAGGAGAGCAGATGTAAAATTGGGGAGAATTATGACAGACATTTTTAAAGCAAAAAATATATATATATGTTTTCGAAGTAAATCAAGAGAAGGGAAGGTGAGCCAGGGAGAGAAGAAAAGGTAAAAGGCGCAGATGGACAGATCTTAACGGAAGAGAAGGCGGTAAGGAGAAGATGGGCGGAGTATTTTAGAGAGCTGTTAAATGTGGAGGATAGGGAGGGATTGGTGGAGGTAGTGGGGAGCGCTAAGAAAATGACGGTGATGGGAGAGGAAAATGGCGGAGAAATAAAAAGAGATGAGGTGCAAGTAGCTCTCAAAATGATGAAAGCAGGTCAAGCGCCTGGGTTAGATGGCTCTTATACGGAGTGTCTGAAGAACGGGAGTACAGTAATAGTGGACTGGCTAGTGAGGTTGTTTAATATATGTCTAAGGAAGGGTTGAGTGCCACAGGACTGGAAGAGTGCCTGTACAGTTCCGCTTTACAAGGGAAAAGGGGACAAATGTAAGTGTAGTGGTTTCAGAGGGATCAGTTTGTTGAGTGTAGTTGGAAAGGCTTATGGGAGGGTTTTGACTGAGAGGATTAGGAGGATCAGGAGTAATTGGTTAGGAACATGTTATGGGTGGCAATGAAAATCACCTTGACACTAGGAATTGTGTATTGAGTCACCGTTCGATGTATAATCAAAATTTACAAAAGCGTGCTTACACTTTGAAGGTTAATACAAAACCGATGCCACGTTTCGTTACCAACTCAGATTTGGCGGCAAAACTCACAGAGGCGCTCGTGGGTTTAATATTGGCTCTTACACTGTACAGTTTAACCACAAAACAAATCAACAACACATTCAATATCTAATAATAAAATTAATGGCTAACAATACACCCAATGGTTGATAATACAATAGGGAAAATATACGCAGGCCATCACTGTGTGAGTTTAGGGAAGGTAGGGCTTGTGTAGAGCAGATTTTTGTAACAAGGCAGATATGAGAGAAAGCTTTAGCAACCGGTAAGGATGTTTTTTAATGAATTTGGAAAAGGTTTATGATAGGGTAGACAGGAAGGCACTGTGGGAGGTATTGTAGATATATAAGCTTGAGGGGAAAGCTTTTAAGGGCAATCAAGAGTTTTTACGAGATTACTAAAGCCTGTGATAGAAAAGGAAATGGAGAAAATGAATGATATGAGGTAAAGGTGAGACTGCGTCATGAATGTGTCATGTCACCGTGGCTGTTCAATAAATACATGGATGGTGTGGGAGGTAAAGGCGAAGGTAACATGCATGGGGACTGGAGATTGTTCAAGAAATTTGAAAACAAAAACAAAAACTGAAAGGTAAGCCTGTTGCTGTTTACTAATAACACTGCGCTTGTGGCAGGGTCAGAGTGGGGATTAAGGGAGTTAGTGACGGAGTTTGGGAAGGTATGCGATAGGAGAAAGTTGAAGGTAAATGTGGGTAAAAGTAAGGTGATGAGATGTACAAGGGGAGAGGATGGCAATGAGTTGGAAGTAAGTCTTAAAGGAGAGAGACTGGAGGAAGCGGAAAGCTTGAGGTATTTGGGGTCACATGTGGCAGGAAAGGGAGCAGAGATAGAGGTAAATTGTAGATTGAGAGAAACAAGTAAATGCCTTGCGGGATTAAAAATTGTCATGAGAAATAAGCAACTGGGAATGGGAGCAAAGAGCAGATTGTATGAAGGGGTGATTGTGCTGACAGCACTGTATGGAGCAGGGACGTGGAAAAGAAGAGAGACGTAGAGGAAATGTTTGAATGTGTTTGAGATGAAATGTTACAAGGTTGGATAAATTAGAAAAAAAGAGGTGAGGAGGAGAGAGGGAGTGGAAACGATGACAGATACTGTAGATGATGAAAGCGTATTGGGATGGTTTTGATACATGGAAAGAATGAGCGAAGAAATATTAGTAAAAGAGACGAAGAAGGCAGAAGTGGGTGAAGTGAATCTGTGGGAGCGGCCGAGGATGAGATGGATGGATGGGGTTAAGGGGTCGTTGAGAAAGAGGGGGTGTCTGTTGAGCAAGGAAAGGGGAAGGCATGAGATATGAATGAGTGAAGAGTGGCTGTGTATAGATAATACTGTTATGAAAGAAAGAGAAGGGCGGGGGATGGGGGCATGTTTATGTGTGAATGATATTTTAACACTGCCCAAAGGGATTCCCTGTCTTCTCTTGCTCTGCATAAGAGAACGGAGAGGGAGGGTTGCCGATTAAGTTAAGCTGCCTTGCTGTGGATGTACTGTGTTTTGCTACATTGGTTCTGACCCAGGGCAGTGGGCGGGATACAGGGATGACCCGTCATCCATGAGGAGCTAAGATGAGAGTGGGAGGGGGTGGTGGATGTGAGTGGAATGGGTGGGAGTGGTTACGTACATTTAACTTGACTACTTCCCTTATAAGGGGGATTTTTTTTTCTTTTTTCTTTTTTTTTATAGATAGATGATGATGGCAAATAATGATAGTGTACTAGACCTGTACTAGACCGTATTATTTCAAATAATATGAAACGTCAATATTATTGGAATTTAATAATATAAGAACCAAATATAAATTTATCTTCGCCTATATGAGAGCATTTTTTTTTAATTCATTTGAGTTATCCTAACACAGAATCCCCTTCGCATAAAGTCTATATATAATGTGGTCCCCTCCCTTGAATGAGGACATTATGGACCGTGGCCCCAGGCTTACCACCTTTGAATGGAATAATTAAGAACCACTTTATTCTGAATCATCCATCGAGTATTTCCTCGCCAACAGACACAGAAATTTTATTTTATTTAATTTCCCTCAAAGTGTTAGATAACAGCACGGCAGTGTTAGTAAATAACGGTCAAATAATGTTGTACATCACCATATCCTGTGCGCGAATGTTTTCCCACGATGCGTACCTGAAAGTGTCCTTGTTACCATACATGATCAACATAACTGATCATACTTAACACCAAGTTCATCCTATAAAATTACGAAGCACAGGATTGTCCCACCAGGACAAGAAGTGGTAAACGAAACTAACGGTGTATTGAACAAGAACAAATCTGTCAATACAGCGCTAAATTAGCCTAGCCGCCTATGCAAGCGGTACGAAACGGTTTCAAAATTCTTATTAACACCCGTTAAATCTTGACAATAGGATTACGCAAAGGTGAATAAATATGGCTAATATTTATGTAAAGATCACAATGCTACATTTTCTGGCAAATATATTAATTTGGAGAAATCAAAGCTATGACTACGATCAAAGAAAATTACCCGCGAAAATAATAACCGGTGAATTTAACCTATGACCCATCCAGCCGCACTCTCATAAGCACAACCCAGTAGTTTATGTATGCACACATACTAAATATAAGCTAATCCGATTTGATCCCCACGCTAGATAAGATATAATTATGCTTAGGTGTTAAGCTAGTAATAATGCCTTTAATACTACATTGACAACAGAAATAAAACGTTGATTTGATCAGTGTAAGTTGATCATGTATGAGTTACTAATCACATTGTTGCAGTGTGTATGTGTTCTTCAACACACTAATATACTTCAGTGACGAAGACTATACGATTTTAGTCAAATCCCCATCCCTTAGCTCGACAGTTACAGTAGAGCTCTTCAAAGACACCAAGAACTAAATAAAATAAATGAAGTATATCAGTGTGTTTTTGTGTTTGCGTGGGTGCTCTTGTACTTACAACGAAACGGTGAGTTGCTCCATACGCTGAATTCATGATTTGGTATCTAAAGCTCCACTTCATCCGACAGCTTGAATACAAACACAAAAATCACTTACTAAAAATCAACATCACTTATTTTATGAAACGCGACACAATTTCACCATTTCTTGTTAACACACGAATTTTTGTAAATATTTTCTGTGTGATGTAATGAAATGATTGACCAAATTCATCTAGCGGAGAGAACACTAGTCATCCTTCCTCGCTTGCTGTAAACTCCTTCACTAATTGAAATACATGTTAATGTTGACATACTGATAATCACTGACGTAAAAAAAAATAATGACTATAAAATGTCGTTATTTGTTGGCCCTGTAAGCGAATTTCGAGGGACAAAGTAAAGAAAATTTACCGATATTTGGTCTATAACGACTTGTTTGACATGGCGCTTCTGTCGACTTTGTCCTCTGCTGATTTGAAAGCACAACAATGAACGAAAAGAAATGAAAGGTTGACCGAAGATTATGAACTTTCTTCGATAAAGTGACGAGCGTCAAATATTTTGAATTTGAAAAAGTGAAAGACGACTTCCCTTACATTATTTCAGACTTCCCTAAGTCTACAATTCATCAATGTATCTAATATTTGTATGAATTTAACATATCTCAATTCATCATTCAGCTTCTCAATATGCGACTCAAAGTTAATTTGAAATTTGGAGATAAAAAACAACAACAACGAAAGACTGTAACCAATGTCGTTTCTACTCGAAGGAAGTCATAACGATCAAGGGGCGAAGTTAACGGTTTCCTTGTGACTGGCGTAAAATTATTCACTTCTTACTAATCAAATCAAATATATCTTCAGCAATCTTTCGGAGCACTGTAATTCTCTTTATTGCATTTATTCTGGTTGACAACAGACTGCATCACTGACAAGATGGGGATGGAGACGGATCCTAAATCCACTTTGCGTTCAAGTTTGACGACTCAAAACACCGACGCCATCTTGCCAGCCTCTCTTAATCAAGTCATCCTTAACTCAATTCGTGAAAGGATTCACCAACAAATGAATAAAATCATATGATTGTAATTAGAGCAAAACGATATCTTCATATTATTATTCTTTTCCTCCCCTCTATGAATACTACTACTACTGCTGCTGCTACTACTACTACTACTACTACTACTACTACTACTACTACTACTACTACTACTATTATTACTGCCATTTATATATTTAGAGAATATTCAAATATAAAAGAAACTACCAATATAAACAGAATTTCCTTTCCATTTCTGAAACTTTCTCTAACTGCAAACGATTCGTGCTTTGCACCACCATACACTTTCATTGACCATAAATCCTCCCACTAGAAAAACAGAATTGGAACATATGAGAAGCAGAATCCTACATTCCGTATTGCAAGAGAGAGCGAGAAAGGGAATCTTATCGTGTATGGAAAGCAAACACATTCGATAACTGACAGAAATAGTTTTGGCGTCTGTTCGTTGTCGTCGCTGATACAATGCCTGCGTTTTGTTTATTGATCATTTTTCTTTGTATCTGACGAAGGAGCATGAGAATGCCTTGTCTCTGCAAGTAAATAATAATTACTACGCCTATATTCGCTGAGTAATGATTAATCGCTATTATCTGAATGCAACTGTTGGGTTGCTCATCAAGTCTTTGAGAGTAACATTGACCTGGAGCTAATTGTAGATTTGTTCTTCCAGTTTGTGTAATACAGAATAGAGACAACACTAAACCTCGCTAATATTAGGGAAATTATTAATAACACTATTCTATCATTATCAAATTGTTTGTATTATTATTATCTATGCCTTTTGACTTTGGCTATCTCCCTTGTAAGTGGGAAAAAAGCCCTTGCTTTATATATGTATTATATTGTAAAGATGATGAAAGCAGGTAAGGCACCTGGTCTGGATGGATGTCATGCAGAATGTCTGAAAAAGGGAGGTTCAGTGATGGTGGACTGGTTGGTGAGATTATTTAATGTTTGCTGGAGAGAGGGTAAAGTACCGGAGGACTGGAGTAGTGCCTGTATAGTTCCTCTTTACAAGGGAAAAGGGGACAAGTGTGAATGTAGTAATTTCAGAGGGATTAGCCTGTTGAGTGTAGTAGGGAAGGCTTATGGGAGAATCTTAATTGAGAGGATTAGGAGAGGAACAGAAGGAGTAATTGGTGAGGAACAGTGTGGATTTAGGACGGGTAGAGGTTGTGTAGATCAGATCTTTGTGGTAAGACAGATATGTGAGAAAGCTATAGGAAAGGGGAAGGATATTTTTTGGGCTTTTATGGATCTGGAAAAGGCTTATGATAGGGTAGACAGAAAGGCACTGTGGGAGGTTATGCAGATTTATGGGATAGGAGGAAAGCTTTTGGGAGCTGTCAAGAGTTTTTATGTGAGTAGTAGAGCATGTGTTAGGATTGGAAATGGAGAGAGTGAGTGGTTTGAAGTAAAGGTGGGACTTCGTCAAGGATGCGTTATGTCGCCCTGGCTGTTCAACTTATACATGGATGGGGTGGTGCGAGAGGTGAATGCTAGGGTAGTGAGTCAGGGATTGGAGATGGTTAAAGAAAATGGAGAAAAGTGGGAGGTGAGCCAGCTGTTGTTTGCGGACGACACTGCGCTTGTGGCAGGGTCAGAGGAGGGATTGAGGAAGCTGGTGGCAGAGTTTGGGAGAGTATGTGATAGAAGAAAGCTAAAGATAAATGTGGGTAAAAGTAAGGTGATGAGATGTACAAGGGGTGAAAGTGGCAGAAGACTGGAAGTGAACATTAAGGGAGAGCGACTGGAGGAAGTGGATAGTTTTAGATACTTGGGTGCAAGTGTAGCAGGAAAAGGTGGAGTGAAGGTGGAGGTAGAATGTAGATTGAGAGAAGCGAGTAAATGCCTTGGTGGTTTAAAGAGTGTAATGAGAAATAGACATTTGGGAATGGATGCGAAGAGGAGACTGTATGAAGGAGTGATTGTGCCAACATCACTGTATGGGGCAGAAACGTGGAACATAAGAGAAGAAGAGAGAAGGAGTTTGAATGTGTTTGAGATGAGGTGTCTGAGAAGTATGGTGGGGGTTACTAGGCTAGATAGAGTGAGAAATGAGGAGGTGAGGAGGAGAACAGGGGTGAAAAAGGATTTGGGAGAGAGGGTTGATGAAAGAATATTAGGATGGTTTGGACACATGGAAAGAATGAGTGACGAAAGACTAGTAAAAGAGGTATGGAAGGCAGATGTGGAGGGAGTGAACATGAGGGGACGTCCTAGGATGAGGTGGATGGATGGGGTGAAGGGGGCTTTGGGGAAGAGGGGAATGTCTGTTGAGGAAGGAAGGGAGAGGACGGAAGACAGAGGTGAGTGGAGAATGGTTGTATATGGATGATGTTGTGACGACATGAGGAGGAATAGGCGGGGGGGTGGGGGGTGGGGTAGTATGTGTGAGTAAATTTTGACGCAGCCCGAAGGGATTTCTCCCCGTCCTCTCCTTATATGCAAAGGGGGACGGAGAGGGGGGGTCGCCGATTAAATGAAGCGGCCTTGCTGTGGATGTACTGTGTCTTGCGACACTGCTTCTGACCCAGGGCGGTGGGCAGGGTTCAGGGATGACCCGTCATCCAGGAGGTGCTCAGATGAGAGGAAGGGTGGGAGGGGTGTGGAGTGTATGGAGGGATGAAATGGGTGGGAGTGTTTTTATGCCTTTCCTTTTGTGGCTACCTCCCTTGGAAGGGGGAAAAAGCCTTGGTATATGTATGTATGTAATATTCATATATTTATTTTCTTTCATTTTATCTATTCATTATATTATGATAATGATAATTAAAATAATAATAATAATAATAATAATAATAAATAATAATAATAATAATAATAATAATAATAATAATAATAATAATAATAATAATAATAATAATAATAATAATAATAATAATAATAATAATAATAATGATAATAATAATAATAATAATAATAATAATAACAATAATAATGATAATGATAATAATAATAATAATAATAATAATAATAATAATAATAATAATAATAATAATAATAATAATAATAATAATAATAATAATAATAATAATGATAATAATAATGATGATAATAATAATAATAATAATAACAATAATGATAATAATAATAATACATACATATACCAAGGCTTACAAGGGAGGTAGCCAAAAAGAAAAAGGCATAAAAACATTCCCACCCATTCCATCCCTAAATATACTCTACTCCCCTCCACCCTCCACCCTCCCTCTTATCATCCCTGCACCTTGTCCACTGCCCTTGGTCAGAGACAGTGTCGCAAGACACAGTTAATAATAATGATGATAATAATAACAATAATAATAATAATAATAATAATAATAATAATAATAATAATAATAATAATAATAATAATAATAATAAAAATAATAATGATAATAATAATAATGATAATAATAATAATAATAATAATAATAATTAATATAATGATAATGATAATAATAATAATAATAATAATAATTATAATAATAATAATAATAATAATAATAATAATAATAATAATAATAATAATAATAATAATGATAATAATAATAATAATAATAATGATCATGATAACATTAATGATATTAAAATTGATGATAATAATAATGATAATTTAACACAATACACTAAATTAAGTTGAAATGATAAAATGAACAACTCTAAACATATGATACGTGATATGGCAACACTGAGCCTTGCATTACGTTTGCTAAATAATAGCTACGTTGATCACATCATGATACAAATAGCAAAATCTGTAACGAATGCGCTTACCTCTCGTTCTTGTGATTTAGCGCTGCAAGATAGAATTTGAACCCTCTTATATATATCCAATATTGGTGAAACTAAAACTCTGACTTAATGATTTACTTCTTCATAAAAGGATAAGTTTATTCATTTAGATATTCTATCTATTTGTCTGCTTATTATCTTATTTTAGTTCTATATTTATCAATCTATTTTCATTTGGTTTTTAACAATTTATTTGGTTATTCATTACAACTTATTCATCTTGTCATTTATTAATTTATTTATTACAGATTCAAATATGAATATATTTTATGAAAGGTATTTATTCATATGTAAATAAATTAATTTATATAAAAATTAAGCTTTCTTATTTGATTATCACAACAAACACGATTTTTCTAAATAATAAATTCTTTTAAACAAAATCATCTACACGTATTATAATTACCCAGGTTACCCCAGGAATTTAACATTTAACATTTATTGGGTTTACGATGGTAAACTCGCAACGGTTTGTGTGTGTGTATTGTTCCAAACATATCAGCTTCGCGATGTCGACCTCGTGTCCCTCCCCTTGTTCTCTCATGCAACACGATTCAGACAACACTCACTCGCTTCCAGGTCTACGATACAGATTCTTTTCTTTTCAACAACGAATCATAAATGTTCATAATATGTTTCAAATGCACTGGAGCAACACGTCTTCCAGTATGTATTGAATTTATTTTCAGACGACTTTATTTTTTGTGCGCATCGAATGTACAAATTGCATTTATGGTAATATCAACTATAAGATTTATCAATGTTTATTTTCATTATCTACAAAATTTATCCGGTGTTTATATAATAGAACTATAAAGTTATTATTAGTACATGTTTCATAACATATCAGTTACAAATGTCAGACTAGATTTTAGGGGCTAACTAGATGAGTCGCCATTTATGCGTTCATGTTTATACACTATACAAACCAAAGTCTTGTTATGTTTACCTTTTGTGTAGTGCTAGTAGACGTATTTCCAGACTTGTTCAAATTTGATTAATTTTCCAAATGTCATTGGAACTTTATTTCATCATTGTCGCAAAAATACATTTGTAAAGAAATCATATGGAGTCTGAAATGTCGAGACTGTGGTATAATATATATCATTCTAGTTCTTTTTCTAAGGTACTGATTCGGGATACCAAAATAGATTCCGTATTCTACTGCATAAACTCATATTGATAATTTCATATCAAATACTTGCTAATTGGCAAAAATAAAAAAGAAAAGTTTTATATAGCAAACGTTCGTGAGTGTTTGTCTGTTGTAAACCAGCGCTTTGAGTTTATTGTGCTTGAATGCAGAGTATAGTCTCCATTGATTGATAGGAATATGACTAAGATATTGAAAAGAAATATCTATTATAATAAAGTAGTAGCCTCTGTCTGTCTGCTTGTTTGTTTTGGTTTGACCCCCACAACCATATATATTCTGATACCCTATCACTTCAGGTACTTGGATAACTATATTTCATTTCCAAATACATACATATGTATACATATATATATATATATATATATGCATATATATATGCATATATATGTATATATATGCATATATATAAATATATCTACATATATA
>NC_134786.1:60152268-60154768 GCF_046742065.1 Oratosquilla oratoria
TCTACATCCCAACTACACTTAATTGTAGATTATCCCCACACTAACCAACTGTAGATTCTGACCTCAACTAACAAAGGTTAGTTTAGGTCAAGTTAGGTTAGGTTAGGTTAGGTCATGGTCCAGTGTTGAATATCCACCCCAGCAATTGTACAATGTCCACCCTAAACACGTGTGGGGGATGGGAGAATTCTAAAATTGATCCAGTATAAGTAATAACCATCATTAGAAGGTAATTATTAGTAATTATTATTACAAAATTATTATCATGAATAACAACCAAACGCTCTTGATAGATTGTTCTTCTAGATTTTTACAATTTAGTTATTTTCAAAATACGACGAATATCTAAAATTCCAAAAAGCTTTTGATACTGTCTCGTGCGAACGACTACTAACTAAACTCATTTCACATGGGATAAAAGGTAACTTGCTAAGGTTAGGTTAGGTTAAGTTAGGTTAGGTTAAGTTAGGTTAGGTTAAGTTAGGTTAGGTTAGGTTAAGTTAGGTTAGGTTAGGTTAAGTTAGGTTAGGTTAAGTTAGGTTAGGTTAAGTTAGGTTAGGTTAAGTTAGGTTAGGTTAAGTTAGGTTAGGTTAAGTTAGGTTAGGTTAAGTTAGGTTAGGTTAAGTTAGGTTAGGTTAAGTTAGGTTAGATTAAGTTAGGTTACGTTAAGTTAGGTCAGGTTAAGTTAGGTTAGGTTAGGTTAGGTTAGGTTAAGTTAGGTGAGGTTAAGTTAAGTTAGGTTGGCTGTGTTAGAAGCTAGTTAGAAAATCATTAACGCGTCCATCTGAATTGTACCTCTAGTTAGAATAATGTTAAGAGTGGAATTCCGTTTTAGGACCAATTGTGTTCACAGAATGAAATTTTTTATTCATAAATGACAGTGACAGCCGACTTAAGTCTAAATTGTTTTAATTCGCTCATTAAATAAGCAGAGCGGAATAGCAAGTAATCATTGAATCGAATGAATACTCAATATTTAGACAAACAAGAGTAATGGTCTCAAAGTGTTTAATAAAACTTAACACAAGTGTATTTTTACAGGTAGGCTTTTGAAAATATTACTAAACATACGAACACAAGCGGATCTGACCCAAAATATATAAACACTATAAAACACAAATTTATTTGTCAAATATCTAACATATTTCTAAAAAAAAAAAAAAAAAGGTGAATCCGGGTTCGAGTCCCCACGGGTACCAACCATGAGTTACAACAACTACTTAAAAAAAAAAAAAAAAAAAAAAAAAATCGACATGTTTACCAACTCTGAACCATATTGACAGTTCCTGTGCGTACGAATGAGGCACGCAGGGGCAATGACGAGGCAAAAAAAAAAAAAACATTTCGCGAACCTTGTTCCTTCTGTCCGACGAGTGTGACATCTACATCGCGTTCCCTTTTGGGCTTCGGCCAGTCAAAACAAAATACTTGGAGCTCATGGGGGATATAATGTCATGTCTACATCTCCATTGCCTTGGAGATTTTGGTTCTTGTTCTAAGAGCCAATCAGTTGACCATGTGTGACATAAAATGACTCAAAAAAACTATGACCTATGATAGGCCCAGCATCCCCTGAGTCGTTGAGATGGTAAGCTTGGATAGGGGAAGGGTATTTGTTTTTATTCCAATATCCTATTCATTGTCAATGCTTGTAGCGAAAGGCGAGATGATGGCAGTTCGAACCCTGCTCGGGGCGAGTTGAACTAAAGGCATGGTTCATTAGATTTCACGCTACGAAGTCCTCTATAAGAGTGTCCTAGCCTTTTGATAGAGGATTTGTGACGTTAAACCAAATCAAATTATATATATATATATATGTATATATAAATACATATATATATATACATATATATATATATATACAGGTTGACATTCAAAAATCCGGCAACCATAAATCCGGAACCTTCAGAAATCCGGGACAGATTTCGGGAGCGCATTTTGATTTTCATATTTCCCGCGTTGGTGCGCCACTGTTTTCTGGAGCTGCCGCTTACGCCAGAATCAGCTGTTGGTTCATGCTTCCACCTGCTAACAAGTAATCCTGCTCATTTTTCTCATTATTCTCCTCATTATAACATTTATTTGTTGTTGTATAGCCCCAATATGGAATCAACAAAGAAGAAATGGGGCATAAAACGCAAACATCATGCGTTATCGATCGCAGAGAAAGTGGAAATATCAAAAAAATTGGTAACAATGTGTCTGCGTGGACCATTTGTGAAACATACGACATTATGTGTAAAAAGCCCATCTGCTATTTAGCTTCTTTCCTAAGAAGTACAGTACGGAGTATTTTATTTACTTTAATTAAAATTCTTCGGTGGATCAGTTTTATATGTTTTATTAAAATTGAATTAACATTAACATTCATTTAGTTCGTGAATAATAAAATTTCATTTGCTTTTCACTTAGTGTTTATTTTTCCCATTAAAGGACTGTACAGGTGATAATTTTCTTTAGATATATACCATACAATATTATAAACTTCAAAAATCCGGCA
>NC_134786.1:60157268-60159768 GCF_046742065.1 Oratosquilla oratoria
GTCGGACCACCATGCTGAAGATGCTGAAGATAGTTGATACGATAACACAACCCTGCTTTACTCCGTTAATGATGGGGAAGGGTACGAGAGGTCAGTGCTAACTCTAACCTGGCCAAGCTAGTTTTCATGGAGCTTCATGACTATATTTAGGAACTTCGGGGGACATCTTAGACGTTCCATGGTTTGCCAAATCCTTTCCAGTTCACGGTGTCGGACACTTTGGCCAGGTCCATAATGGTCACATACAATCCTTTATTTTGTTCACGACACTTCTCCTGGAGCTGGCAGAGGACGAAGAACATGTCTATGGCGCCACAGTTGGCTCTAAACCTACACTGGCTTTCTGGAAGGTATTCCTCTGTGATGGTAGTTAACAGTCTATTCGGTAGGATCCGCGCGAAGATTTTTCCAGCAGTGAAAAGCAGGATTATTCCTCCATAGTTAGAGTTGTCTGATTTTTAATATTTGTTTTTATACAGTGGTGTCGGCACAATCACCCCTTCATATAATCTTCTTTTAGCATCCATTCCCAAATGTCTATTTCTCATTATACTTTTTAATCCACCAAGGCATTTACTCGCTTCTCTCAATCTACATTCTACCTCCACCTCCACTCCTCCCTTTCCTGCCACATTTGCACCCAAGTATCTAAAACTATCCACTTCCTCCAGTCTCTCTCCCTTAATGCTCACTTCCAGTCTGCTGCCACTTTCACCCCTTGTACATTTCATCACCTTACTTTTACCCACATTCATTTTCAATTTCCTTCTTTCACACACTTTCCCAAACTCTGTCACTAACTTCCTCAATCCCTCCTCTGATCCTGCTACAAGTGCAGTGTCGTCCGCAAACAACAGCTGGCTTATCTCCCACTTTTCTCCATTTTCTTTAACCATCTCCAATCCCTGACCCACCACCCTTGCATTTACCTCTCACACCACCCCATCCATGTATAAATTGAACAGCTAGGGTGACATAATACATCCCTGAAGAAGTCCCACCTTTACCTCAAACCACTCACTCTCTCCAGTCCTGACACACGCTCTACTACTCTCGTAAAAACTCTTAACAGCTCCTAAAAGCTTTCCTCCTATACCGTATATCTGCAATTACTCCCACAGTGCCTTCCTGTCTACCCTGCCGACAGCACTGTATGGGTCAGAAACATGGAGCATGAGAGAGGAAGAGAGAAGGAGTTTGAATGTCTTTGAGATGAGGTGTCTGAGAAGTATGATAGGGGTTACTAGGCTGGATAAAGTGAGAAATGAGGAGGTGAGGAGGAAAACGGTGGTGGAAAGGGAGTTGGGAGATAGGGTGGGTGAAAGAGTATTGGGATGGCTTGGACACATGGAAAAAATGAGTGAAGAAAGACTAGTAAAAGAGGTATGGAAGGCAGATGTGGAGGGAGTGAACATGAGGGGGCGACACAGGATGAGATGGATGGATGGGATAAAAGGGGCTTTGGGAAAGAGGGGAATGTCTGTCGAGGAAGGACGGGAGAGGACAGAAGACAGGGGTGAATGGAGAATGATTGTATATGGATGATGTTGTGATCCATGAGGTGGAATGAGTGGGAGATGGCGGGTGAGCGAGTATGTGTGAGAAAAATTTGACGCAACCCGAAGGGATTTCTCCCCGTATTCTCCTTTGCTATATGAGCGGACAGAGAGAGGGGGAGGGTCGCCGATTTAATGAAGCGGCCTTGCTGTGGATGTGCTGTGTCTTGCGACACTGCTTCTGACCCAGGGCAGTGGACAAGATGCAGGGATGACCCGTCATCAGGGAGGTGCCAAGATAAGAGGGAGGGAAGAGGGTGGAGGGGAGTGGAGTGTGATAGGGATGGATTGGGTGGGAGTGGTTTTTATGCCCTTTTTTGGCTACCCCCATTATAAGGGATGAAATCCTTTGGTATATGTATGTTTTTATACAGTGTAATAATCACTGCGTCTCTTAGATCTTGGAGAAGCTTACCTTGCTTCCAGCAGCATTTGAAGATTTCACGTAATTTGCTGTGCAGTGTTGGGCCCCCATACTTACATACCTCTGCTATTATGCCATCAGGTCCTGCTGTATTACCATTCTTTAGCTGTTCAATAACTTTACAAGTCTTTTGCAGTGTTGGAACATCGTCCAGTTCTGGTTTCATTGGCTGTCGAAGAACATGATTGATTGCAATGCCTTGAACTATGTTGTTATTGACGAGAGTTTGGGAGTGTTCTACCCAACGATTCGAAATGGAGGTCTTGTCTGTAAGAAGTCTCTCTCCATCTTTGCTGCTCAGGACATGATAAGCTGGACCATAGTCTAACTTTATAGTTCCGGTGTCTAGACTGATTTGATTCTTCTCTGCGAGGTCAGTGCACCAGTTGTTTTGGATCCCACGGTGCTTGCGTTGGACATTGCTGCATACACTGCGGAATGCTGACTTCTTTTCTGGACAGTGTGGATGGGCCGCAGGTGGGCCTGAAACGCTGATCTTTACTCCGCCAGCAGGTTTTGG
>NC_134786.1:60172268-60179768 GCF_046742065.1 Oratosquilla oratoria
CTCTTTCTCTCTCTCTCTCTCTCTCTCTCTCTCTCTCTCTCTCTCTCTCTCTCTCTCTCTCTCTCTCTCTCTCTCTCTCTCACTCTCTCTTTCTCTCTCTCTCCCTCTCCCTCACTCACTCACTCATATTCTCCTCGCTAATTCATCTTTATAGCCTTCTCTCTCTCACTCCCTCACTCAAATATTCAATTACTCACTGACTCACTCATTCAACTCTTTTCTTTAACTTTTACTCAACTACTCACTCACTCACTTAAAATACGCCCTCAACCTCCTTAACACGAAGACATACTTTAAAGACTTGGTTCTGTCTAGGGCAGGCGATTTTATTCAGCTCGGATTGCGGACTTCGGTTTGAAAGCGACCTTCATCGATCGCGCCCCCCCCCTCCCTTTCAGGCGGGAGTCCACCCATCCCCCCCATCCCCCCATCCCCCCCTCAGCTGAACAAAACCGTCCGTTTTTAGACAGAACCAAGATTTTGAAGTGTTTCACACTATTCAAGGGATTAGCTTCTTCTACTGTACCCCTCTCCCCCCCCCCTCTTCCCACGTCCCACCCTCCCCCTCTTCCCACGTCCCTCCCCTCCGTCCTCCCACGTCCTTCGCCCCTCGTTCCATGTCTCCCCCCACTCCTCCCACGTCCCGCAAATAGGAAATACCATCATCTTTAAAAGTAGCAACCTACAGAGATGTTAATATTAACACAAATAAAAAAGGTAAAACAAATAAAATGACGAAATCGTGTTATTGGACGCAACCTGAGACTCGCACCAGCTACCTAAGCCTATCTCGCAAAAAAAATGAGCACAAAAGGAAACACGTCAACTTAGAATAAACAGTAAACGGGTCGAGTGACGTCATCTCAAACAATCCGAAAACGTCAACGACGTCGCTGCTCAGACTCTCAGGGGCGCCACCTAGCCGTCGGGAGGAATACGTCATGGACCGCCAACGGTCACCTTTCCTCCTCCTCCTCCTCCTCCTCCTCCTCCTCCTCCTCCTCCTCCTTCTCACCGCTGAAGCCGCCTTCGGAGTTGTTTCTTCGTCTTCGCGTCTCCGAGTCGAAGGCCACTTCCACTCTCGAGAACATAAGCCGACGTCTTCCGCTCCTCCTCTTCCTCTTCTTCTTCTTCTTCTTCTTCGTCATCTTCGCCTTCTTCTCCTTCAACTCTTCTTCTTTTTCTTCTTCATCATCATTTTCTTCTACTTCCATTCTTCTTATTCATCATTTTCTTCTACTTCCATTCTTCTATTCATCATTTTCTTCTACTTCCATTCTTCTTCTTCTTCATCATCATTTTCTTCTACTTCCATTCTTCTTCTTCTTCATCATAATTTTCTTCTACTTCCATTCTTCTTCTTCTTCTTCATCATCATTTTCTTCTACTTCCATTCTTCTTCTTCTTCATCATCATCATCTTCGTCTTCTTCCACTTTTCTTCTCCTTCTCTTTCAGTTTTTGCGTGTTATAAACACTTAACCCCCCTCCCTCCCTCCCTTCCCTCGTTTACCAATTGATACTTTTATGTCTTTATCATGTCTGCCACTACCAGGCTATTTCATCCACCTCCGTCCCGTACCTGTTGCCACATTTCCTTCCTTCCTGCAGCCAGGAGGAGATTCTGTCCATCTCCCTGGCAACCTCTCTCGGTTGGAAAGGGGTCAATACAATATTTTCGTTTTTGCCGGAAATGAGGTGGAAAAAAACGAAAGTGAGTTGAAAGGGTAATATATACTGTACATAACTGATCCCTGTATTAATGTTCGCGTCCATTAACAAACTTTTCACCTATTGTCTATTATTCTTATATATATCTATTTATCAACTTATTTATTTCTTTATTCATTTGTTTATTGATTGATTTGTCTATTTATTTATGTGTTTTGCCACGGGAGAAGGGGAGTCTTTAAACTGAATAAAACAATTTGTTGTTAGAAATAATAACTAAACAAGACAATATACTCTATTTTAGCAATACTTAATGTATGTAATTCTCATGTCTTAAACAATCTATGGTACCAAGATTTTTTTTTTTTTTTCCATTTTTAGGATCTTTTCCTCGGTAAATGAAACCATGAGCCAGAAAAAATACATAAAAGGAGGGTTAACCTTAATTGAGATATGCCTAAGTCCTTTATGAAGGAGTCGGAGGTTAACAGGCTTTACCTTAGCTGAATAGAACTAGGAAAGTAGAAAGAGAAGACATGTTCTGTTCCGTGTCTATTCCAGACCGGTTTCGCTTTGAGCTTCTTCAGGGCGAAACCGGTCTGTAATAAACTGGGTATTAGACCCGTGTCTTCTTTTTTTCACTTTCCTCAACTTGTGACAATGTCTCAACAAATGAACACAATCTTTTGGTGGAGTAAGCGGATAAGACGACGACGGCACTCTCAAACGTGTTCATCAAGTCCAAGAAGTTGCAGAGGCGAGGGTGTGACGGACGCGTGACGGACTGTCTTCTCATCTGAATAAAATTGTTCTGCGTTTGGGGGAACAAGGACGACGATACTCTCAAACGTGTTCATCAAGTCCAAGAAGCGTGATGCTTGGGAGAGAAGACGAGATTACTTTGGGAGAAGATATCCAACTTTTACCCCCACGGGGGAAAACATCAAAAAGTCTTCATCGAGAGATTAATTATCTGCGTCTTAAACACTACAGTTTGTGGCTTTGAGGGTCTTTGGAAAGAGGGAGGGAGGGAGGTAGAGAAGGATGGGATGGCGAGCATATGGCCAATACTAGAAGATGATAACAGTGTAGACCCCCCCCCCCCCCAAAAAAAAGTAATTGGTTCATTCTTTGTTATTATATTATTACATCCGTCCTCATGATGGACCAAATGGTCTCCTGACGGCCATTTATTTTATTACTTAGACAATTTACTGCCAAGGGAACCCTCTGAGATTAATAAAATCGCCTGACGTTAGCCTTCTTCTTGAAGGCAAAGGTTAACCTCTCCTTCATCCCTTGCATACCGGGTGGTACTTTTCTTTTCATTCTGGCTGTCGCCAGCCGATTTTATGGACCCCCGTGGCACCCTTTTTTGGTCTCTCAAAGGTTATCCTGATTAGGGCTACGTCCATCTTAATTACCTTAGCATATGGTGATTATAATAATAATAATAATATTATTATTATTATTATTAGCAATGATAATAATAATAATGATAATAATAATAATAATAATAATAATAATAATAATAATAATAATAATAATAATAATAATAATAATAATAATAATAATAATAATAATAATAATAATAATAATAATAATAATAATAATAATAATAATAATAATAATAATAATAATAATGATAATAATAATAATAATAACAATAATAACAATTATCATTATTATTATTATTATTATTATTATTATTATTATTATTATTATTATTATTATTATTATTATTATTATTATTATTATTATTATTATTATTATTATTATTATTATTATTATTATTATTATTATTATTATTATTATTATTATTATTATTATTATTATTATTATTATTATTATTATTATTATTATAATTATTATTATTATTATTATTATTTTTATTATTACTATTATTATTATTATTATTATTATCATTATTATTATTATTATCATTATTATTATTTTTTATTATCATTATTATTATTATTATTATCATTATTATCATTATTATCATTATTATTATCATTATTATCATTATTATTATCATTATCATTATTATTATTATTATTATTATTATTATTATTATTATTATTATTATTATTATTATTATTATTATTATTATTATTATTATTATTATTATTATTATTATTATTATTATTATTATTATTATTATTATTATTATTATTATTATTATTATTATTATTATTATTATTATTATTATCATTATTATTAATCATTAATTATTAAACATCTTGACAGCAAAACATCAAATTGGTCTATGGAAATTGGTTTTCCAGGTAATGCACAGCATAACAGACTCCATGTCACCCTCAAAGCTCTTGTATCACCTACAGAGATGTTATTCTGGTTAACACGAGACGACTTTATTCAGCTTAATCAGAACCCTCTGGCTGTCACTTTCTTTTTTATTCTGTTTTTCTTTTTTCTTTCTTTCTCCTCAGCAGCGTCAGTGTTGCGCCCCACTTCGAAAAGACACTTCCAAACTCCAAAAGTTCGGGTTTTCGGTCATATATCGGATGATCTTCCATCTCCTGTCCTCTTGAGCTGCATTTCTCAACCACGGAGCCTCAGAAACCTTTGAAAGGGTCCGAGGGGCAGGGAATTCAACATGTTACAGTTAATCATGCCATGGCTCATTAATTCTTCATAGTTCATGATTATACGATGTTATTTAATCAAGATGTCTTTTTTTTTTTTTCCTGGCTAGTTACATCTCCCGGAATGTGGAGATGATTTGCATGACATATTTTGATGTTTCTATCGCTAAGTTCTTAGGAAAAGTGACTATGTCCTATCTAATCCCGTATCAAGGTGTCACCTGAATATACAAGTCAATGTAAGGGATCCGCAAAGCTCAAAATGTTGAGAAACATTGCTCTAGACCTCTAGATCCTGTCTCAAGTTCTCAAAAGTTCTCTTCATCCTCCCCCTCCTCCCCTCCCCCTTCTGGTCCCGCACACAACCACGCCATGCACGAACTTCAAGATGATTAGTTCTTTTGCACCTCGTTCAAGGCAAGAACTCAGATCGACAGGAACTTAAAGAAAACACCTGTTGGGGCAAGAGAGCGTCACTGAGAGCCTGTCCTCGCCAGACAATCGAACCCGTGACATCCCCGTTCCTGCGTAAGCATGCTTACCGACTACGCCACGGCGTCTCCAGTGACCACCCTCACAAAGATGGAAGCAAAATTTTACCTAAAACTATCTTGTTATTCCTACAACTCCTCATCGGAATCCTTGCTCCTTCATACATATCCTCTATAATCCTCACATATCCTCTGTAATCCTCACACACCCTCCTTTATCATCCACACATTCTCCTTATCCCCCTCGACGGCTCCCGTCCTGGCACTGTGTCATAGGCTTTCTCTAGATCAATGAAATCCATGCACGGAGATCTCTCCCAATCCTTCTCCCTCATAATCTGCTTCAGTTGGACCACATGTCTCATATTTTTCTCTTATTTCAACCTTAATTGCTTGTTTCATAGAGAATTTTCTCTTCTTAGTCTTAGTGTTCTAGTGTCGTTATCAGAAGCGTGCTGGTCTCGCAGTCACTTAGTTGTGGGTTCTAATCCCGTACTCCTCTCCGATTCCCAGCAGTGACTATTAGTTACCTGCCCCCCAACAGTCCCTGAAGCTCCTCAGCTCTTCCTGGCGTAGTATACTCCTCGCCTTAGTCTTAGTCTTCAACATTTCTCTCTCTTTCACGCATGTTCCTTGTCTGCAATATTGATTCGGTCTCTATAATGACCACATTCCTGGATGTCACTGTTCTCTTTGTATAAATTTGGTACAACGACGCCAACTCTCCACTATCTTCTTTGTATATTATTTGTATTAACTCCCATAGCTTATCAATCCCAACCTTATCCAGAATATTTCAAAACCTTCTGTTATGTTATCTGGGTCACTCATTTTCCAAAAATTCATGTTCTTCGGTGTCATATTCATTTCTTTTTTATTCTGTGACTCCTCCTCTTCGGTGTACTAGTGTCTTAAAAAAAAAAAAAAAAAAAACTAAGACAAGGTTAGGATTACACTCATAGAGCAATCAATCAACTTCAATCAATCAGGTAATCAATCAATCAATCATTCCATTGGACAGGCATTCAAAATGAAATTTCCATCGTCTCATCAGGATTTGTTCCTTCGTAATTTATCTGATCTGAATAAAATCTTCGGTTGTTTTATTTCGGGAATTTACACTTCTAAACAGTCTTCTTTCTCTTCCCGTTGTCTCCAATTCCTTATACTACGTATGTTCTGTGCAGTTCCACTACTAGCGTTTCTATAGGTGCCTCGCTTGCTAGTCTCTCTCTCTCTCTCTCTCTCTCTCTCTCTCTCTCTCTCTCTCTCTCTCTCTCTCTCTCTCTCTCTCTCTCTCTCTCTCTCTCTTTCTCTCTATTTATCTATCTATCTCCCTCTTCCTGTGTCTCTCTCTTTTTTCTTCCTATCTCTCTCTCTTCCTATTTCCTTAACTCTCTCCATATCTCTCTCCCTCTTCCTCTCTTCCTATCTCTCCCTCCTTCTCTCTCTCTACCCCCTCTCTCTCTCTTCTCCTTATTGGCCTATCATCTCCCTACCTTCTAATCTTCTTATCCACTTCCCACCACTTTCGTTAACGGTGGCAAGTGATGGGGAGGGGGGGGATATGTATCTTTTATCTTTTTGTTATTTTCTTTTATAGTTTATTCGTTTATTCATTCATTGTTTTATTTCTTTGTTAGTTATTATATTTATTTATTTATTTATTTATTTATTTATTTATTTTGTTGCTAGGTGGCTTCATTCAACTGGTTGAAAATATTCTGTCATCAGAGGGTGGTTAATAATTAAACTATCTGTAATCAAGGAACTCGGCACTGTCATCTATTTGAACCCCTCCACAGTCACTCCACTCATCTCTTCCGGCAGCCACACAATTCACAAAACCGTTAAAAACCGTTGGAAACGGTTGGTCTGTTTGAATTTTGAAACGGTCGGATTGTTTGATTTTTGAAACGGTTAGCTTGTTTTGTAGTTTATAGCGTTTTGTCGAACTTATTGCATATAGGGACTAGCACGGTCCTGCAGTCGGCCATAAGTCTGATATCAAAATAATTCAACGCAAAGGAAATAATATGACACCGAAAAGATTGACAAGTATGATATATTTTTCATTATTGGAGGGGAAATGCAGCTGACGTCAACCAGAATTATATATATATAAATATATATATATATATATATATATATATATATATATATGTATGTATATATATATACATATATATATGTATATATACATATATATATATATGTATATATATATATATATATATATATTTATATATATATATACATAACTTATTCACTATTATTCTTGTCAGTTATTGCGTACATAGTCTAATGAGAAAACCTTGACAATTCTAACAGCTAAGGGGTGACGATTCTTCGTGTGGGCGTCCAGGGGGGTGACAATTCTTCATGTGACGCACACTTTCAAATAAATTTGTAAAATGAACGACCGCCATTGTTTGCATGTTAGTAGATATATGTTCCAATCATTAAATGACATTGTATTTCCCTCGTATAATCGAAATCGATAGGTACCACTAAGTGAAATAAAATAAAAAAGTAAGAATGACCGTGTTCGTTTACGTGTTAAGTTGGCTGTCAACGTGACGTCACTCATCGTTCGAAACTGTTTAATGAAAAGTTTAATGCATACTCTTTTTCTCTTTTGAATATCAAACAGGATTATTGTATGTATAATAATTGAAATCTATAAGTTATATGAAGATATTTTTGTATACATTGGAACATTTTTCAGTG
>NC_134786.1:60189768-60192268 GCF_046742065.1 Oratosquilla oratoria
AAGAGGAACAAGGTCCTGCATGGGACAAAGGACATCAAGTTCTAACCCACCTGGAGGGCAAGGTTGTTGACACAAGTATGACTAAGCTGACAAATGCTCTGTGAGCTACTCTGAAGATGGTTTGCGGTCGAAACGTTAGAGATGATGTGTGTTATAACTAGACAGAACGTTAGATCTTCCTACTAGTTAACGTGTTAGAATAGATACGTGTTCTGTCTAATCGAAACGTTAGAATAGACAGGTGTACCTAGCCAGGACCTTAATTAAAAGAAATATGTAATCTTACTAGTCAACATGCTAGAATGTGTTCTTACTAGTCAAAACGTTGAAATATATATGTTCTTACCAAGATGGGTTCTTTCTATTTGAATCCTTAGAATATGTATTTTTACTAGTCAGAACTTTTGCTCGCTGGCCGAGCGGGTTAGAGCGTCGCCACTTGCGGTGGAGGTCGAGGTAACGGCAGTTCGAATCTACCGCCAACGAGTTGGACCAAGGGTTTGGCTCGTTACATTCCATTCTACGAAGTCCTCTGTAAGGGGCACACTTCTATCCTCCTGATAGGGGGGAGTTCACGACGTTACACCGAATCATCATCAAGTCAGAACGTTAGAATGAATATATATTTACTTCAACCCTAATTTCTCTATCACCTTTCTCCTCCACACATCTAATGTAATGAGACTGAGGAGACTATTGTAGTCTGGTCACGTGGTTAATATGGAAGAAGAAAATCTGGCAGAAATTGTTCTCTATAGTGGTTGATGGAGGAGGGCCGGTAGGTCGACCAGAGAATGTCTGACGGAATTCGCGAAGTTTTGAAGAGGATGTACCGGTACAGTCATCAACAAAAGTTTTGACCCTCCATGAGTTTTGCATGATACACAATTCAAATGCTTTATCTGGCAGTTCTTTTAACCTATACAAGAAAATGGCATAACTGTGAGCTGAATACCTAAATATTAGATAAGAAAATATATCGCGTTACTTGAAAGAGAAAACTATGTTGACGTTGTGAAAGCTGGAGCCTGGGCTAAAACTTTTGCGCGTGACTGTACTTCACAAAGCATGGGTTTGATTCAGTTTAACGTTGTGAACTACCACCTATCAGGAGGCAAGGACGGTGACCCGTACAGGGGACTTTTGTAGCGTGGAGTTTAATGAACCAAGCCCTTGGTCCAACTCGCTGGCGGCAAGAATCAAACTGCCGTCACCTCGACCACCGCCGCAAGTGGCGACCATCTAACCATGAGGAAGTTTTGTCAAGAGTGGGGTGCCAGAGGTTAATCAAAAGAAATTTCAAATGTAAGAACTTGGTCTTTATTAGCACGACGTTTTGCTTTTTACTGCTTTATATTAAGTAACAATAAAAGGCTCCCTCCTCACATGCTTTTTCTTTTGATAGACATCTCGACGGCTGCCAATGACATACAAAGTGCCCGAGGTCAACATATGGTCTCAAAGGCTACGGGAGTTCGAGAGTAAAATACGAAAATAAAAGATTATTGTAAAGTTTCCAAGACATCAAATTTGCCTTTTTCCTGTCTGCTTCTAGGTGGCGTCTTGATCGCTGAGTACTAACGATGTGACAACTATGGCGTTCAGTGCCATATAGAGATATTGCAAGATGCGTTCGTATTTTTAAATGATTTTCATCAAATCTATCGACCCATTTATCTATTCTCTTATTTCTATTTGTTTATTTACTTATCTATTGTATCATTTATTTACTTTTTATTTGCATATTCGTTTAGTTATTATTTGAAAGTAAAGGCATCTTAAGAATCACATTGTGTTCTTCTCAGTGATAAGATGAATATAAACAGTGAACAAGAGGTATTGATTAAGCTGGACAGTATGTAACCTGACCTCAGACATTAATGAAAAGGGAAAGGAGAAGTTCATAAGATGATGAGGATACAATGGCACAGGCAAATAACATACAAAAGAGCAGAGACGAGTAAACTATGAAGTCATTATTGAGTATAATGTACAAAGGCACTGAGGCAAATAAACTATAGCACATTCAGTTATGTTACCTGGATGTGGTTAGAATATGAAACAATTTCAAAGCTTTGGGAAATCATCATAAAACTGTTTGTTTTTGTTCTGTACCGCTTGTATTGGTTCCACGTTAAAAATGAAATTTGGCCAAAATATAATTCCATGATTTTCCCGTTCCATGAGGATGATGTGTTGTGTTAAAAAACAAGTGAAACTGAATATACTCTGTTTTGTTTCTCTTTGTGAGCCGGGATTTATTTTAATGTTATATGAGGAGCACATAGTACCATGGAATATTTTGTGAGGATATTTTGAAATTATCAAACTGAACTCTTGGCATACACTTCCCGTTATTTTTTTTTTTTTTTTTTTCCTGATTTGAACTCTATTTAGAGCGTTCAAAGTGTCTTCCTGGCCCTTTTTTTTTTTTTTTTTTTATTAAATACATTTTCCAACATAATTTTGCCATTGTTTTGCGGTTTTGTTATATTTGTTA
>NC_134786.1:60213648-60221148 GCF_046742065.1 Oratosquilla oratoria
CATCCCCTGAGGGACAATGCGGCCTACTCCTATCTAATATCATATCCTATATATGTATTTCCTTTATCCTATTTAATCTTTTATTCTATCAGTTCCTTTCTTAGTTCTTCTCTTTCCTTCACGGTATCACACGTTCCTCTACCCCTCCTCCTCCTCCTCCTCCTCTTTCATTTCTCTCCTCTCCTATCCTCTCTCCCCCCTCCCCCCATTCCTTTCCTCTCCGTCTCTTCCCTCTCCCCTTCCTCTCCCTTCTGTTCCATCTTCCTTCCTCCATCTTTCCTCCTCACTCATTCTCTTCCTCTCCTCTCCTCTCCTTCGTTCACTTCTCTTCTCCCCAGTCTCTATCTCCCTTTCTTCTCACTCCTCCCTCCTTCTCCACCCTCTCTCTTCTCTTCTTCTCCCTCTCCCCTCTTTCTTCGTCTCTCTCTTCTTCTTTATTCCTTTCCCTTCCTCCAATATCTCCCCTTCTTCTCTCTTCACTTCTCCTTCTCCCTCCTCCCTCCTTCTTCTCCTCTCCCTCGTTCTCTTCCCCTCCCTCCTCCTCTTCCCTCGTGCTACCTGGTTCCTCTCTTGCTGGGCTCTCTCGCTTAACACCTTTATGCTTATCATTCCACGTTATAGCGTGCCCGCCATTGCACCTCGTTATGGTCCCCCCTCCCCCCTCTAACCCCCCCCCCCCTCTCCTCCCAGACCACCGCTTCCTCCCCGGTTTGTACATAACACCCACCAGCTCTTGTTGTCCAACTCGTCTAATGGGAATGCCGCCTCGCCGCGGGCTCTTTGGCCGCTTCCAGTCTCATCTCCGCCAAGCGATTTTATTCGCTTCTCAAGGAGAGATGGCGGTTGGAGAGGGGGTTGACCTATATTCACGTCAACCCACGAAAGGCCGGGGGTGGGGTGGGGTGGGGGTGGGAGGTTCTCTCACCTGAATAAAATTGTCTGTCGGAAGCAAGAATGGAATACTTGAAGAGGACTAAATATATTAGGAGGAGGAGTTTCCTTTCTCACCTCCACTTCCTCCATCGTTTCTCCTCCACAAAACCGGCAACGGCCCTTTGGAATCAGGAAACTTAAAGCCCGTTTTCTTTCCAACTCTTTTCTTCTTTCCTCGCGAGTCGACTTCAAGGTCATGTGGAAGTAAAGAAATAATAGAAATAAACAAATAAAGAAAGAAATTAAAAACAGATAAGTGAATGAATAAATAAGCAAATAAGTAATGAATATGAAATAGAAAAATATAATGAAATGAGTAGATAAATGAATAAATAAATTATTTAATGAATCAATAAATGAATAGACGAAAAGCAAAAAAAAAAAAAAATAAATAAATAAATGAATGAATCAAATAGACAGAAATAAAACTCTATAAATAGAATAGAATAAAATTGATTAATCAAATAAATAAATAAGATAAATCTAAAATATTGATTAAACCAAATATGTTGAAGATTGGCAACACGGTTTGTTAACTGGGTTCTGATTGGTCATATTTACCCAATCCCGCAACGCAACTTCACGGACAGCCAAACATGACCCACATTGTGAAAGAGATGTGCAAATATATTTCCCGTTGTCATTGTATTAGTTGTATTGATTGAATTAATACAACTGGACTTGCAAAAGAAAAAAATAACTTTTCTCTTAAAAAATTCAAATGATATAGTCTTAAAACAAACAGTGCATATAGTTTTTCTTTATCTTTATTCTATTTTATTTTTCTAGTTGCACAACAACTTCCACTGCCTGTCTGAGTACAAGGGGCAAAAGTGACGATAGCACCCGCCTGTCATAGCTAAGCGCCTCCTGCCGCAAGCTCCTCACTACCTTTCCTCGACCTCAAAGTATGAGATTCCGAGGCGCCAGCAACCCTAAGGTAGTCGGTCGACCTTGAACACTCTTCCATGTGTTCTTCGACTTGCTCTATTTCTTATTTTTCTACTATTATTATCATTATAACTTGCCTCCCCTCCATCGTGAAGTCCCCCCCACCTTCCCAACCCTCATCTGAATCTACAAATCTATCTGTATCTTTCTATCTTTTATCCATTTGTTTATCAATGTTTCTGCTTTTGTTTCCATCTTTCTATTTGCCCTTCTCTCTTCCATTCCCCTTCTCTCCTTCAATCCCTCTTTCACTGTCTCCTCCCTCATTCTCCTTCGCTTTCCCCCATCTTTCTTTCCTTCTGCCTATTTGCACTCTATATCTATTACATCCCTCCCTCTCTCTTTTTTTATTCCCCCCACTCTCTCTCTCTCTCTCTCTTCATTTCAACCCTACCCTATCCTTCTCTCTTTTTCTCCCTCCCTCTCTTCTTCCCCTTCCTTCCTCCCACTCCCTTCTTCTTCTTCTTCTTCTTCTTCTTCTTCTTCTTCTTCTTCTTCTTCACGGGGTCGCCGTAATGGTCTTATATTCGCTGTCCCCTATTCCAGTGGTGGTTGGACACGCCTCTCCGCCAGCCCACTCCGTCGGGCACGGACCTTCGCACGCTCCGCATCTGTTCTCCCCAGATCCCTCCTTTTCTCTCTCTCTCTCACTCTCTCTCTACCTATCCATCTGTCTGTTTGTAAGTCAATATGTCTGTATGTATGTCAATATGTCTGTCTTTCTGTCGGTCTCTGTCTGTCTGCCTCTATATATATGTCTATCTGTCCGTCTGTCTACTCAGTAATCGCTATATTCTCTCTACCCTCTCCATGGGTCTTGCACCTTTCTGTTCCTCTTCCTCCTCCTCCTCCCTTCCTCCTCTTTCTTCACCCACCTTTTCTCTCCCTCATCATTTCTTCTTCTTCCTCCTCCTCCTCCTCTGGCCTCAACCTTCTCTCTTCCTCCTCCTCTCACCTTTATCCTTCATAGGTCCCATCTCATTTTTTCTTTTTCTTTTTTTATTATTCCCTGATTCTTCGGAATCTTTGCATCAAGAATCTTTCTTTTACAAAGGTCACTTCTCCTTCCCTCTCTCACATTTCATCAGCCTTCATCCAGGTCCATAACCCTTTATCCAGGCCCTTCTCTCCTCCCCCCAACCCTTTCGACACTCTATCAACTTTAAAAGACTTTGTTTAAGGTAATGACAGACAACTTTATTCAGGCGGACACGACCACCAACTCCCACTGGTACGCTATAGCACGTATCACCTTTCGAGTTTAAAGGAGAATTTGCTAGAGCTAACGACAAGCCGCGACGGCAGTGCCGGACAATGTGACACCGGTTTAAGTGTCATCCTAATTTCCACGAAGGCCCCGCCGCCTGGAACATAAGATCTGCCCCTCAGAGCTAATGAGACGATATGACGTCACATGTCTTCGCGGTCATGTGGGAGGAGCTTAAGTAAAAAGATGGATTACAAATAAAATAATCAGCAACACTTCAGCTCCTGTTTATTGTAACCTTTATCATTTTATACCATTCAAGTAAACTATAACCAAGATTTATTGTGTTTTTCAGATATCTAATCCATTCTGTATATTTTTTTCTATACAGGTTCATATACCGTTAGTATAACACTGTAACCAAGTTTAATTTGTTTTTTGATGTTCTGACACCTATTTTTACAGGTTTATGATATTTATATCTAAAAAAAATTTGGGTAATCTTCTATTCGAAGATCTTTTTGTGCAGGTTTATATTTGTATCTGAACACTTTTTTGTATTCTTCTCTTTGAATAATTATCTTTGAAGATTATATATTCTATTCAGGTTTATAATATTTGTACCTGAATTTTTTTTTTTTTTTTTTTATGATAACAACCCACTTGTGTTGTTAAGAAGACACCAAATAGTTGACTGAAGCGAAACAGTCTGTCAGATTGTTAATGTTTAAGGAACTATCGCATTGGGCTTCACTAGCGTCGACATGTGAGTTCGTTTGAGTAAAAACGTCCTCGGTTGCAATATTTCATTTTTCAAATATCAAATTATATTTCCGCCCTATATAGCAGAGCTGATTGATGAACTAAGAGTTTGTAATCCTATAAGAATGTTGTTAGAGATACTGTTGAAATGTTCTTCGAGATGTCTACAGTTCTGTAAGCGTAGTAATATTGTATTTATTAAAAAAAATGGAGGTTGAAGATAGGACGTGAGAGGAAAATTAGCCTAGTGTGATAATTCTTTTACACACTATCCTTTCCGTCATCTTGTGAATAGTCTGACCTTTGATGCTGCTTAATGCCCTGTCCTTTCCCGTTTCCGCTTCCTCAGTGTCATTCTTTATCCTTATCACCACCATTTCCTTTATGGTCCAAGAATGTAATATCTTATTTGTCGTCTTACATCAAATTTAACTTAAATTGGAAAGGGTCCTTTGGTGTACAGATGTTATTAAAGTTACTGATTAATTTCCGAGGGATTTTCTTCCTTTTCTCATTTTCTTTTCCTCTGAGTTTTCAAGTGTCGTAGAGTACAATTTCTTCCACCTAACAGGGAAAGTTAATTATGCATTACCTGAATGTGCATGTTGATAAATACTGTATATGGTGTTGTCGTTGCTACTGTTGTTATTGTTGTCATCGTTGTTTTTTATTGCCACTGTTATCGTTATTACTGCTGTTGTTGCTACTGCTGCTCTCGTTGTTGTTATTACTACTCTTGTTACCATTGTTGTTGTTATTGTTATTTTCATTATTGTTATTTTGTATTGTTACGAAGAGCAACATCAACATGTTGTTGATCTTCATTTCTTTTCTTCTTCTTCTTCTTATCGTCATCCTTGTTGGTGGTACCGCTGTTATTATTGTTATTTCTCCAGAACGGGTCAATCACTGTACAATCACCAGAGTTAATAGATACCTAAAATGTACATCTTATCACATGTCTCTTGTCCTGAAACTCTTGAAAGTTAAGTCAATTAACTAAACCATTAAAGCTTAGATTCTATTTCAACCACCTTCCTCTGGTGAACGACAGACGATTTTATTCTATTTTTCTTTTCAATCTTCCATTGTCGACCAGTCCTAGGATAAAATCTCTAGCAAATAAGAGTCTAGAAGAACAATCAAAACAATCATCACAAATCTAGTGATCATGAAATAGGTCTTGGTATATTTTATCCTAGTTAACACCAATTAGCTTAAGTTTAAGAATATATATCATTACAAAGAAATTTTCATTATCGCCTGACTGTTCCCAATTCTCGTATCTTTATCGATATAAGCCGTATTCTGAAACCACACGAAGGCATTGGGTTCCCTATAGCCCATAACCACCATCAAAAAAAGCAACATAACCCCAAATGATCAAAACTACCAATCATCTTGTACTACAGATACGTTATCACAAGGTGATACATACGACATACATAGAAACATAAGAACATAAGAATGGAGGGGACTGCAACAGACCATAGTTCCTACACTAGGCAGTTCCATATCCCTTACCGTCTCTCACCCCTATCCATAAAGTTATCTTATCTTCCAAAACAACCAATTGTTTCAGCGCTCACTACGTGGTTACTAAGTCTCTTCCATTAGTTAACCACTCTACTGGTAAACCAGTCCTTGACTATTTCCTTCCTAACTCTAAATGTGTCCATACATTCAGTTACTGCTCACATTGGCGTGGTAAACGTACTACCAACAGGGGCGCCCTCACGACGCGTCGTGTGAACGAAGGTTGACGTCTACGAACCTGAGAAGTCATCTCATGGGTATCATAGTCACACACACCCCCATCACGACCAGGTACCAACCCCATCATCATACCACGTCACGCTTTCATACCCATGTGATGGGGAGAGAATATAGCACGCTCTGTGATTCCCTATCGTCACACCTTGTTGTAGAGTATCATCGTCACAAAATGTAACAAACACTCTGTCATCATCGTGCGGACTCTAATGCACACATTCAAATGGACAGAGACAGATGTCTTTTTAAGTGTCTTCATTTCTTAACAAGATTCGCACTCCACAGTTCTTCAAAAACGTTTGGATTTATGTACTCCACAGTTCTTCAAAAACGTTTGGATTTATGTACATACACACATACATATATACATATATATGTGCACACATGATACATATATGCATACACACATATTACATACATAGGTAATAGTATACATACATACGTTGGTACATATAACTCTTCTGATATTTGAATATATATATATGAATATATATATATATATATATATATATATATATATGTATGTATATATATACATACACACATACATGAAAACACATATATGCATGTACATATATATATGTATATATACATGCATGATTATGCATATAGATATGCACATACATATACATATATGCATATACACATACATATACATAAACACATATACAGTATATGTATACATACATATACGTATACATATACATATGCATATACTCATGCATGTATATTGTTTGAGATCTTTTCAGGCCCTCTCACGCCTTGAGGGAATGTCGACCCCACAAACTACAGAATTAAATCCATTAATGTTTTATGCGCTTGCCTAATGAAACGCCGGGTCACCATTTGCCCAATATGACTTGGACCCCAACTGTAAACACAAAACCGTCGAAAACATTTTTTTTTTTACGATACGAAAAAAGGGGGGGGGGAAGGCTGCTGCTGCTTTTATTGCGATTGTGGTTTGGCTTTTTAGTATGACCATATTTGACATTTTTCAAAGATGATTTTAATGCTAACGACCACACCCATTTGGCTGGCCTGTTCCTTACCATCCTTACATCCGACGCAACCGACCAGAAGACAAAGGCTCCGTTTCTTGGACTTATATAAAGCATTGCAACGGATTACCTCACCATACTATTTCAGAAGTCTTTCATTTCATGCTAGATCACTGAAACAGCTGATTCCTGTCTCCCGCCATTTTTCATAGAAAACGGGTTACGGTTGCCCTGGTTAAGCCTCTTTCGTTCCAGAGACATGACTTCTTCTACGACACCTGCGCCGGGCGATTTTATTCATTCCAGTGACAACTTCTCGGTAGTGAGTGATAAAAAGAGAACGTCGAACAGACGGGGTACGGGAGTGTCGCAATGGAGCAGTAAATCTCGTGATGGCTCGGGAAGGTTGGTATCCCTGCAACAACGACACAATTTGAAGATCAAATCGTGCAAGTCCGTCTTATATAAACGCACACGCACACACACACATATGTGTATATACATATACACAGATTATTTATGTATACATATACAATGTATATATGTATATATATATATATATATATATATATAAATATATACACACAGTATGTGTGTGTGTGTGTGTGTGTGTGTGTGTGTGTGTGTGTGTGTGTGTGTGTGTGTGTGTGTGTGTAATTTATGAGATAAGAACCACTGGAAAAACAATGGAAATCTTTTGTCATTATCTTCACCTGTTACTGTGAAGATATTACATGTATAGTATGTATGCATGTATCAATATGTATTTCAATATTCATCGTCTGAGGAGTAAAAACATTTCGCACAAGACGTTATATATATATATATATATATATATATATATATATATATATATATTATATAATTTACATA
>NC_134786.1:60228648-60243648 GCF_046742065.1 Oratosquilla oratoria
CCATCTGTTCTCCATATCATCGTATCCAAGATAACTAGTTATCCACATCGTGTTCTATGGTAAATTGGATATTCCTTTCGACATGATTCAGTCTACTCAGCTTGTCATCAAATTGGACTTCTTTCAGAGCAACGACGAGGAGGACAGAGATGGGATTTTGTCCGTTTCTAACTTGAAGTACGCGGGGGAGTTAGGACATTTCCTCACAAAAACCGGGTGTACGAATTGCTTGTTGCACGGGTATAGAATTAGGAGAGGTTATCAGGAACAAGAATAAGATTATAGAAAAAGGAATAGAGAAAGGCGCGGTGTACAATATACCACATGGGGTTTGCCCGTTAGGGTATTATGGAGACACGTGAAGATCAGTAGAGCTACGGACATATGAACACAAAAATGACGTCAGAGCTTACCGAACCTCCAATTCGCCAGTGGTTCATTTGGACCAATATTGTCATCTTCCAGATTGGAACAGGGTAGAGGGGCTCCACAAAGGTCTAGAGAAAAAGAAAAAGAAAATAGTGGAGGCAGCCTACATCGCTTCCCACCCCTGCATCAACCATAGGGATGGGTTCATCAAGTTAGCAGGAGCAGCAAGCACCTTGATCATCAAGGTCAAGAGGACGGATAAGAACAGTGAGTTGGACAGAGCGGGAACGTGAAATGGTTGGAGTCGCCAGAGAAGCATAGAAGACAGATGAGGGTATGGAAGCGAATGGAGAGGAACATGGCAAGGATGAAGTATATAACTTGTGCATTTTCTAAAATTGTATGTATTTCGAGAATGTCTTAGTATGGACGAAACGTTAGTGAATAAAACGCCAACCGTTATCTGTGTTTATCTCACCACCCAACCACACACACACACACACACACACACACACACACACACACACACACACACACACACACACACACACACACACACACATATATATATATATATTATATTATATATATATATATATATATATATATATGTGTGTGTGTGTGTGTGTGTGTGTGTGTGTGTGTATGTGTATGTGTGTGCGTGTGTGTGTTCATCAGTCGTTCCTACATAAGATACATTGTATCCTTATCAGAACAGATTAATGTATGAACATGTATCCATACAATCCCCTAACCTAACGTGTTATACTGTATTTATGTATATATATATATATATATATATATATATATATATATATGTGTGTGTGTGTGTGTGTGTGTGTGTGTGTGTGTGTGTGTGTGTGTGTGTGTGTGTGTGTGTATACATACATACATACATGCACACACATATATATATATATACATATATATATATATATATATATATATATGTATATATATATATATATATATATATATATATATATATATATATACACATACTTCGTACTTTGTGCATGCAATAGCTACCCGTCCCCCTCCCCCACCACCGTTTCATTTCCTCTCCTTATCTCTTGAACAATGTCTTTCATTCCAGTCTACTCTCTCATCCAACTTGCCCACTTCCTTACTTTCAATTAAACATACATGTGTGCGTGCGTACGTACGTATGTACGTGCGTGCGAGCGTGTGTGTGTATGTGTGTGTGTGTGTGTGTGTGTGTGTGTGTGTGTGTGTGTGTGTGTGTGTGTATGTGTGTGTGTATGTGTGTCTGTTCGTGTGCGTGTGTATGTATGTGCAACTTAATGATCACGCAGCGACTGAGATGCTACCTAGAATACAGGAACAGTATTAGACAGTCTATGAACTTCAGAGAAATGGGTAAAGGCCCGCTGTAAAAGGCAATGCATACATCAACTGCACAGCATACAAACGAGCCAAGCACATAGGTCCACCGCATAACCTACAAACGATCAATATCTCATTCTACAAGGAAAACCAACTTGGGCACGGAAGCAGGCAAGCAGGTGGGTAAGTAGGTGTAGTAGGAAGGGAGTAGGGTGTGGGGGAGCGGGTGGGGGAGGCAAAGGGGGGAGTTGGGGAGGAAGGCTTAATCCAGCCAAACCATGCTGGTGGGGGTGGTGGTAGTGGTGGTGGTGGCAGTGGTGGTGGTAATGATAATGGTGGTAATAATGTTGGTGGAAGTGTGGTGGTGACGGTGGTGGTAGCGTGACATCAGGGAACGAGACTCAAAGTCGTGGTCTGCAGTAGTATAGGTGGAAAAAAATAGGTTATGGAGATAAGAAAATAAATAAATAAAATTAAAAAAGAAAAAAAACGGAAAGGAAATTTTTTAGAAAATAAAAAAAAGATGAAAAAAGAAAGAGGAAAAAGTTATAATACAAAAAAAAAGTGAGAAAAAAAATTATATGAAAAAATAAAAAAGGAAAAATGAGAAAAAAGGGGGTAGAGGAAAACGTAAAAAAAAAAAAAACAAAAAAAAAAAACAGAAGAAGCCCGTTGCAAAGGCACAGGCGAATTGGAAAATGAACCTAACGGCGGTTCCGAATAAAAAGGGATACTGTGGGCAGAACCAGCTGTAAAGGACAGCTCTCTCTCTTCTTCTCTTTTTTCTCTTTCTTTCTCTCTCTCACCCTCTCTCTTTTTCCCTCTTTTTCTCTCTCACCCTCTCTCTTTTTTCCTCTTTCTCTCTCTCTCTCTTTTTCTCTCTTACTCTCTCTCTCTCTCTCTCCTCCCTCCCTCTTTCACTCTCACTCTCTCTCCCTTTCCTCTCCCTCTCTCTCTCTTCTCTCTCTCTTTCTCTCTCTCTATCTCTCTCTCTTTCTCTCTCTCCCCTCCCTCTCTCACTCTCTTTCCCTCCTCCCCCTCTCTCTCTCTATCAATCTCTCCCTCTCTCTCTCTTTCATCTTTCAAAATACACTGCTTTACCTACTTAACAGGTTCTAGACCTCAGATATTAGAACTAGGATTCTTTGCTAGATGAATTCTTATTATATCTTTAAATATTGATATATGAAGTTACATTACAATCATATCATATATAAAGCATTTCTAAACCACTAAAAATTATAAGTTGAAGTACACGTATATTGAAAAATATTAATTAGATGTCATATATCATAGAGTATAAATCATAGATTAGATATTACAATTTGTAAATAAAAAAAAATCATAAATTCTCATATTAAGTAAAATGTTGCATTTACCCTGTGTACACTATATTATATTTGCAGCATTTGGTGAAAATAAAATAAGATAAGAAATAAAACAATTTGGTAACTGTGCTTGATTCAATCATTGTCCATTGGTATGCTGGTTATTATTATGTTAATAAGAATGAGTGCAGAAAACTGGAAATGAATGTTCACTTAAGTCAACGTTACAAAATCAAGTATTGTTTAATAAAAAACAAAGCAAAATCATGTAATTATGTGATCTTTTCTCTATTTAGCAGATGCCTGAATCGGTTTACTTTATGTTTAGTATTTGTTTTTACTTGTCTCTCTGTTCCTTGTTAATACATCCATCAATTTATGTATTTTACTATTTGTTTGTTTATTCCATTTATCCAATTTATTCATTTAACCCACTTATTTATTTATATATCTGATTTATTTTGTGTATCAATCTATCGGTTTATGTATCTAGATATCTCTTTGACGACGATATGTCGTCATATGTTTAAAAAAACCTCGAAATCGACATGACGTCACAACCTTGAGATACAATGACATGCCTTCTCAAATACACGTCCCCTGGTCACGTGATCCCTCCCAGTTAGATTTGATTTGCGTCGTCCTGTGGTATAGTGGTCAGCCATAACCCTTTCAATCATGACTGCATTGCAATTAAACTTTTTGTCTTACTTCTCCGCCATCTGCCTGCTATCTCAACAAAACCAAAATTATGAGAATTTTGAGAAAAGGGATTGAAAATGTGTATGCATATATATATATATATATATATATATATATATATATAAATATATACAAATATATATATATATATATATATATATATATATATATATATATAATACTCGTGCACATAGGCATGTATTAGTTGGTGAATAAGACTTTGAAGCCAGGTAAGATAACTGGAGAGTAAGGGCCAGGACTCCACGAGCGTTACTCCTTCACACATACACAAACACACACACACACACACATACATACACACACACACACACACACACACACACACACACACACACACACACAACACGTAAGAAAAAAATATCCATATGTACACACACACGTACGCACGTGTACACACATACAAACGTGTACACATATACACACGTGTACACAGAGACACATACACATATGCATCATTTCCTATGACACTTAATAATGTGCAGAAAAACGTGCACATCGGAGTTCTTTGAGTACGATTATTCCCCCCTTTATATCACACCGTCACACTTACACGTCACAGAACAGCCAAGTCATCAAGTTCTTGTGGCTTTGTCCCTCGAATGACATCCGTTCTCTTTTTTTTTTTTTCTTCTTCTTCTTTCTATAATCACAGGCACAACATACCGACGTCAGTGGAATTGGAAGGGAAGGTGAGAGGGAGGGGGAAGGAGGGAGAGGAGGAAGGAGGGAGAGGAGGAAGGAGGAAGAGGGAGGCAGGAAGAAGAATGGAAGGGGAGAGGAGGGGGAGGAGGAGAAGGGAGGGAGAGAGGGAGAAAGCGAGGGAGAGAGAAGGGTGGAGGGAGAGGAACAGAGGAGGATAGGGAGGCAAGGGATGTGAGGCACAGGGAGAAGGGATGGGTAGGGAGAAAGGAGGGAGGGAGGAAGGGATAGGAACAGCGGGAGAGTGAAATAAATCACAGAATAAAATAAATAATAATGATCATAATAACGTTGATGATAATGATAATAATGATGATAATAATGACATAATGATACTGGTAATGATAACAATAATAATAATTTCTTTCACCTACTCCAAACTTCCCAATGCACGACATATCTCCCATCTTCTATAATAATAATACATACATATAACAAAGCATTTTTCCCCTTTACAAGGGAGGTAGCCAAGGCCAAATGGCATAATTCCACTCCCACCCATACCATCTCCACCCACTCCACTCCACTCCCATCCACCCACTCCACTCCCATCCACCAACTCTTTTCTAGGCTCCCCCTAGATGAGGGGTCATCCCTACATCTCGCCCACTGCCCTGGGTCAGAAGCAATGCAGCAAGACACAGCACATCTACAGCAAGGTTGCTTCATTTAATCGGCGACCCCCTCTCCGTCCCCTCATGCAGAAAAAAGAGAAGACGGGGAGATATCCCTTCGAGCTGCGTCAAAATATCATTCACACCATCCCCCACCCACTCCCTTCCATGCATCTCTGCATCATCCATACACAACCATTCTCTACTCACCCCTATCTTCTGTCTTCTCCCTTGCTTCCTCAACAGACATCCCTCTTTCTCAACGCCCTTTTACTCCATCCATCCATCTCATCTTTGGTATCCCCTCGTGTTCACTCCATCCACCTCTGCCTTCCACACTTCTTTGACTAATTTTTCTCCAGTCATTCTTTCCATGTGTCCAAACCATCCCAATACTCTTTCATCAACCCTATTTCCCAACTACTTCCCACCCCTGCTTTCCTCACCTCTTCGTTTCTCAACCTATCCAGTCTAGTAACCCCTATCATTCTTCTCAGAACTCGAATACGTTTAAACTCTTCCTCTCTTATGTTCCATGTTTCTGCCCTGTACAGTAATGTCGGCACAATCACCCATTCATACAATCTCCTCTTGCCCTCCATTCCCAACTGTTTAATAATAATAATAATAATGATGATGATGATGATGATGATGATGATGATGATGATGATGATGATTGATAATAATAATAATAAAATAATAATAATAATAATAATAATAATGATAATATTGATAATAATAACAAGACTAAAAGTAATAATAATAACAATAATGATGATAATAGTAATAATAATAGGGATAATAATATTGATAATAAAAATTATGATAATAATAATAATAATAATAATAATAATGATAATAACAATAATAATAAAAATTATGATAATAATAATAATAATAATAATAATAATGATAATAACAATAATAACAAAACAAAAACGATAAAAATAAAATCAAACCCCAAATAGATTAGAAATGGAATAGCTAAATAGATAAATAAGAAAATAAAACAAAAACAAGCAAACACATAAACAAAGAACTAAGGAGAGAAGAATAAAAAAGAAAAGGAAGAACAGGAGCTGGAACGACAGCGCCCTGATAAGAACAAGATCTAAAGGGAAAGAGGAAACCGAAAAAAAAAAAAAGGAGAAATAATAGTGAAAAACGAAAAAAAAAAACCGCGGAAATAAAAAACAGCGGCGGGAGGAAGGCAAACAGAAACAAACGCACGAAAAAGGTCAAAGGCGGAAAGGAAATACAGGAGGAATGAAAATAATGAATAAATACAAGGAACAGAAAGAAAAAAATAATATGGGCAGTAGTAAGAATGAGGGCGGGGGGAGGGGGGAGAAAGAGAGCTGAAGAGAGAGAGACTGGGGGACGGGGCCAAGTCCGAAAAGTTAAGAGAGATAAAAAGAGTGAGTGAGAGAGAGACAGGGGGGAGGGGCAGAGAGAGAGCGAGAGAGAGAGAGAGAGAGAGCGAGAGTGACAGACTGAGATATAGAGAGATAGAAAAGGAGATAGAGAGCGAAAGAGAAACAGAAAGAGACAGAGAGGGAGTGAGATAGAATGGAGAGAGAGAGAGAGAGAGAGAGAGAGAGAGAGAGAGAGAAAGAGAGAGAGAAAGAGAGAGAGAGAGAGAGAAAGAGAGAGAGAGAGAGAGAGAGAGAGAGAGAGAGAGAGAGAGAGAGAGAGAGAGAGAGAGAGAAAGAGAGAGATACTAAATGTGGCGGGAAATGTACCACCATGCATCCCCCTAGTCGTGGGTTCGAGTACCGCACTCTTCTCGGTCCGCAGTTGCATTGACTGTTGTTACCCGCCCCCTCGAAGTCCTCAGAGCGCATACACATAGGGGTAAAAGTGACGTCTTCGGCCACAGATGCTCAGCGCCTCCTGGCGTACCAGGCTCCTCCTGACCACCACGGGGCGATTTTATTCAGTGAGGGAAAGCGTACAGAGAAAAAGTTACGTTGATGATTCCGAAGGGCAGCTCACAAAGATAGATAGAATGAAAAAAATAAAAAGAATTGGGGAACCAGAGAAACAATGTTAACAGGACTGGCACAGAAAGGTAAAAAAAAAAATAATAATAAAAAAAATAAAAAAAATAAAGAGGGTTATTTTAGCTAGGGGGTTAAAAGATTGAGATTAACTTTTTTCAGCATGGGGGTTAAGATTTAGCTTTAACAAAGTCTATGCAATACGACAGTATAACGACATTTTTTCCGTTTTCTGTTTTGTCAAATATCGTCTTTTCATCTCGCATACATTCAATGCTACTTTCGTTTGTCGTGTTTCAGTATTTTGGTGTGGAGAGACTTTGCCCTCTTTCTTTCCTTCTTTCTTTCTCGTCTTTTTAGTCGCCATCTTCTTTTCTTTTTCTTTTCTTTTTCTCATCTTCGTTTTTTTCTTCTTTGTCTTGTTTTGATTCTTTTCGTTTTTCCTTCTTTTTATCATTTTCTTTCATTTTCTTCCTTTCTTCTTAATCTTATCTTTCTTTTTCATTTTCTTCCTCATTTTCATATCTTTCTCTTTTATTTCTTTTTCTTTTTCATCGTCTTATCTTCCCTCTTTATTTTCTTCTTTCCTCGTCATTTTCTTATCTTTCCTAATTTTTCTTCATGTTGTCTTCTCTACATTCTTCCTTTCTTTCTTCTTCTCCATCTTCTAACACCGTCTTCTTCTTCTTCTTTTTCCCCAATATCCTTTCTTTCTTGTATGTTGGGGTAAAAATATGTTAATAAACACATAGCGTCCGGATTTTTCGTTTCAAGCAGGTACTTGTGTATTCCCTCCTCCCTCATTTTTTTTCGCAAACCTTTATCTTTTCATGTTCAAAGTTGAGTTCAAAGCCTCTCTCTCTCTCTCTCTCTCTCTCTCTCTCTCTCTCTCTCTCTCTCTTTCTCTTTAACCCAAATCCATTTTTTTTTCAGGCTGAGACATATTTTAAATTTTCCCCAAACCGCTGGTGGGCTAGCCTGTACATATATCTATCAACCTGAAAGACTTCATATGACATATTGGATGGCTGAACCTTGACAAAGTTTTGAGTGGACGACTATAGGGTAGTGGGAGATACGTGTACGTCCGCTGGTGGATCTAAGGAAACCTAAGCCGTGACGTCATCATTCTTTAAAGATATGACGTCATATCATGGTTGTTTATACATGAATGAAATTAGTGATATTAATCTTGGCTTTGATTTTTATTCATTAATATGCTGGTGAAATCTACTGATGATTTTCTTTCTTTCTTTATTTATTCTTATATTCTGCAGTTAGGTCTTCCATAAGGTTTATAAATCTACAAAACCAGAATAAAATATATAAATTACTTTCCATTTCGAAAGGGATGACCCAATTGTTGAGAACTGTCGATAACAACACCAAATAATTCAATTACTTTGTGATTCCTAATTTCATTGGAATACTAGAATAATGTTTGCTGTAATTCTCCCATTTACATTACATATACTTTGACACCCAAGGCAATAATACAATATTAAAAAAAATATATACATGTACGTACGTATATATGTATGTTTATATATACATGAGCGTATATGTATGTGTGTATGTATGCATTCATGAATATATGCATGCATTTATGAATATATGTACGTGCATGTATATAGGTACGTATGTATGAGTATTTACATGTGTATATATATATATATATATATATATATATATATATATATATACAGTATATATATGTATATATATATGTATATATATGTTTATATATTTATATATATATGTATATATATTTATATATATATGTATATATATATATATATATACACACACACGCATATATATATATATATATATATATATATATATATATATATATATATATATATATATATATATACGTACAGTATATGTAATTGTACACAATTACCAAAACAAGATCCTGTATATACATTACTTTCTTATACATCTTGTTTTCATACTTTTAATTACTATTAATCGCACTTAACATATAATCCGTCTAACGACAAACGATTCGAATCAGGCGAAGACACAATTTAGGGTCACGGTCCATAAAGGCGTCTGTCAGTTTTGGGTCTACACGATTTTTTTTTTTTTTTTTTTTTTTTTTTTTTTTTTTTTTTTGTTGTTGGTGGTGGGGAGGTGACCCTAACCACCGTCCCTTTGTTTCGGGCAAGAGTTAAGTCGATGTAAGACTCTCCGCTGAATGAAACCATCGTGCTGCCCAAAGGAATCTTAATGAATATGCAAAAGAGGAATCATAGCTTCGTTTCTGCCTTTGCTCCTCCGAATGAACATTAACTCGCCCCTTTTCCTCCTCTTCTTCTCTTTTCTCCCCAACCTCTCTCTTATATATCTCTCTTCTCTCTCTCTCTCTCTTTTCAATTTACTTTTCTTCGTTGACTTTTATCTTTTCTTCGTTACTGTTTTTTCATGTATCAAATTTTCTCTTTTTTGTGTCTTTTATCTCTCTCCCTTTCTCTCTCTCTTTTTTCTCCCCTTCTTCCTCCTCTACTTTTTTCTCTCTCTTTGTCCCCTTCTCCCTCCTACTCTCTTCTCTCTCTCTCCCCTTCTCCCTTTCCCTCACCCACTCTCTCTCTTTCCACCCTACCCCTCCCATCTTATCTCTCTCTCTCTCTCTTTTCTTCCTTCCTCATATCTCCATCTCTCTCTCCCTCCCTCCCCTCTCTCTCTCCCCTCCCTCTCTCTCTCTTTTCTTCCTTCCTCATACCCCCCTCTCTCCCTCCCTCTCCTCTCTCTCCCCTCCTTCCCTCTCTCTCCCCTATCTCCTCTTCCCTCCTCCATCTCTCTCTGTCCCCTGCCTCTATCTCTCCCTCCACCCCTCGCTCTCTGTCTCTCTTCCCTTCTCTCTCCCCCCTACCTCTTTATCCTCTCCTCTTCCCACCTCCCTCCTTTCCTCTCCCTGACATCCGCATTCATCCGCAACCCAACCCAACCCAACCCAGCCCAACCTCAGCTAACGGCTGGCCTCAGATTGAACCTAGTTGGTGCTGACCCACGACCCGGACAGCCTGAGCCTCTTCCCTCTCCCCTCCCCCCCCTCTCTCTCTCTCTTTCCCTCTCTCTCTTCGCATGCAAACGACCCCCAAGAACTTATGACCATTTGTTATTGTTATTTTGTCATTGAAAAGCACGTTCTAGGAACTGCATTCGCCTCTTGGGAGTTGCAAGACACTCCCCCACTCCCACTTCCCCTCACCCCCAACTCCCATTCCCCAACTCCCTCACCTTCACCAGCGATTCATCTTTTTGGATTTTTTTTTCTTTTCTGTTCTCTTCCCTGAAAGCTCCTTTGATGGGATTACATCTGTTCAATTGTTTATTCTTTTATAAGTTTTTTTTATTTCTTTACCTATTTGTTGATTTATTTGATTTTTTTCTTTTTTAATCATTTGACGTTCTTTGAAATCAGTTGATCAGAAAATGCTTAGGAAAATAAATAAGAAGAATAGATAAATAAAAAGACAAATGAATAATCAAATCAACTGAACAGACAAATAATAGTTGTGCACGTCTACGCGATATATCAATACAAAAATTAATATTAATTTGACAAATTAAAATACATCAACGTAATATATGTTTTTCGTGGCGGAAATCATTGAAAAAAAAAAGATAAAAAACTGCTAAAAGCAAATCCACTACCGAACGGAGCTGTGACGAGAGTTTTCAGACGCCATGTTGGTGTCGTGTGGCCAGTCCCGTCAATGTCAGACCTGGAATACACCCTTAGTACCTCCGTCAGTACCTCGCACGCTACAGCTTTTTCTTTTTTGAAAGAGTGCTACAGAGCTGAGTTTCATGTTCTTCTTGAAACAATGAAACGTCTCTACACCCCCTAGTCCGATCGAGTGCCAAAACCGGCCGTCAACATCCCTGACGACGGCGACGACAGCGACGACCCTGATGACCTGTAGCATTACTAAATGCAGGTTAGGATAAGGTAGAGTAGGTTAGGTTAGGTTAGAACAGAGCAATTTATCATACTTTAATTTCTTCACCATCCGCATCTATCAAAACAAACATGGCATTTGAAAGCACTCGTCGCGGCTCCGTTCGGTAGAGTATCGCTTTTAGCAATTATTTTTATTGATTTCCGCCAAGAAAAACGTATTTTACGTTGATGTATTATAAATGACAAAATCAATATTCAATTTTCTAATGCTATACCGTTTAGGTGTGCATTTCCTTAAATATAACCAAAGAAATGAAAGAAACAAACCATAAAACAAATAAAAAACGCAACAAACAATCAAAAATAGAAAATAAATAAAATGAAAGACATTCATATTCAAAACTGAAGACACATGGAAGGGAGAAAGGGAGAGGGAGAGAGAGAGAAAGACCGAGAGAGAGAGAGAGAGAGAGAGAGAGAGAGAGAGAGAGAGAGAGAGAGAGAGAGAGAGAGAGAGAGAGAGAGAGAGAGAGAGAGGGAGAGGGAGAGGGAGAGGGAGAGAAAGGGAGAGAAAGGGAGAGAAAGGGAGAGAAAGGGAGAGAAAGGGAGAGGGAGAGAAAGGGAGAGAAAGGGAGAGAAAGGGAGAGAGGGGGAGAGAGAAAGAAGGTGAGAGAGAGAGAGATAGGGAGAAAGACATACAGAGAGAGACAGAGAGGGAAAGAGATAGGTAGAGAGAGAGAGATAGGTAGGGAGAGAGAGAGAGAGAGAGAGAGAGAGAGAGAGAGAGAGAGAGAGAGAGAGAGAGAGAGAGAGAGAGAGAGAGAGAGAGAGAGAGAGAGAGAGAGAGAGAGAGAGAGAGAGAGAGAGAGAGGAGAGGAGGAGGAGCCAAAGGTTAAGCAAAGCCATTGAGAAAGGACACGATCTCAGGCGGCGCTCATCATCAGACGGTGCTCAGAGATGGTGCTGGTCCAAAAGGGTTACCTGTTGTAGTGGTGGTGGAGATGGGAGGGTAGGGCGTACTGGGGTGGAGGGTACTGGCGGTGGTCATAATGGTGGTGGTGATGGTGGTGGTGGTGATGGTGGAGATGGTGTTGGTGATGGAGGTAATAGTAATGGTAGTGATAGCGGTGTGTGGTAGTGGTGATACGGGGTAGTGTAGGTGATAGTGACGGTAGAGATGGTGGTGGTGGTGGTGGTGGAGATGGAAGTGATGGTGGTGAAAATAATGGCGGTGATGGCAGAGTGGTGATGGTAGTGGAGGTGGTGGTTATAATATTGGTGCTGGTAATGGTGATTGTGGTATTGGAACTGGTGGCGATGGTGGTGGTGTTAAGTGTCCACGGAGATGATTGAAATCGCCTGACGGCAACCAGCATAAACAAGAAAAAGTCCTACCCGGTACAGAATGTATGCGTGTCGGGTGGGAGGGTTAACCGTGATTCCCTAGCACCCTGGGTTGGGTTGTATTATTATAGGTTGTTCGAATAACTAAATTAACTTAAATGTCGTATGGTAAATATAGTTTACCGTAAATTAAGTTGATTGGTGATGATAAGAATCCAATTTTGATTGCAATGCCTCCGAGGCCATTTTTGTTTACGCATGACGTCACCACCCCTGGTGATCCTGAGTTGACCCAAGCTGCCTCCGTAGAAGACGAGAAGCTGGGAAAGGAGATAGAGATGAGGCGATTATCTTATCTTACTGACTTATTCATTCATCTATTTATCTAACTATTTATTTATTTATTTATTATTACTTAGGAAATTACTGTAGAAGCTCGCTAGCTGAGCGGGTTAGGGCGTCGTTAATTGCGGCGAAAGTCGAGGTGATGGCGGTTCGAGTCCTGCCACCGGCGAAGTTGAACCAAGGGCATGATTCATTGAATTCCACGCTACAAAGTCCTCTGTAAGGGAAACCGTCCTAGCCTTTCGATGGGAGGAGTTTGTGATGTTAAACCATATCAATCATCAAAAACTTAGGAAATCTTTGCTCAAACTATTATGTACAACCTGAATTCAGCCCTCTAAAAAAAATCACAAAAAAGGTCCTCATGGCAACAAAAAATATATATATAAAGCCTTCAGGTGATTGTTTCAGCCAATGGTCAATTTCAGGCCCTTCGTTATCCTGAATCTATAATATCCTGCACCAGAGCGCGTGGCAATTGATCTTTCCATTTCTCTCCTTCAGCACCGCATTTTCTTTTCTATTTCTTAGAAATAAAAATAACGAAGTGAGAGACAATGGCTTCAAGCTATGAGGACGCTGAGTGAAATAATAATAATAATAATTATAGTACATACACATACCAAAGGATTTTTCCTCCTTACAAGGGAGGTAGCCAAAAACAAAAACAAAGGCATAAACCCCTCCCACCCATTTCATCCCCAACATACTCCCCTCCCCTCCGCCCTCTTCCCTCCCTCTTATCTTGACACCCCCTGGATGACGGGTCATCCCTGTATCTTGTCCACTGCCCTGGGTCAGAAGCAGTGTCACAAGACAGAGCAACTCCACAGCAAGGCTGCTTCATTAAATTGGCGACACCCCATCTCCGTCCCCTCATGCAAAAAAGGAGAAGACGGGGAGAAATCCCTTCGGGCTGCGTCAATCTATCTCTCACACATACTCCCTCACCCCCCATCCCCCATCCACTCCCCCTCATGCATCACAGCATCATCCATACACAACCATTCTCCATTCACCCCTATCTTCTGTCCTCTCCCCTCTTTCCCAATGCCCTTTTCTCTATCCATCCATCTCATCCTTGGTCGCCCTCTCATGTTCACTCCTTCCACTCTCCCTTCCACATCTCTTTTACTAGTCTTTCTTCACTTATTCTTTCCATGTGTTCAAACCATCCCAATACTCTTTCAACAACCCTATCTCCCAACTCCCTTATAGTAATAATAATAATGATGATGATGATGATGATGATGATAATGATAACGTTGGTAATGATGATGATGATGATGATGATGATGATGATGATGATGATAATTAATAATAATAATAATAATGATAATAATAATAAAAATAATAATAATAATAATAATAATAATAATAATAATAATAATAATAATGATAATAATAATAATAATGATAATAATTAATAATAATAATAATAATTATATGAGTGATAATAATAACTATAATAATTATAATTATAAATTATAGTAATAATTATATTATTGATAATAATAATAATATGAATAACAATAATAATAACTATAACAGTAATGATAATAATAATGAAAATTGTCAAAATAATAGCAATAGTAACAATAATACTGATAATAATACTGATAATAACAATCATGATGATGATAGTAATATCAATGATAATAATACTGATAATAACAATCATGATGATGATAGTAATATCAATGATAATAATAATGATGATAGAATATAATCAAAATGATAATACTGATAATAGTAATAATAATGATAATAATATTGATAAAATATAATGAAAAAATAATAATGATGATAATACAAATAATAATAATAATGATAATAATAATAATAATAATACTAATAATAATGATGATAAAATAACCATAATAGTATCAACAATAATGATAAATTAAATAAGAATGAACAGATAATTATATAAACGCAATTTTATTAACCAGTTTGTCAAAGCATAAAATGAACTTTCCAGAGGTACTAGTTTCAAAGTTTAGAATTATTTCATTAAGATTTAAGTAATGCTGTCATGTAGAAGAATGTTTTTTTTCACATTTGTGTGTGTGTGTGTAATTCGTAGGATTCGTAACTGCCTGTAGAAAAACAAAGAGGAGGAGGAAGAGAAGAAGAAGAAGATGGAGAAGGAGAAGAAGAAGAAGAAGAAGAAGAAGAAGATGAAGAAGAAGATGGAGAAGAAGAAGAAGAAGTTGGAGAAGAAGAAGTTGGAGAAGAAGAAAAAGAAGAAGAAGAAGAAGAAGATGAAGAAGAAGAAGAAAAAGAAGAAGAGGAAGAAGAAGAAGAAGAAGATGAAG
>NC_134786.1:60253648-60278648 GCF_046742065.1 Oratosquilla oratoria
TATATCTGCAGTACCTCACACAGTGCCTTCCTATTTACCCTATCGTACGCCTTTTCCAGATCCATAAAAGCCCAAAAAACATCCTTACCTTTTCCTATAGCTTTCTCACATATTTGTCTTACCACAAAAAATCTGATCTACACAACCCCTCCCTGTCCTAAACCCACATTGTTCCTCACCAGTTACTTCCTATGTTCCTCTCCTAATCCTCTCAATCAAGACCCTCCCATAAGCCTTCCCAACTACACTTAACAAGCTAATCCCTCTGAAACTACTACACTCACACTTGTCCCCCTTTCCCTTGTAAAGTGGAACTATACAGGCACTCCTCCAGTCCTTCGGCACTCTACCCTCTCTTAAACAAACATTAAATAACCTCACCAGCCAGTCCACCATCACTGTACCTCCTTTTTTCAGACATTCTGTATGGCATCCATCCAACCCAGGTGCCTTACCTGCTCTCATCATCTTAACAGCTGCTTTCACTTCATCTTTCCTTATTTCTCCTCCATTTTCCTCACTCATCACTGTCATTTTCTTAGCGCTTCCCACTGCAACTACCTTTCCTTCCCTATCCTCCTTCACATTTAGCAACTCCCTAAAATACTCTGCCCACCTTCCTCTCACTGCCTTCTCTTCCATTATCATCTCTCCATCTGCACCTTTTACCTTTTCATCTCTACTTGATTCGCCTCTTCTTCCTCTTTTAATTTCTTTCCAAAACAATTTTTTATTACTTTCAAAATTTTGCCATACTCTTACCCCATTTCACATCTGCTCTCCTCTTTGACTCCTTTATCTTATGCTTTACTTCTCTTCTCTTTACTTTGTACCTCTCATACGATTCCCTCGTCCTAATTTGTAACCAATCTATGAAAGCCTGCTTCTTCTCTTCTACACCTTTCTTTGCTTCCTCATTCCACCACTCACTACCTTTCCTTCTATTTCCTCCCGCCCTCCTTGTTCCACACACCATCTTTGCACACCTTATGACTCCCTCCTTGAACCATCCCAATTCCTCCTTCACTCTATCCTTTACTCCCTCCCACTCCTCTCTCAGCTTTTTCTTAAACTCCTTCTCCTTTTCGTTCTCATTTAAGCAGTTCACTCTCAGTACTTCCCTACCTTCTGCCCTTTTCCTCTTTCTCCAACGATTCTCTACTCTAAATTTAACTTCCACCAGAAAATGATCTGATATTCCCCTACTCTCTCCCCATAGAGCATGTACATCCTTAACTCTTCCTACCATACTCCTGGTCACCACTATATAGTCCATTAACGCTCTATCTGCCACCCTTCCATCCACCACCCTCTCCCATGTGTACTTATGTTTGACTTTCTTCCTAAACACTGTATTTACTATCATCAACTCTCTTTGGAGACAGATCTCCACCATCATCTCTCCACTACGATTTTTTCCTAGAACTCCATACTTCCCAATCACTCCGTCTATTGGTTCATTTCCTACCCTAGCATTAAGGTTTTCCAATACAACTACATTGACATTTCTTCCTAATCCATCTATGTACTCATCTAAATCCTCCAAAAAGCCTCCCTTTCCTCTAAGCTCTTCTCACTACCAGGGCCATACGCACTTACAAAAACCCACATCTCCCTTCCCAGTTCCACCTTCATCCACATCAACCTTGAAGAAACCTCCTTCCACTCCACTACATGCTTACCTATCTCTTCACTTACTATTATAGCCACCCCTTCTCTCCCTCGTCCTCTCTTCACTCCTGAGAACCTCTCAACTACACTTCCAAACCCACACTCACCCCTCCCTTTCAACTTAGTTTCACTCAAGCCAATACATCCATCTTTCTTCTCACAAACATATTGCCTATCGCTTCCCTTTTACTCTCATCTGTACCACATCCACGCATATTAAAAGACCCAAACCTTAGGGTACTGGTTGGAAATCTCCTAGATCCTAATAATGATAGTAGTAGTAGTAGTAGTAGTAGTAGTAGTAGTAGTAGTAGTAGTAGTAGTAGTAGTAGTAGTAGTAGTAGTAGTAGTAGTAATAATAATAATAATAATAATAATAATAATAATAATAATAATAATAATAATAATAATAATAATAATAATAATAATAATAATAATAATTGATAATAAAAATAATAATATTAATAATAATGATAATAATGATAATAATAATAATAATAACAATAGTAATAATAATAATAATAACAACAACAATAACAACAACAACAACCCCGTCCTTAGCGGGAGGAAATCTGCCCTTTTTACCCGTAAGGCTGCCAGCAGGCGATTCTATTCCTCTCCCCCTCCTCCTCGACACCTTTTCTCTTCATCCTTGGAAGCTAAAGAAACAAGACGACCTGAGGAGGAATGGGAGAATGAGGAGGAGGAGGGCGAGAGTGGTGGAGGAGAAGGAGGAGGAACAGGAGAAGGAAGTTGAGAAAGAGAATGAGGAAGAAGAGAAGGAAGTGGAAGAGGAGGAGGAGGAAGAAGAAGAGGAAGAAGAGGAGGAAGAAGGGGAAGAGAAAGAGGAGAAGGAAGTGGAAGAGGAGGAAGGGGAAAAGAAAAAGAAGAAGAGAAAGAGGAGGAGGAGAAGCAAGAAAGAGGAGTAGAAAGAAGAGGAGGAAGAGGAGAAAGAAGAAGAGGAGGAAGAAGAAGAGAATGAGGAAGAGGAGAAGCAAGTGCAAGAGGAGTAGGAAGAGGAAGAGGAGGAAGAGAAGAAGGAAGAGGAGAAGGAAGAGGAAGAGGAAGAAGAGGAAAAGGAAGTGCAAAAGGAAGAGGAAGAAGAGGAAAAAGAGAAGGGAGAGGAGGACGAAGAGGAAGAGGAGGAAGAGGAAGAGAAGGAAGAGGAGGAGTAAGAGAAGGAAGTGGAAGAGGAGGAGGAAGAAGAGGAAGAAGAAGAGAAGAAAAAGGAGGAGGAAGAGGAGAAGGAAGTGGAAGAGGAGAAGGAAAAAGAGAAGAAAGTAGAAGATGAGGGGAGAAGGAAGAGGAAGAAGAGAAAGAGGAGGAAGAAGAAGAGGAAGAGGAGAAAGAGAAGTGGAAAAGGAGTAGGAAGAAGAGGAGAAGGAAGAGGAGGAGGAAGAGGAGAAGGAAGTGGAAGAGGAGGAGGAAAAAGAGAAGAAAGTGGAAGAGGAGGGGACGAAGAAGAGGAGGAAGAGAAAGAGGAGGAGGAAGAAGAAGAGGAAGAGGAGAAAGAAGTAGAAGAGGAGTAGGAATAAGAAGGGGAGGATGAAGAGAAGGAAGAAGAGCAAGAGAAAGAGGAGGGAGAAGAAGAGGAGGAAGAAGAGAAAGAGGAAGAGGAAAAGCAAGTGGAAGAGGAGGAGGAAGAGGAGGAAGAGACGAAGATGAGAAGGAAGAGGAAGAGGAAAAGAAAGTGGAAGAGGAAGAGAAGGAAGAGGAAGAAGAGGAAGAGAAGGAGGAAGAGGAGAAGGGAGTGGAAGAGGAGGGGAGAAGAGGAGGAAGAAGAAGAGGAGGAAGGGAAGAAGGAAGTGGAAGAGGAGGAAGAAGAGGAGAAGGTGAAAGAGGAGGGGGAGGAAGAGGAAGCGGAAGAGGAGAAAGAAGAAGAGAAAGAGAAGGAAGTGGAAGAGGAATAGGAAGAAGAGAAGGAAGAGTAGGAGGAAGAGGAGGAGAAAGAGGAGAAGGAAGAGGAAGAGGAGGAAGAAGAAGAGGAAGAAGAAGAAGAAGAAGAGGAGAAGAAAGTGAAAGAGGAGGAGGAAGAGGGAGAGGAGGAAGAGAAGAAGGAAGAGGAAAAGGAAGAGGAAGAGGGAGAAGGAGAAGAGAAGGAGGAAGAGGAGGAGTAAAAGGAAGTGGAAGAGGAAGAGTAAAAGGAAGTGGAAGAGGAAGAGGAGGAAGAAGAGGAGGAAGAGGAGGAAGAAGAGGAAGAGGAGGAAGAGGAAGAGAAGGAGGAAGAGGAGGAGGAAGAGGAGGAGGAAGATGAGAAGGATGTGGAAGAGGAGAAGGAAGAAGAAGAAGAGGAAGAAGAGGAGAAAGAAGAAAAGAAGGAAGTGGAAAAGGAGGAAGAAGAGGAGAAGAAAGTGGAAGAGGAGTGGGAGGAGGAAGAGGAGGAGGAAGAGGAGTGGGAGGAAGAAGAAGAAGAAGAAGAGAGAGAGGAAGAGGAGAAGGAAGAGGAGTAGGAAGAAGAAGAGGAGAAGGAAAAGGAAGAGGAGGAAGAAGAGGAGGAAGAAGAAGAGAAAGGGGAAGAGGAGAAGCAAGTGGGAGAGGAGGAGGAAGAGGAAGAGGAGGAAGAGAAGAAGGAAGAGGAGAAGGAAGAGGAATAGGAAGAAAAAGAGAAGGAAAAGGAAGAGGAGGAAGAAGAGGAGGAAGAAGAAGAGAAAGGGGAAGAGGAGAAGCAAGTGGGAGAGGAGGAGGAAGAGGAAGAGGAGGAAGAGAAGAAGGAAGAGGGGAAGGAAGAGAAAGAGGAGGACGAGGAAGAGAAGGAAGAGGAGGAGGAAGAGGAGAAGGAAGTGGAAGAGGAGGAGGAGGAGGAAGAGGAAGAGGAGGAAGAGAAGGAAGAAGAGGAGGAAGAGGAGGAAGAGGAATGATTCATGGTTGTGTCGAACAGGGTCGAACCCTAATTCTGAATAAAATCACCTGATCGCAGATCGATGAAGGGCCAACCCTTTATTTCACAGAAGGTAAACTTTGCACCTGAACAGAATCATCTGGCATCAAAATTAGAATAAAAATAAAAATAAAGAATAAGATAGAAAAAGACAGAAAAAGGAAAAAGAATGAATGAAAGAAAAAAGAAAAGAAAAAAGCAAAAAAAAAAAAAAGCAAATGAAAGATAGAAGAAAATAAAGAAAAAACGCCGAGCACCGCCATATGGGAATACATACGGAAGCGTTGAAGAGGTGGACTAAAAGTGGAGGAAAGAGGAGGAAAAGGTGGAGGAAAGAGGAGGAGAAGGTGGAGGACAGGGAGGATCCGGGTCAGAGACAATGAAGAAAAGTTGAAGGGAGAGAGTGGGGGGGGGGGGTCGGAGTGAGAGAGGAAAAAAAGAGAAGAGAAAAGAAAAGAAGAGAAGTTAAGAAAAGAGAGGAAAGGGGGGCGAGGAAAAGAGGGGAAGGAAATGGATTTAATTTGTATGAGATGGAAAAGGAGAAGAGAGAAAAAGAACGAAAAGACGGGAGAAGGCAACGAATGGAAGGGAAGAAGAGGGGAAAGCCAAACACGACGAAGTGCGTGGAAAGACAGACAGAGAGAGAAAGAGAGAGAGACAGAGAGAGAGAGAGAGAGAGAGACAGAGAGAAAGAGAGAGAGGATGGATATCAAAGAGAATAGAGTGATGAGGAGAGTTGTAAAAGAAGAAGAATGAGGAGGAGGAGAGGAAGAGGAGGAGGAGGAGGGTAAGAAGAGACATAAGAGAAATGAAAAGGAGAATCCAATTTGGGTCTTAGCCTGAACGCCCCCTTTAAATAAAGGGAGCGTTGCAGTGCGAACGAAAACGGACTGCAGTCGTGGGTGGAAATGTACATAACCTAGTCAAGCTCCCATACCGGCTAGGAGATCAGGTACCGGCCACTAAGGCCGCACCATTAGTGAGGGTGGGGAAGGGTGCATATTTTATTTATCGGCAGTGAGGGAAAAAAAAAGTAGCAAGGATATGATATGAGAATACAACATAAATAAACAAATAAATGAACAAATAAATATATAAAATAAAAGAGAAGCATCATTATCTTCGTCATCATCAGTAGTAAGAATGCAACATTAAAAATAAACAAGAAAAAAGTGGCAGGGTTATGGTACGAGAATACAAAATTAATTAATAAACATATCAATCAATAAACGAATACAAAATTAATGAATAAACATATCAATCAATAAACGAATGAATAAATAAACAAATAAATAAATGATAAAATAAAATAAGAGAAGCATAATATTTCTATCATTATCAGCGGTAAGAATGCAATGCCAAAGACAGACGAAAAAAATATAAGCAGTTATGAAGAAACCAACCAAAAGCATAGAATACAAAAAACAATAACAGTCGTGATAATAACAGCAGTAATAACAATAACAGCAAGAAAAGAACAATAATAATACGACAGAGGAGGAAGAACAGAGGCAGAAGCCGAACAATTAGAGCAGCTACGGCTATAGTAACATAGGAACTACAAGAATAGCAAAAGATTAATAACAACAGGTGTAGTAATAAAATTACAATAAGAAGGGCAGTATCAGAAACGTTAGTAAAAGAAGAACAACAAGAACAGAACAAGAAGCCAGAATATCAAAAGAAAACTGCAAGAACAGAAAAAAGATTAATAACAGGTGCAGTAATAAAATTACAATTAGAGGGGCAGTATCAGAAACGTTAGTAAAAGAAGAACAACAAGAACAGAACAAGAAGCCAGAATATCAAAAGAAAACTGCAAGAACAGAAAAAAGATTAATAACAGGTGTAGTAATAAAATTACAATAAGAAGGGCAGTATCAGAAACGTTAGTAAAAGAAGAACAACAAGAACAGAACAAGAAGCCAGAATATCAAAAGAAAACTGCAAGAACAGAAAAAAGATTAATAACAGGTGCAGTAATAAAATTACAATTAGAGGGGCAGTATCAGAAACGTTAGTAAAAGAAGAACAACAAGAACAGAACAAGAAGCCAGAATATCAAAAGAAAAAGCTACACCGACAATACAGAATGAAATGGGAAACATCAAGAGGAACAAAAGACTATTGAGATCAAAACACAAAGAGAGCAAAAGCAGATATGAAAAGAGGTAATGAAAATACACGAATAGAGGAACAGAGAAAATGGAAAGAAACGAACAACGATAGGAGAAAAAGCAGTTTTGGTAAGAAAAAATATAAAAAGAGAAAATACGACATCGTAACAGCTAGTCAAAAATCAACAAAAGTACAAATGGAAAAAATGCACTAGGAATCGTGGTTAGAGAGAAACTACAAGAGCAGGATTGAAAAAGAGCAGCAGCATTGGTAAGAAAATAATTACAAAAAGAGGGGAAAAACATTGGAACAACTACAGTGAGAAATAAAAAAGAAATGGAAAAGAGCACAAGAGCTGCAGTTAGAGAGAATCGAGAAGATCAGAGCAAAAAAAAAAAGAGCAATGGTAAGACAATGACAACAACAATTATGTACAAAGAGAGACAGCAACACCAATTGCCAGAAAAGAATCTCCAATTGATATTACGTTTGCTGAAGGAGGAGTAGGAAGAACAGAAGGTGAAAATGGGGTGGGGTGGGGGGGAGGAAGGCAAACGCCAATAACAAAGGTATAAATTACGAAACCAGGAGACCAAGGACTGACAACAAAGAAAGGTAAAGGAAGAAAATCAAGCCATTGATGCCAAGAGGCTGGACTGAGGCCGGACAACATTGTGCGGAAAGAACAAAACCATTGAACTAACGACCAAGAGGATCACATAACAAAAATAAAGAAAAGGAGAAAAGAGTCGGAATTGAACGAAGAGAGAAAAAGAAGCGAAGGGAGGGGGAAGAGAAGAGGAAGAGGGAGAGCGAGAGGGAGAGAGACAGACACAGAGAGAGAGAGAGAGAGAGAGAGAGAGAGAGAGAGAGAGAGAGAGAGAGAGAGAGAGAGAGAGAGAGAGAGAGAGAGAGAGAGAAGTAGGGAGAGAGGAGAATAAGAGAGAGAGAGAAAAGAATGTGTGAGAGCGGTTTGACGGAAGAACCCATGAAGATAAATAGACGGAGTTAAGGTTCGGTTAGATAGAGAGCGAGAGAGAGGGAGAGAGAAAGAGAGTTTCTGGTTCAGGGAAAAGAGGAAAGAACAGAAGAGGAGCAAGAAATACAGAGGAAAACGAACCAGATGGTCAGAAAGTGGGGTCAGTGAGGAGTAAGAGGCAAGTGGGAGTTGGGACACGGAATTCACTAGCTACACTAGACGTGATAACATATATAACCATTAATAACCACATATACGATATGTCACACGCAAGACACGTGATCCACAGGCCTACCACAGGATGTCGTCAGACATTGGCGCCGGTCAACTTATACTTGGATCAAACATTACTGGCAATTCCTTGCTGACCTAAACATTCCCAAATCATAAACACCTAATTAAATAAGCATCACAGCACCGCCTACGGAAACTCATAAGTTTTTCCACCAGATATTTCATCAATAATTTCCCTATACCATATACAACGCCAAGACACATTCACTAATACTAACTATATGCATTGTACTACAACTAGCTCACAAATGTTATTGCAGATAGAATAATTAGAGAATAGGCAACCTCATGCAGAAAGGCTGATTTCTGCGTATATATGCCGGCGACTGCATCGCTAATATTGGGACTCTCCCCTTAGGAGGAGCACCAAAGGACACTCTCCCCATAGGCAGATTACCCGGAGACTCTGTCCTTCTGTGTCTGCACAATTTCCTTCCTGTGAAATGTAATCACCAAAACCTACCACCGGTTTACATCGAAACGCCCCAACTTTGTGTATGACCGCCAAGAATACGTAAGGAGGTGACATATTATGTGGTCATACCACTAAGTCTATCTATAAGAAAGGAACCCATTTGCTACCGAGAGGAATCTCTCTCTCTCTCTCTCTCTCTCTCTCTCTCTCTCACACACACACACACACATACAACGGAATGAAATAGTCTAACACCAGGCAGAATAAAAGGAAAAGGACTCCACTGAAAGGAAGGAGTTGCCAAAGGGGTAACACTCATCACTCTCACTCCTGTGGTACTCTGGCCTGAAGTCCCATGGCCGCCTTCACCAAGTCTCTCCATCGATCTCTGTCGTCTGCAGTCTCCTGCCATTGCCCTGGTTTTTCCACAAATTGTACCACATCTGGGGTAATGTTGTTATTCCATCTGTATCAGGGTCTTCCTAGCAGTCTCTTTCCTACGATTGTCCCGTTTAAAAGTTGGTACGGAGCTGCCTTGTGTATGGAGCTGCCTAGTGTAGGCCTTATGGTCTCTTGCTTTCTCCTTTATTCTTATGTTCTTTCTTGATTCATTCTTGCCCCATGGTCTGTCCATCGGAATCTTCTTCCTATCACTTCCTGTTGTATAAATGTTTGTTCTGTCATCCCCCTAATTTCTGCGTAGTGTTAGCGCCTCCATTGGCTAAATTCATTATCGTATGCAGGTCATAATATTTTCCATAATACTCCACTTTCGAACACTTCTATTTTCCTCTTCGGTTAGAACCGTCTCACAACAATACAATACTTCTGGTTTGATCAAAACGTTGTATACTAGACATTTTCTTCGTCGCGAGATGTTTCTGTTTTCATGATGGTTCCCAAGGCATGTAAGCTTCTTGATCCAACTGCTATCCTTTCTTTGATTTCTTCGTCCACATCATTTCCAGATCCTAGCGCTGCACCTGGGTATCTAAAATTCCCCACACTCTCGATTCTCATATTTTCAATTGGAAATAATGCATCTACCTCCATTTACTTGGCTATTTCCATTACCAACGGGGTTACAGGCGGATAAAATCGCCTAGCGGCAATCGATATAAAAACATAAGTACCGTTCGATAAACAAGGGGATCATCAAAACAATATTAACTATTTTTGCCACTGTAGGCGAGACACACTCAGCACAATGAAATACCCTGACCTTACGCTGGCCACAAGGTTAAGATTTCTAAAAAAAAAAAAAAAAGTAAATAAATAAATAAATAAAGAAAAATAAGAAAAAGTGCTTCGACATGATTCCCAGTTCAAACCAACCTGAAAATACCTCCTTTATTAACTTTCAATCAATGAGAAGCGTCTTAATCAGAGATTATATCTACTATTTTGTCAGTGACTTTGCCCGAGGTCTTTCTGCTCTTAATGATCGAGAAAATACAAAGTTGGTCAAATAATCTGATGCACCATGCATTTTCTAAATCATAATCTACCCATGTCAGGTTTTCATGACAGAAATATAATAATGGTAAAATGTTGAAATGTAATATCAATCTGGTAAATTTAGTTGCTGTTTTTAAAAGTGTTCGTTTGATTTCTATAGATTTGTGAAGTTGCTGTTTCTGCAATTGCTATTCGACACAGAATTCTAGATGGTTATTTGCCCGAGTGAGGGTAATATTTGTTATGTTCCTTGCATGACTCTTTATATAGGATATTCCTTCGTGCGCGTCCATTAGTCAAATGAAGAGAAAGGTTTGTACTGAACGCGACATCGGTACGACTTTTCTCTCTATTTTTTTTTTTTTTTTTTTTTTTTTTTGGTCACCATATGTGATTTTAGATGTTTACTTTTCATATCAGGTAACAACAACTCATTTTTTTAGCCACATATTTACTATTTTGCGTCAACTCATGACTTACCCTTCTCAGTTGCGGGTCACGTAAGGTCAAATGACTTTCTCGTCTACTCAACCAGAAAAAGAAAAAGAAGAATAAGAAATATGAGGAGGAGGAGGGGAAAGAAAAGAAGAAGAAGAAGAAGAGGAAGAAGTAGAAGGACGAGATGAAGGAGATGAAGAAAAAGAAGTGATTGAAGGAGAAGAAAAAGGATCAAGATAAATAAATACAAACAGAAAAAGAAAGAAAAAGGTGAGAAAGGAGGCGTTCAGTAGTTGCGACCGGAGCCGTCACCTTTCCCCTATATACATATGTTGTTTAGGGACTGATGGGGGGGAGGTAACAAATAGTTAATGCTGGGAATCAGAGAGAGGAGGGCGGGACTCGAGCCCACGATTCGGACGATGCGAGCTCACAGCTCATATATGGCCCGGTGTATGGATAATGTGTACATGCGCGCTCGTGTATGTTGTGTGTGTGTGTGTGTGTGTGTGTGTGTGTGTGTGTGTGTGTGTGTGTGTGTGTGTGTGTGTGTGTGTGTGTGTGTGTGTGTGTGTGCGTGTGAAAAAGGCGAGGGTGGAGCTGTATGGAAAGTTCCCATCAGTTGAAGAGAGGGTTGGAAGTTGTTATGGTAAAGAGGATTGTGATGAGGGTTGTGATGTGAGCTGTGATGAGATGTGACGAGAGCTGTGATGAGAGTGATGAAGGGTGTGATAAGAGTTGTGATTAGAATTGTGATGAGAGCTGTGATGAAGGTTGTGATGAAATGTGATGAATATTGCCATGAGTTGTGATGAAAACTGTGATGGAGATTGTGATGAAGGTTGTGATACAGTTGACGAAGGTGTTCAAGTTAACGTACAGGTTATGACGAGTGTTATGACGAGAGTCCTATATGTGTTACTGTTGTGATGATGAAATTAATTATTAGAGTTCAGACTGGCCCGATTAATATCCTATTTCCATAATTACGGACTTCATCTATTTGTTATTCATAGTTGCAAGAAGAGAATAAGAGGCAAAAAATAAATCAATAAATAAATTATTTAATAAACAACAAATAAACAACATAAAAAACTGGCAGGGGAAGTTGAAAGTAACCAACCAAAATAAAACAACAAATTACGTCATAGTGGTGACGTCATCCACGATGACGTAAGAGTTCCCACTTTTTATCTTCCTCAATATCTGCCGCTAGGCGATTTCTTTCACATCCGTTTTCTCTTCCCCATTTTTTTTTTTTTCCGGTTTTCATTATTTTTTTGTATTTTTCGGGTCACTTGAGAATTTGTGATCCCAGATAACGACAGTGTGACAATTCTTCAAGTGGCCTATCCTGGGATGACAAATCTTCAGGTGAGCTGTGAATAGTCAGGTCAGGTTAGGTTAGGTCAGGTCAGGTTAGGTCAGATTACATCCTTGTGTATGATCTATCTATACGAGCATTCACGCACACACAGCTATGATATATTGGAGAGTAAGGTACGGGACCACACGAGCATTGCTCCTTTCCTGTATACTACAATTAAGTAAAAATATTGTTAAACACACACACACACACACACACACACACACACACACACACACACACACACACACACACACACACAAAGTGTGAAGGATGCGTAACAAATGCGTAACTCTTAAAACAGCCTAGAAGATGATACAGCCAAAGAGGTGTGATAAATGGAGGGTAAGACACAGGACCCCACGAGCGTAGCTTCCTTCTTGTGTACTACAATTAGGTAAACACACACACACACACACACACACACACACACACACACACACACACACACACACACGGTACAGAGGTACTGTTCTCGATCACTAATCCAACGACGACCCCAGTTCGAGTCCCGCCCAGGTCTGAAAATGTCATCAACGCTGACGTCACACCTGATTCAGCTTCCTTGAGGTGGCTGACCCTCTGGGGACTGAAGGTTCAAATCTGCGTTGACTGACTCGTCCAAGAGTGCCAAGCGTCGCCCTTACCCGACTTGTACCAAGTCGTTGGTGTGCAAGACTTTCCATCACCAACCTCGCGCGAGCGCGTCTCTGCGCTCTCCGCATTGCCTTGCTCCTGAAGACGCTCTTCAGATGTTGCTCAGGCACACAGGAGGACCAAGGGCAACAAGGAGTCCTCTGCAGAGAAGTCGAACCCCAGTCCCACCTCCGTCAGAGGTGGAAATCCCTAAAGGAATAAATCATAAAGAGGACGTCGACGAAGATGTCGGGGATCAAGAAATAATCCCGAACGTCGACACCACGAACAGGACATCGACGAAAAAATAATCAAGACCCTCGACAATCAAGAGTCTCCATCGTCTTCGGAGACGATCGAAGTGGCCACCCGAAGACCTCTCAGAGCCAACTACGACATCCAGTTCTCCCTGGGCTCTGGAGGCTTCGAAGAGACCTTCGTCGTCTCGGACAAGGCCACGGGTAGCACAAGCGTCGCCAAGATCCCCCTCAGAGGGAAGGCGTGCGTCAACGAGACCTCTAAGGAGATCGAGACTCTCAAGGCCCTTGTGCACCCGAACATCACCAAGCTCATGGACGTAGCCACCAGCAAGGGCATCGACATCGTCGTCACCGAGTACTGTCCCGGTGGTACAATGACCACCATCACAAAGAGAACTCTGTCGGGGCAGACTTCTTCTTCCCTGGCCTGGGGCGCCGTGTCGTCTCCTTCGTCAGGCAACTCGTGGCCACAATGGCCTTTATGCACGAGAACGGCTTCGTCCACCTCGACCTCAAGGCCGACAACGTCGTCCTCGACGACATTAAGGAGGTCGTCAAGGTGATCGACTTCGGTGCTTCGGCGAAGACCTCGAACGCCTACAAGCCTGAGATGACGACCGTTCAGGGAACTCCTTGGCACATGTCTCCAGAGGTGCTGGACAAGAAGCAGCACCCTTACGCCGGAGGCAAGGCCGACGTCTGGTCCTTGGGATGCGTCCTGTACCAGCTGGCCACTGGACACCTCCCCTACTTCTCGAGTTCCCCGAGGGCTTCAAGGGGACCCGGAAGGAGTACTACCTCCAGAGCTGCAAGCGTGGAAGGCCCTCCTTCAAGAACATCTTGCCAGACACCTTCTCCAAAGGGTAACAAGAAGCTCTCAAGGAACCCTCTGGAAGATACTGGACCACAAGGCCAAGTCCAGAGCAACCATCTGGCAGGTGGCTGACATTCAATTCCCACTGGGGGAAAATGTCACGGTCTGAATTCAGTCTCAAAGGAATAGAAAAGCCCAAAAATTAAAAACGTGCATTTTTTTTTTTTTTTTTGCAAAAAGTAATTAAAAAAGACAAAAAAGAAAAAGAAACATGGAAGAAGCAAAGAATAAAATCATAAAGATAAAAAGTAAACAAAGAGATGAAAATACAGAAAAAGGTGAAAACAAAAAGGAAAACAGAAAAGACATAAATGAATAATAAAAAAAAAAAAAATCTCCTTGATGAAAGTGTCCGTAGAACAAGCTGCATGTAATCCTTCAAAGACATAGGCGAGATAAAAAAAAAAAAAAAAAAACATAATTCCTCTTTCTTATTGACTGTCCATTTCGTCCAGCAGGGTGGGGGGAAGGGTTCTTCCGTCAGCTGAATAAAACACTTTCATCTAAACCAAAACGTATTTCCAAGTCGTGGCTAAAAGAATAAACGTGATGATTTTAAGTACTTTACCAATGGACAAGTTTTTTCGGCGGAATGAAATTAAAGTCAGAAAAAATTGCACGCACTCACACATACACACACACAGAGTTCAACATAACATCATTATGACACTAATTGATCTTCTGTTCTGTTAAACTCTGTGTGTATTAGTGAGAACATGTGCCAAATATATAAATATATATGTATATATATATATATATATATATGTATATACTATATATATATATACTATATATATATATACATATATACACACACACACATATACATACATATATATATATATATATATATATATATATATATATATATATATATATATATATTCCAGACACCACAGCGAAAATAAAGTCGGAATACTAAACGTTTTCGTCTATTACGACATCTTCGCGTTATCGTGATTATTTTGCATATATATATATATATATATATATATATATATATATATATATAAATATATGTATATATATATATATATAAATATATATATATATATATATATATATATGCATATATATACATATAAATATATATATATATACATATAAATATATATATATGTATAGATATACATATACATATATATACATAAATATATATATATATATTTATATATACATATAAATATATATATATACATATATACATATATATTGTCAGTGTATTTAGGGTTTATACTTGCACCTCTTGTTTAAGGTCACTGCCCATCACAGGGATACCAGGTGACCTCCCCAGTGATTAGCAAGTATAGGAACTCTAGTATAAAACTTAGATCTTTACTAGAATCTTTGGATTAATTCTTATCCCTATAGCTACTGAAGAAGGGTCTTGAACCCGAAATCGCGATCTAGCTAATATGACTACATACAGCCAAGTCATAAAATTCCTTCCTAAGGAAAACAAATCCTTAATAAGGTATATGGAAAATACCATTAAGAAAATTATTAATGCACAACTAGCCATCACTTTTAATGAAACATACATATATACATATAAATATATATAAATATATATATATATATATATATATATATATATCTGTGTGTGTGTGTGTGTGTGTGTGTGTGTGTGTGTGTGTGTGTGTGTGTGTGTGTGTGTGTGTGTGTGTGTGTGTGTGTGTGTGTGTGTGTGTGTATGTGTGTGTGTGTGTGTGTAGCTACAAGTAAAGGGGCGACATTAACAAAACCAGACACTTAATGCTGTTCAGTCCCTACAAGCTTTCTCAAGTCATGCAGACTTCGAGACAACAAAGTCAGTTTTATCTCAGCGAAATTTGACTAAATGTACAAGTATTTTAGAGAAATGGAGCGTGGATTTACTCCCCAATCACCGAAGAGCACTACGTGCCCCTGGTCCGTAGGGGTGTCACCGAAGTCTGGGCCAATTCTTGTCAACTGGTACGAGTTCGTTTGACCAGAAACGACTTCGGTTACATTCTGTTGTTTTTCGAATTTCCAAATATCAAATTACGTTTGCGTCAGATATTAAGAAACTCAATGACGAACAAAGAGAAGTCCAACCAGTTAGACATGTCGCTGAAATGTTCTTAGTTAAGTCTAGAATACTGTAATAATTCGTCTCCTTGACGATAATTAACGATTTCACAACAGTTGACATGAATTGACCCAGTATGAAGCGGAAGGGAGTGGGTGGGGGCAGGGGGAGGGGGTTTAGAAGTGGTTATGTGTGAATGGTATTTTGACGCAGCCCAATGGGATTTCTCCCCGTCTTCTCTTTTCCTGCGTATGGGGATGGAGAGGTGGTTGGCGCCGATTAAACAAAACGGCCTTGCTGTGGATGTCCTGCGTCTTGCTGCATTGCTTCTGACCCAGGGCAGTGGGCGAGATGCAGGGATGACCCGTCATCCACGAGGAGCCAAGAAAAGAGGTTAATGGGGATGGAATGGGTGGTTGAGGAATTATGCATTTTGACTTTGGCTACCTCCCTGGTAAAGGGGGAAAGAGCCCTTGCTATATGTATGCATGTATGGATGCACGTACATACGTATGTATGTATGTATGCACGAAGCGGCTATATTCTGTTATGTCTTCAATAAGTTACAATAAAACACAACTGAGTCCTGTGTTCCCACTGCAGTCGCCTCGAACGAACATAGGCTATGTATGGAAAGCGGACATATATTCTGAGAGTGTGATTATGTACACAATTACACGGCCAAACGCGCAAAAGCGTAATCCAACAAACACACACACACACACACACACACACACACACACACACACACACACACACACACACACACTTTTAGAAAATTGTATGACCCCAAATTAGAAATACTATGACGATATAGGCATAATAATGTGTGTATGTGTGTGTGTATATGATTCACCACGGTCTTGGATCACGTGTTGGAATCGTGATCGACAATTACTACCATCCCTAATGACAGGTAAGAGTTCATACTGCATATACCCGATCTATGGGTAATGTTGTGACCTTACACACACACACACACACACACACACACACACACACACACACACACACACACACACACACGCACACACACACACACACACACACACACACACACACACACACACACACACACACACACACACACACACACACACACACACACACACACACACACACACTTCTCCGCCCGGGAGACATGGAGTGCCGGATCGCAGCGCAGCGATACTGATATTATTTCAGCCCTGGATGGGATTTAAACTTGAACCGCTGTAGCAGCGGTTGCGAACGTTACCACTACTCCTTCGCACCGTGTGTGTATGTGCGTGTGTGTGTGTGTATGTGTGTGTGTGTGTACGTGCGTGTGTGTGTGTGTGTGTGTGTGTGTGTGTGTGTGTGTGTGTGTGTGTGTGTGTGTGTGTGTGTGTGTGTGTGTGTATGTGTGCGTGAGTGTGTGTGTGTGTGTGTGTGTGTGTGTGTGTGTGTGTGTGTGTGTGTGTGTGTGTGTGTGTGTGTGTGTGTGTGTGTGTGTGTGTGTGTGTGTGTGTGTGTGTGTGTGTGTGTGTGTGTGTGTGTGTGTGTGTGTGAAAAAGGCGGGGGTGGAGCTGTATGGAGAGTTCCCATCAGTTGAAAGCAGGGTTGGGAGTTGTTATGGTAAGGAGGATTGTGATGAGGGTTGTGATGTGAGCTGTGATGAGATGTGACGAGAGATGTGATGAGAGTGATGAAGGGTGTGATAAGAGTTGTGTTTAGAATAGTGGTGAGATCTGTGATTAAGGTTGTGATGAAAAATATGATGCGAGTTGTGATGAAGGTTGTGATGAGATGTGATGAATATTGTCATGAGTTCTGATGAAAACTGTGATGATATTTTGCGATGAGAGTTGTGATGAAGTTGACGAAGGTGTTGCAGTTAACGTAGAGGTTATGATGAGTGTTATGATGATAAAATTAATTATTAGAGTTCAGACTGGCCCGATTAATATCCTATTTACTTAATTACGTACTTCATCTATTTGTTATTCATGGCTGCAAGAGAACAATAAGCAAAAATAGATCAATGAATAAATTAATTAATAAACAAACAAGTAAATAACATAAAAAAAATGGCAGCAGAAGTTGAAACTAACCGACCAAAATAAAAACAACAAATTACGTCATCGTGGTTACGTCATCCACGATGACGTAAGAGTTCCCGCTTTTTATCTTCCTCAATATCTGCCGCCAGGCGATTTCTTTCCTCTCCGTTTTCTCTTCCCCGTTTTCTTTGTCGGTTCTCACAATTTTCAGTATTTTTCGGGTCACCTAAGGATTTGTCATCCCAGATAACGACAGTGTGACAATTCTTCAAGTGGCCTATCCTGGGGTGACAAATCATCAGGTGAGCTATGAATAAGTCAGGTCAGGTTAGGTTAGGTTAGGTCAGGTTACATCCTTGTGCGTGATCTATTTATACGAGCATGCACGCATACATAGATAAGATAAATTGGAGAGTAAAATGCAGGACCACACGAGCGTTGCTCCTTTCTTGTATACTACAATTAAGTAAAAATATTGTTAAACACACACACACACACACACACACACACACACACACACACACACACACACACACACACACACACACACACACACACACACACACACACACACACACACACACACACACACACTGTTTGAAGGATGCGTAACTCTTAGAACAGCCTAGAAGATGATACAGCCAAAGAGATGTGATAACTGGAGGGTAAGACACAGGACCCCACGAGCGTAGCTTCCTTCCTGTGTACTGAAATTAGGTAAACACACACATACACACGCGCGCGCGCTCGCGGTAAAGAGGTCACTAATCCAGCGACGACCCCAGTTCGAGTCCCGCCCAGGTCTGAAAATGTCACCAACGCTGACGTCACACGACCTAATTCAGCTTCCTTGAGGTGGCTGACCCTCTAGGGACTGAAGGTTCAAATCTGCGTTGACTGACTCGTCCAAGAGTGCCAAACGTCGCCCTGATCCGACATGTACGAAGTCGTTGGTATGGCACGACTTTCCATCACCAACTTCGCGCGAGCGCGCCTCTGCGCTCTCCGCATAGCCTTGCTCCTGAAGTCGCTCTTCAGATGTTGCTCAGGCACACAGGAGGACCAAGGACAACAAGGAGTCCTCCGCAGGGAAGTCGAAACCCCTGTCCCACCTCCGTCAGAAGTGGAAACCCCTAAAGGAATAAGTCATGAAGAGGACGTCGACGAAGATGTCAGGGATCAAGAAATAATCCCGAACGTCGACACTACGAAGAGCACGTCGACGAAAAAATAATCTCGAACGTCGACAGTCAAGAGTCTCCATCGTCTTCGGAGACAATCGAAGTGGCCAGCCGAAGACCCCTCAGAGCCAACTACAACATCCAGTTCTCCCTGGGCTCTGGAGGCTTCGGAGAGACCTTCGTCGTCTCGGACAAGGCCATGGGTGGCACAGGCGTCGCCAAGATCCCCCTCAAAGGGAAGACATCGGCATCGTCGTCACCGAGTACTGTCCCGGTGGTACAATGACCACTATCACGAAGAGAACTCTGTCGGGACAGACTTCTTCCATGGCCTGAGGCGCCCGTGTCGTCTCCTTCGTCAGGCAACTCGTGGCCACAGTGGCCTTTATGCACGAGAACGGCTTCGTCCACCTCGACCTCAAGGCCGACAACGTCGTCCTCGACGACAAGGAGGGGGTCATAGAGGTGATCGAATTTGGTGCTTCGGCGAAGACCTCGAACGCCTACAAGCCCGAGATGACGAACGTTCAGGGAACTCCTTGGCACATGTCTCCAGAGGTGATGGACAAGAAGCAGCACCCTGACGCAGGAGGCAAGTCCGACGTCTGGTCCTTGGGATGCGTCCTGTACCAGCTGGCCACTGGACACCTCCACTACTTCAAGGACTTCCCCGGGGGCTTCAAGGGGACCCGGAAGTACTACCTCCAGAGCTGCAAGCGTGGAAGGCCCTCCTTCAAGAACATCTTGCCAGACACCTTCTCCAAAGGGCAACAAGAAGCTCTCCAGAGAGCCCTCTGGAAGATGCTGGACCACAAGGCCAAGTCCACAGCCACCATCTGGCAGGTGGCTGACATTTAATTCCCAGTGAGGGAAAATGTCACGGTCTGAATTCGATCTCAAAGGAATAGAGAAGCCCAAAAATATTTTTTTTTACATTTTTTCTGCAAAAAGTAATGAAAAAAACATAAAAAGAGAAAGAAACAAAGAAGAAACGAATGATAAAAAGATAAAAAAATAAAAAGTAAGCAAAGAGAAGAAAAATACAGAAAAAAGGTGAAAACAAAAAGGAAAACAGAAAAGACAAAAATGGAAAAAAAAAAAAAATCTCCTTGATGAAAGTGTCCGTACAACAAGCTGCATGCAGTCCTTCAAAGACATGGGCGAGGTGAAAAAAACAAAAACATAATTCCTCTTTCTTATTGACTGTCCATTTCGTCCAGCAGGGTGGCGGAAGGGTTCTTCGGTTAGCTGAATAAAACATCTTCATCTAAACCAAAACGAATTTCCAAGTCGTGGCCAAAAGAATAAACGAGAAGATTTTAAGTACTTTACCAATGGAGAAGTTTTTTTTCGGCGGAATGAAATTAAAGTCAGAAAAAATTACACGTACTAACACATACACACACATAGAGTTCAACATAACAACATTCTGACACTAATTGATCTTCTATTGTGTTAAACTCTGTGTGTATTAGTAAGAACATGCGCCATATATATATATAATATATATATATATATTATATATATATATATATATATATATAATATACACATATACACACATAAATACACACACACACACAAACACATATACACACACACACACATATACATATTATATATATATATATATATATATATATATATATATATACACTGTATATATAAATGGATTACAAAGGATTACAAAGGCGGAGCATGCCGACAGGAGACCTTTTGGTCTATATCTAGGTTGGATGCGAAAAAAATCATAATAATGATAAATGAATAAATAAAAACTATAATATAATAATGTAAATAATAAATAGAATACATTAATGAATGCATAGGTTTAGTTATATAACAAACAAACAGGTAAATAGTCAATAATAATAAATTGACATATAACTAATAATAAATGAGAATCAAGCAAATAATAATAAACAAACGGATAAAGTTAGTATCGCAAGAACGTTTCCGTCTGAAACCATGCTGGCTATCATTAATCAAACAGTTACTTTCTAAATGATGTTCGATAGCACCTCTGATGATAGTTTCCATCATTTTCCTTACGATTGATGTCAAACTTACAGGCCTGTAGTTATTTGGTTTCTTTTTGTCACCTTTTTTGAATATGGAAGTAACGTTACCTAGCTTCCATTCTCTTGCGACATCTCCGGATATGATGGATTACTTGAAAATAATTTCTAATGTAACAACAATCTCGTTTTTCATTTCCTTTAATATTCTTGGATGCCAATTGTCAGGCCCTGATGTTTTATTAATTTTGAGTTTCTCTATATACCTTTTAATTTTTTTCTTTTGCTATATTTACCGTAGTGAGTAAGTTTACCTTAGACTTTTCACAGATTTCAATTTGGAGTTCACTTTGAGGTGTTTCGTTTACTAATACTAAGATAATTGTATAAAATATCACACATTCCTTCATTTGAATATTCAAGTTGACCGTCAGCAGATAATAGTGGACCAATGTGATTCCTAACAACCTTTTTATCTCTAATGTAACTATAGAATTCTTTGGGATTCTCTTTGGATTTATCAGCGATATTCATTTCGTATTGTGGTTTTTGTTTTTTTTATTGTCTTTTTTAAATCTCTGTATTAATACATAATTTTGATAGTCATTAGATGCACACGAGCAATAAATATCTTTTGTAAGCTTATCTATTTTTAGCAATACTTTTTTTCAGTTTCTTTGTCAAGCCATTTTGGGCGAGCCTGATTTGGGGGACGTCTGTCCTTAAAAGGAATGTAAATATGAATCATCTTAGTGAACGTATTTTGAAATATTTCCAATATCTGACCTACTGGTCTTTCGCTTAATTTTGCCTCCCAATCTATAAGCTGAAGCTCCTGACGTAGTCCTATGAACTGAGCTTTACTGAAATCGGGTATTTTAGAAAGACAAGTATTTATTCTAAAATTGGTTAGTAGTTTGAATCTAACTAATTTGTGATCGCTATTTGCAACAGTTTCACCGACTTCTACATCGGTTATCATGCTTTCGCGGCTAGTGATCAATGTCTTGTGGGCTCTTTTACATTGCGCAGTGGCAGTATCGTAACCAATGAGGTCTAACCGAGGTGCGATTATTGCTAGTTGAAAACATGCTGAACTAAGTAATGGTCACCGAAAACATCAATCAAGCGACTACCTATATGGCCATGTTCAAGGGTCATCCAATCAATGTCAGTAAAATTGAAATCACCCATTATCAACAAATCCCGGTTGCAGAAACTAGACAGTTCTTGAAATAACAGTTTGTCGTCTGCTAATGATGACATCTTTGGCTTATATATTACACCTACATTCATTTTTTGTCCATTTGTTTGGGTTAATTCTACCCAAAACTATCATATGCATCCTGTTTCACTGGGCGAGATGCAGGGATGACCCATCATCCATGAGGAGCTAAGAAAAGAGGAGAATGGGGGTGGAATGGGTGGTTGTGGAATTATGCCTTTTGACTTTGGCTACCTCCCTGGTAAGAGGGAAAGAGCCCTTGCTATATGTATGCATATATGGATGTATGTACATACGTATGTATGTATGTATGTATGTATGTATGTATGTATGTATGTACGTATGTATATATATATACGAAGCGGCTATATTCTGTTATGTCTTCAGCATGTTACAATAGAACACAACAGAGTCCTGTGTTCCCACTGCAGTCGCCCCGAACGAGCATAAGCTATGTATAAAAAGCGGACATATAGTCTGAGAGTGTGATTATGTACACAGTTACACGGCCAAACGCGCAAAAGCGTAATCCAACACACACACACACACACACACACACACACACACACACACACACACACACACACACACACACACACACACACACACATACTTTTAAAAAATATTGTATGACCCCTAATCAGAAATACTATGGCAAAATAGGCATAATGTGTGTATGTGTGTGTGTGTATATGATTCACCACGGACTTGGATTATGTGTTGGAATCGTGATCGACAATTATTACCATCCCTGATGACAGCTAAGAGTTCATACTGCATATACCCGATCTATGGGTAATGTTGTGACCACACACACGCGCGCGCTCGCGCACACACACACACACACACACACACACACACACACACACACACACACACACATACACACACACGCACCTCTCCGCCCGCGATACTGATACTATTTCAGCTCTGGATGGGATTCAAACTTGGACCGCTGAAGCAGCGGTTCCAAACGTTACCATTGCTCCTTCGCGCCGTGTGTGTATGTGCGTGTGTGTGTGTGTGTGTGCGTCCGTGTGTGTGTGTGTGTGTGTGTGTGTGTGTGTGTGTGTGTGTGTGTGTGTGTGTGTGCGCGTGTATTCACTTGGTCTTTCACTTGGTCTTTGGATCACGTGTTGGACTCGTGATCGACAGCTATTTCCCTCCTGGAAGAGAGCTCAGAGCTCGTAGGTCCGATCTATGGGTAATGCTATGACCTTGCACACACACACACCCCCAACTCCCCGCCCACGAGAGTTGGAGTAACACCCCTCAGCGCTGCGATACTGATATTATTTCAGCCCCGGGCGAGAGTCGAACCCGGACCTCCGTAGTGGCAGGCCAGAGCTCTAACCACAGCGCCATGAGAGGTGTGGTGTGTGTGTGTGTGTGTGTGTGTGTGCGTGTGTATGTGCGTGAGTGTGTGTGTGTATGTGTGTGTGTGTGTGTGTGTGTGTGTGTGTGTGTGTGTGTGTGTGTGTGTGTGTGTGTGTGTGTGTGTGTGTGTGTGTGTGTGTGTGCGTGTGTGTTGTGTGTATGTATGTGAAAAAGGCGGGGGTGGAGCTGTATGGAGAGTTCCCATCAGTTGAAAACAGGGTTGGGAGTTGTTATGGTAAGGAGAATTGTGATGAGGGTTGTGATGTGAGCTGTGATGAGATATGACGAGAGCTGTGATGAGAGTGATGAAGGGTGTGATAAGAATTGTGATTGGAATTGTAATGAGAGTTGTGAAGATTGTGATGAGATGTGATGAATATTGCCATGAGTTGTGATAAAAACTGTGATGGAGGTTGTGATGAGGGTTGTGATAAAGTTGACGAAGGTGTTCAAGTAAACGTAGAGGTTATGACGAGTGTTATGACGAGTGTCCTATGTGTGTTACTGTGGTAATGATAAAATTAATTACTAGAGTTCAGACTGGCCCGATTAATATCCTATTTACATAATTACGTACTTCATATATTTGTTATTCATGGTTGCAATAAGAGAATAACAGGCAAAAATAAATCAATAAATAAATAAATTAATAAACAAACAAATAAACAACATAAAAAACTGGTAGGGGAAGTTGAAAGTAACCAACCAAAATAAAACAACAAATTACGTCATAGTTGTGACGTCATCCACGATGACGTAAGAGTTCCCACTTTTTATCTTCCTCAATATCTGTCGTTAAGCGATTTCTTTCACATCCGTTTTCTCTTCCCCATTTTTTTTTTTTTTTTTTTTTGTCGGTTTTCATTATTATTTAGTATTTTTTCGGGTCACTTGAGGATTTGTCATCCCAGATAACGACAGTGTGACAATTCTTCAAGTGGCCTATCCTGGGGTGACAAATCTTCAGGTGAGCTGTGAATAGTCAGGTCAGGTTAGGTCAGGTCAGGCTAGGTTAGGTCAGGTTACACCCTTGTGTGTGATCTATTTATACGAGCATTCACGCACACACAGCTATGATATATTGGAGAGTAAGGTACGGGACCACACGAGCGTTGCTCCTTTCCTGTATACTACAATTAAGTAAAATATTATTAAACACACACACACACACACACACACACACACACACACACACATACACACACACACGCACACACACAGACACACACACATACACAAAGTGTGAAGGATGTGTAACAAATGCGTAACTCCTAAAACAGCCTAGAAGATGATACAGCCAAAGAGGTGTGATAACTGGAGGGTAAGACACAGGACCCTACGAGCGTAGTTTCCTTCCTGTGTACTACAATTAGGTAAACACGCATACACACACACACACACACACACAAACACAAACACACACACACACACGCGGTAGAGAGGTACTGTTCTCGATCCCTAATACAATGACGACCCCAGTTCGAGTCCGCCCAGGACTGAAAATGTCACCAACGTTGACGTCACGCGACCTAATTCAGCTTCCTTGAGGTGGCTGACCCTCTGGGGACTGAAGGTTCAAATCTGAGTTGATTGACTCGTCCAAGAGTGCCAAGCGTCGCCCTGACCCGACTTGTACCAAGTCGTTGGTATGGCACTACTTTCCATCACCAACCTCGCGCGAGCGCGCCTCTGCGCTCTCCGCATTACCTTGCTCCTGAAGTCGCTCTTCAGATGTTGC